>NW_022900932.1:11875093-11884766 GCF_012274545.1 Fukomys damarensis | reverse complement strand
TTAAAAAGACACACAAATAGTTATACTTACATGAATATTTTGCCTGTGTAACAAGGTTAAGATCCTAAAAGCTGAATTATTTTACTTGCGCTCTAAAATAGAATAAAGTAATAAATACATCAAGTGATTCTCTTGCCTTCTGTTCCCCATCTTTAGGAAACCTACCATGAATAAACGGCTTCCAAATAGAATCACAGTTTCTCCTGACAGCCCGCCTCGTGTCCCTACCCTCAACCCTCCCCCTGAAACTGAACATGGCCTGTCCCCAAGCACACAGAGGGAGGGATGAGGGGACTGAGGGGTCACAGCAGCCTTGGGAGTAAAAGAGACCCAGTTTCCAAGGAGGCCACAGCAGGCTTTGTAGGTCCATTCCTGATCTTGACAGGGTGACAAGAGCCAGGCCTTGCAGGTCACGGGCAAGTCCACAGGTCAGCAGAGCAGCCTTGTTACTATGCCCAGTCCTCATGTCATCCTCGCTGTGTGCGTCGTGAGGTGTCACTCCCGGCAGGAGGAAGAGGACGTCCTCCGTTGAAGCATGGCAGTCACCTCACCACAGCCTTCCTCCACCTGCTGCTTCTCCTGGAGCGCGCCGATGCCTCAGGACGAAGGCGCGGAGGATGGGCACCTGGGCAGAAGGTTGGTAGTGAGAGCTGACATCGACAACTCAGCCCCAGCCAGGCCCTGCTCTACGGCTCTCGTGGGTCCAGTCACTTAGTCCTGAACCCCCCAGGAGGTGGAGAAGGCTTCACTGCACGCCGAGAAGAGGGAAGAGGCTCTGAGCTGTGGTAGGGAGCTGCCCTCCAGCTCTGCTTCTGGGCCCTCTGCTTCCCCATGCTGCCCCTGACCCTGAACTGGTGACCACAGGCCCCTCTCCTCTCCCTGGGCTGGATGGGGTCTCCAGAAGAACTCCCTCTAAATTCTCAACTTCACGCTGCACCCTGTGTTACTCCCCTGGGATCACTGCTCAGCCATCTCCCTGTCACTGTAGAGTGGATCCTGCATCATCTCACGTGAATTTCAGGCACTAACAAGTAGGTGAGGGTGTTCAGGAGGGACAGGAGCCTTCCTGGTGTCTCTGACCCCCCTGGGTGATACGTCCTGAGTCTCACAGAAGCATCACCTTTTATGGGCGGCAGTCAGCTCCTGGGGGATGAGGAGGCCTCTCCAGGATGGGATCCTCCTACCAATGTCTACTGCATCTGCTGCCCACTGACCCTCACCCTAGGACCATGTGGCAGACCTATTTGGGTCCTGTCTGAAGTCATCAGGACACAGGGTACCTACAGCCCAGCTCTGGCTCCCACACTGCCTCTCCCCGTGGGAATTCACCTCCTCCCAAGACCCTGATTTTTGTCTTCTGGAAGAAGGACTGAACACGGAATTCTCCCTGGGGGTTACACTGGAGCCCTTCTCACTGAGAGACCCTGAGCCACCCTCTCTCTACCCTGAGCTTGACAGCTCTCTGGCTGTGGGTACAGAGTCCTCTGATACCTGGGTGTCCTGACAAAACCATCAGCCCCAGTTGCTGCAGAAACTCAGTAGGAATAGGGCCCATGGAGCCCCTGGTATCACAGTGAGCCCTCAGTTCACCACCTACCTGGTAGTTCCAGAGCAGAAGCTGAAGGAGAACTGTGTGGAGAGGACCCTGCTGGGAGGGCAGCCACCCCCTCCCTTTCTCCTAGGATTCATCCAGCCTACTGTTCATCAACCTCTCCAACTTCAAGGGTAGTGCAGTCCCTGACCTTGGCTTCTACTGTAGTTTTTACCATGGCTGACCACATGCGCCCAACCAGCTGGAAAGGAGGCCTCCTCCATGCACCTCTCTAGAGCAGCTGGACCAGGTATCCCTAGGAGGATGGCACAGGCCACCTGGCACATTGTGACATTCCTAAGGCAGACTGTGGTCAACTGAAACCTTGGTGGAAAGGCCAGCTGCTGTCATTGGTTGCCTGGAGGAGTGGCTCATTAGTGACAAGCCACAAACTGTCATCGTGATGTCTGTCCCTCCATGGGGGAACCCTACAGGATGGGAAATGCTCAGAAGCTATGGGAGTTGTCCTTTTTTACTTGTTTTAAGTTCTACTGTAGAAGCCCGGTGAGCACGCTCATTTAAGAGTACCATGCCAGCAGTTTCCTCTCCTCATTGCCTGCACAAAACACACACATACACTAGCGTAGGTGACAGAGCCCTCTTTGTCTCATCCCTCTCTCTGTCCTTTTTGCGTAGTGTCCCAGCCCAGCACAGGGTCAGATTTACAAGATCTGGAACACAGTAGGGCCAAGTGTGTGGGATTCCATCCGATTGCTGGACCCCTTACCCAATACTGAGCCTGACTCAGAAAGGGAGGGAATGTAAGAAGAGGAGAGGTGTTTTTTAAAAAAAATGTCTGAGGCTCACTTATCCTGTGTGGAAAAGCCATGAAACCTCTCCAGGCAAACCATGCCCAAGCCTGGTCCTCCCAGTCCACATTCACTGTCACCTTACAGGCTTCCGGCTGCCATTCTGTGATTCAGTCTGTCCTCCATGGCTGCCTAACAGCTGCCTCCCCCTGGTCGCAGGATTGGGTGCCCACAGCCCCTCTGGAGTGATTCTGACCCCCATACCCTTAGGGAGAAGCAGGCCTATCGCTTTGTCTTCCATCAGTCAAGTCTGTTTTCTCCATGGTGGGGCTACTAAGCACCCCACTGGCCGACAAGGCGGAGTTAATATGTGTGACCGGGGCAGACCTCGGAGGGTGTCCCACACCACCCTCCCGCAGAGGGCAGGAAGTGCTGGTGTGCTTCGGTCTATCCAAGCAAGCTCAGGGGACAGGTCTTAAGGAAAATGCGCACAGGCTCACTGAGTGCTGGACACTCATTTCTGCTTTCAGAAAGACGAGTTTCCTGTCCTCTCCCTCCCCTCCCCAGCTCACACGGTGGCAATGGAGCATTCACAGGGAGCCTGTGTGGCTGCGTACAACTTGCAAGTGAAGTTTCTCCTTGAGTTTTGAGTACTCACATTTTGTTCTCAACGATTCATTAACTTAGATCCATTGGTTAAATTTAATGGCGCATTCTAAGTGGGGAAGAGGAACAGGGGACACAATGAGCAGTGGTACTGACAGAAAATAATGTGTATTTACACACATGCATAGCCTGCCTAGAGATAAATAAAGGTGGGGAAATAACGATATAGAGAGAAACTGACCCGCCCAAATTGACAGTAGATACCAAAAAAAACTCAATGGTCATACTTCACTAAATGTAACCTTATAAGTTACATGATTACTTCTATGTTTTGCTAAAAAAGAAAAGAAAAGAAGCAAAACTTGCCAATGAAGCCATGATACATTTCATTGATTGTAAGACACATTCCAATTTAAGAAATGTTAAAATGTGAAGAAAACACCTAGGTTAAAATGGATGAACTGTGGTACTAAAAAGTCACACTGAGTCCGACTAACCAAGAATAGTGGTTCTCAATGTATCCAGATAGTTTGTTTGCTACCAAGGAAACCATTCTTATGAGAATCTATTGGTTGAAAAGTAATTTCTAATTAATACAGAAATGTAGGCAATTTTGGTCAGTGCCTTAAAGGACAAGTAGCCAGGTCAAAAGTCTTCTTCCAGATTTATAAATACGTGAATTTTCCAAACCAAAAAGTTGTCCTTTACTGGAAAGAATTTTGCACAAGGAGACTGGGGAGAGGTTTTACAGACAGTGGGTTCTCACTCTGATTCGGCCCCTGATTAGCCGGGTCCTACAAGTGCTGTGGGCCTTAACTTACTGTCATGTCAAATCCGTGGGTCCAAAGGTCAAGTTCAAATAAACTCAATATTTAAAATTCCCTCAAAGAGCACACTCCTAGGACTTTCCTTTTCAGCAGGATATTCCCAATGTATAAGATGCAGAAAAGTGCTAATGGAGAAGGCCCTGTTGATTCTCTTTGCAGATGAGCCCTGACTACTAAGCAGCAGCAGTGATCTCTGCATAGTTAAGGAAGACCTTGGATCCCGGGTGCTGTGCCTGAGTGGAGGACTTACCTCTGCTGCCCTGGGCTTCCCCTCAGCGAGGATATCCGCATCCTCAAGGCATGTCTTATCTGAAAAGCAGTGACAGACAGCATAACCTCACAGTGTCTCCAGGGTTCCCCAGGCTCAGACTCGTGTTCTGAGACCTTGAGACCAGTGACCCTGGTAAAACCAACATCAGAAGCTGTAGCGTACACTTTCAAATCACCAGAGCTGAGCAACAGTTAGAGTGCAATGATAGCAAGAGTTAGTATGAAGATGAAAACTGTGGTCATCGTTCTATTCTACTCCCCAACAAGACCTACAAAGCCCACGGAAGACTTGAGAAAGCAAAGCACGAAGCAGTGGAACTCTCTCCTTTCTTCCTCCTACCAGATGCACTGAAATAACCTCACAACCCCAACTGCCCTGGACCATGCTCTCCCATCCAAACTGCCGCATCCTCCTGCTTCCTTTGGCCCCAAGGAAATCATCACAATGAATGAAGCAAATTCAAATTACCTTGTGATCCATAATGGTCCCAAACAGCAAGATGAAGAAACCCTGGAGGAAAACACAATAAAATCATGACGGACAGCCTTGTAAAGAGTATCCTGGCTATTACATGAATACTAGTCTTGCAGATAACTTCTAGGGAAGTAACTGGATATTAGAAATTTGTCTGCATGGACCCAGATGGGAAATTCCTTTGAGTCACCCCCATTGGGTGAGGGTCACCCTCACAGGGGTGTTGGTGTTCAGAATAAAGTTGTCAACCTTATTAAATCTTTTACATTCTTCCCAAATATTGAAGTAGCTGTTCTTACTCATGGTGACAGTTACACAAAACATGAAAGCTTGTAATTCAAAATCGCAGTCCTGGGAGTTAACTTAAGAAATAAGCTGAGAGTTAATATTCAGTATATATGCAACCATGGGCTCTGGGCTGGAGAGAGAAGGTTCCATATAAGAAAAAGAGAAAGTTTTAAGGACCTGAGAAAGCAGGAGGGTCTCCTCACCACCAAGGGTAGTTTCATGGTGAAGAAACATTAACAGGATGTGAGTCACAGGGAAAGCTTGCAGAGAAAAGAGGATTGTGCACAACTGAAAGTACTGCATATTTTTCTTTTTTCCAGACAAAAAGAGAAACACGTATGATCTGAAAAAAGAAACACAGAACAAAATTTCTTGCGGTTTAACTAAATTGTAAAATAAGACAGAGGATGAATTCATTAGTCACTAGAGTAACTTCAAGAGTGGGAAAAGCTTTTGATGTTCCAAAAAAAAAAATTGATGTCAAAGGTTTCTCTTTAAGGCAATACAACAGGGAGAGCAAAAACAATGTGCTCTATATGAAAGAATTATGAGTAAAATGTGTGTGATATGAGTTGGGACTTCTTTAAAGTCTGTTTTATGTTTTGTATCTTGCCTTTTGGTAGAGTAATAGTGACGTGTTAATAAAGATACCCTGATGCTTTATCAAGTAATTGTGTGTATATAATTTAAAGTGGTGGTCAGAATATTTTTTCTGAAAAGAAGCAGACAGTAAACATTTCACTGTCTCTGCGGCTGTACAGTCTGCCACAGTGACTCCAATGTGTCATTGGAGCTCGGCAGCAGACAGAGGGAAACGCAAGGAAATGAGCACGTCTGTGTCCAGTAAGAGCTTATTTACAAAAACAGGCAGCAGGTCACAGTTCACCAGCCCCTGATTAAAAGCGTACCTAAGACTGTGGACCTGCTGAATGTTCTATTACTCATAGGTATAGAAAGCAATTTGGCTAATGACAGCTTTTCAAAAGTACAAGTTTAGTAGCAAGAAGGAGGAAAACAACTGTTCAATGGACAGTCTCACCCAATCGAGGATGGGAGGGGGCAACAGAGATCATTTTAGATTCGTATCTTAAAATTACAAATGAGAAACTTGGGGCCCAGAGAAAAGTAACTTTCCTAAGACCAAGCAGCAAATGACAAGATCTATTTCTATCAATAACAAATTACATTTATTTCACAGCGAATAGCAGGGGAGAGTCACGAGAATTCCTGACTGGTAAATATCTGAAGTGACTACCAGCAGCCCTTTCCTCCTACTATAGAAAATGGAGGGCCGGGGATTTGGCTCAGCGGTTCCGTGGCCTGCCTGGCAAGTGCAACGGCCTGAGTTCAACCCCCGGTACCTAAGAAAAAGAAAAGAAAGAAAGAAAATGGACATTTCACTCAGGGTCCAAACCACTGGAAAAAGATAAAATTGTGCTTATTTTGAAGCTTAATAAGAGAGTAGCTTTATGCCCTGCTGGCCAGTAGAGAGTCCTCTAAAAGAGAAGTTTGTCTTCTGACCCTGAAATTTTGGAGGGATACAGGCAGACTGAGGAAGAGAGAAGGAAGGAGAGTCCCACGCGACAAGCCTGAGCCAGCCTGACAGTCAATAAGGTGAGAAAGGCCACAGCTTAAGAAAGGGAGGAAATGGAAGGAGCATTCTGTATTCTCTACCTTTAAGTGGTGGCGATTTTTGCTGCCTACAGAAATCACACTGAAAGGTCTGCTTGTGGGGCTTACCTGGAAAGCATTGAGCAAAGCGAAGATGATATGGAAAACCAAGGATGTCCCTTTGATGAGAGTGGCTATTCCAAAGCCCCAGGTCAGTCCCAGCAGCGGAGTGAGGATTACAACGTTTTTGCTGATCCTCATAATTATGGCCATATCCTGAGCATTGGAGCTGCCAATAGAAGGCCTCTGGGTATTGAAGGCAACAACAAAGACCACAGCAAGATTCACAGCCACCACGACCAAGGCCGGGATGGCAAACGCAAACAGGGCTTTGCTTGTGTCCCAGTTCAGCCAGCACACGTCCCGTCTCATGTAGCTTTGCTGTGGCTCTGTGACAGCAACTGTGGTGGCAGCAATGACCAAGGGGCACCCGTAGCCAACGGCAAAGGCAATGGCTATCATCCGGGACTTCATCACCCTCCGGAAAACCACCAGGATTCCGTAGAGGATGAGCAGCGCCTTAAAGAGCATCCAGAAGAACAAAGAGAGGTAGAAGAAGTGGCTGAAGAAGGTCACAGCAACGCACCAGCTGTAGCCCTTGGCCTTGACGTCGAAGTTGGAGCCAACGATGAACCACGTGTTAGCAGCCAAGAGGGACACTGCTATGTTCACCAGGCACACGTGCCTCATGTGTGACATCTCTGTCACAGCCACGCGGGGCCAAACCATGGCTTCAATGATCAGGCAGAGAACCAAGCTGAGGATGGAGACGCTGAGCCCAATGCAAGTGATATAGTCCAGGACTTTGTCCACCACCGACTGCGGGGACATCAGGATGGAAAAAGACCTCATGGTGCTGGTGCAGTTACAGCGGCATTGGACCACGCCTCTGGCATCCAGTGTGGTTTTGCACACTGTCTTATCCCACACGCTTTTCCTGGAGTGCCAGCCAACACACTGCGCCTTGGCGTTCCGAGATTTATTGATTTTCTCAAAGGTGAGTAGGATTTCTCTCAGCCTTTCTGGCAACACGACTGACAGAACCAGACCATTGGGGGATCCGCTCAGACTCCCATTTGGTGAGTGGGTCTCTTTCAGAATGGCTCCCAGTGTGGGGAAAGCTATGCCAATGGCTTGGGATGTACTGGGCAGTTTCTGAAGCTCCTGCCAGGGAATTTCTACCATTCCTGAGATGCCTTCTGTGCTATTATTCACATTCAAGGAGAAATTGAGACCTTTCCCTGGGGCACTGTGATCGATGGGAAATCCTTTGGTCTGAATGAAGAGCTCGTCCACAATGTCCTCGGATTCATTGTTGACGTGGAAATGACTGGCAAAGGAATTCACCGAGTGCAGTAGATCCGAGCTGGCTCTCTTGTCAGGAACAAAAGTCCAATTCGCGAGGGCTGCTGGACTGAGGATGTGGTTGGCCACTTTACTGTAGCTCTGCAAGGGTAAGAAGTCCCACATTGCACAAAATCAATTTCTAAAATCAAATTTCTGGGGCCAGAGATTTAGCTCAGTGATTCTGCTGCCTGCCTTGCAAGCCCAAGGACCCAAGTTCGAACCCCAGTACCAAAACATAAACAAAATAAAATTTCTGATGATCTGATTATCTGATCTTACTTCAGATTCCCAGGGCTTTAGAATTTCTCATTAATAAGGCCTCACATGAGGAAGGAGAGTAAAAGAATGCCTGCTTTCTTACTGTGCCAAAGGCAGCATTTCCAATCTGCAGGGCCTGGCACCCACATTTCCCATGAGATATGCACAGGAGTGGCAGTGGATTCTATGGCTATCTAAGTTTGAGAAATGCCACACACTGCATCCATACACCCCTCCCTGTTATATCAAGTACATTCATTAACACACTACAGGCTCTAAAAAGTTTTGCCATAAGGAAAGCTGCAGGACTTTGTTTACCTAGAACCATGGTGCCTTAGATCTCCATTTTAAAAACGGAGCTTCCATTAACACCTCTACAGAAGATAGTTTTAGAAATGCTGGAGTAGTAGACTCAGTCTTGCTAGTGGTCACCAGCATGGGTTAAAAATATTCTAACTTATGTGAAATAGGAAGAAAAAAGGGATAAAGGTGTAGGGGAAACAGGAAGGGTAGGGGAAAGGTAATAAGGGAAAAGGAAAAAAATGATAAAATGAAAATGGAAATAAAGTATTTGTAAATAGGGAAGGGAGGAGGGGGTGAAGGGAGGGCAGGGATAAGGGGAACAAAAGAGAACCAAGACCTGTCATGTAAAGGTACAAGATCCCAATGATGAATGTATACTGTATACCTAAAATGTACCAATAAACTCAATGAGAAAAAAAATTCTAACTTATTGAGAACTTCCAACAGTAGAATGAATCAAAATGCAAAAATCAAACAGAAAAGCCTGCTGCTGTTAATACAGCTGTTACTATTTTTACCCCAAAAAGCACATTTGAAACTATAAAAGGACACTTTTTTTAAAAATATTGTCAGACTCTCAATTATATCATTTGAACCTTATTTACACTTTTAGTTTTTCACACCAGAAAAACTATTCGGTATTTACTCAAGTGTGTCCTATTTATTTTACTTAAGAGTATATAGTCTCAATGTGCATCCATTTAGCTATAAATGTCTCTAGTTTCTCATTCTTTATGGTTGAGTAGTACTCCATTTTATAGAAAAAGGGGAGGGGAAAGGAAATAAGGGAAAAGAAAATAATGTGAAAAAAGCAAAAAATAGAAACAAAGTCTTTGTAAATAGGGAAGGGTGGAGCGGGTGAAGGAACAGCAGGAGTATGGGGAAAAATAAAAACCAAGATTTGTCATGTAAAGGTAAAAGATCCCAATTGTAAAATATAACTGTACTGTATTCCTAAAAAATACCAATAAACTCAATGAAAAAAATTAAACTTCTGTGTCAAGAAATAGAAATTAGAGCAAAATAAATTGAAAGCAAGTAGAAGAAAGGAAATAATAGATACAAAAGGAGAAATGTATGAAATTAAAAACTGTAAAACAATAGAAAAATCAATAAAAGATCTTGGTTCATTTCAAAAGCATTAATCATACAAAGTTTAGCATGCTTGACAACCAAAAAGAGGATTGCATCAATCAGCCATATCAAGAATAAATCAGAGGGCTGGGGATTTAGCTCAGTGTCTCTCTGCCTGTCTTGTGAGCACAAACAAGGTTCTGAGTTCAATCAA
>NW_022900932.1:11867544-11869258 GCF_012274545.1 Fukomys damarensis | reverse complement strand
CTGTGTCATGTACAGGTACAAGATCCTGTAACTGTATTGTTTGCTTTAAATGTACCAATAAATTTAATGGGGAAAATATATTGTCAGTATGTAATGAAGTTAACTGAGAGTACCTTCATTTTCTCCCGGGTTACTATCAGACAATGGGGGGCAGGGGTGTGGGGAAGAATGAGAACCAAGACCTGTCATGTACAGGTACAAGATCCTGTAACTGTATTGTTTGCTTTAAATGTACCAATAAATTTAATGGGGAAAATATATTGTCAGTATGTAATGAAGTTAACTGAGAGTACCTTCATTTTCTCCCGGGTTACTTTATCAGACAAGTGGATAGAAATATTTCTTAATAACTCCACTATAAATGCAATATTTCCAGATGTGGCTTCTGATGACTTCACGGGATTAATTATACAGGCAAAGTCGAAGGGGCAGTTCTTAAGGATCCCTTGAGTGATGCTCTCCACTGGCTCTGGAGCTCGGAGGTCAAGAACATTCAAAGGTATTGAGGCCGATGCTAAGGAAAGGTGTAAAGCAGCATTTGAGTCCTGTTTGGGGGAAAAAATCATTCAGAAATGACTGAGTACCTAACATGTCAGACTGAAGGAACTAAAGGCACCAGCATTCCACACGGGGACACCTTTGGAGAAGCACATGGTTCTGGTGGGGTGCGGGGCTCAAGACTGAGAAGCGGAGATGGTAAGTTAAGGTCCAGGTGGGCAGGGATTCCACCCAAATCCCCACCGAGATCAGACACTGAACTTGCTTAGTTCAATCTTCTCTCGGGACCCTGGCTTCTATTTAACATTGTGATAACAGGTCGATTTTCCAGACTGTGGGGAAAGACAAGCCACCTGGAAATTCACAGGAGAGCCGTGCTCAGGGGTTTGTGGTTCAAACACCAGCCGCTAAGGAATTGCAATGGTGAACTTTAAGTTACTCGCTCATTTCCTGAGGCTTTTCCCTGGATTTCTCTCCATGTGACCCTGAATAAGGCCAAGCAGGAATTCGTCTCCTCTAACTCGTGTTTGGACACCGCAAAATCAGAAAGAAGTTCACAAAGCTGATGTCAAAATTGCAGGGAGTGAAGGCCTCTACACACTTCAGTATGATTGCAAGGAAAATGGAAAGAAATGATTGCTAAGTGGAAAGAGAGAGAGAAAAGATTTTAATTTTAACTGAGATGTATGGCATTCACTGGATTTCTATTCATTCTAGATCATACATCTCTCCTTTCTTTTGGTCAAGGGGTTGAAAGCATTACAAAAAGATATCAACTTTAATTTAATTCTAATCATATTCATTTGAGCAACTGATTAATACAAGAGGTACACAAACCCACTTTTAAAGCCAAAACTTAATGTCTAAGCAGTTGTTTGCGCTATGGTATAAATAAGTTTCAGATCTTGTATAAGAAAATAGTTGAAAGGGGGAAATAATGAAAGTTGGGAGAAGGAAGAGTCCCTGAGCATTGGGGTAAGAAGAAAGAACAAGATACAATTAAGCCACTCTGTGGATTTTCCTAAATCCAGGTCTGAAACGTATTGTCTTGCTGAACAGATGACATTAAAAATGTGTTCACCACCCCATAGGGGATTCGCTCTTATCCAGAAACATGTAAATACACTACCTTGAACAGTGTCTCCACAGAAAGGCTTGTACACGTTTCCGTTGATTTTTGCCACATTTTTTGGTGACATCTATATTGATTTCTCCC
>NW_022900932.1:11800469-11867363 GCF_012274545.1 Fukomys damarensis | reverse complement strand
GGCCCTCGGCATTTCTCTGAAAGGGAACGACAGGTAGTGAGAGGCCCGATTAGCATTTCCACACGCTGATGATGAATCCTTCTGGGATATCGGACCCCTTCCCAGCAAAAGTGGCAATGAACTGGGGTCACTGCAAGGAGTCAAAGCTGCCCAGGAAGCCTGGGAGGCTGCCACTGGGCATGTGAGCAGCACATGGAAAGGCACTGGCTCTTTGGGGAGGGCAGGACATCCCCATGCCTCTCCCAGGATGGAGGACGGAGCAGGGTGAGCCCTGAAGGACCTTGTGCTGCCCTAACCGGGAGGCACTGAAGGCAGAACTAGATTTGTAGTAAAAGGTACTTGACAAGGGCAATAAACAACTCTGCACAGAGCTATACAAATGGAGTTGCCAGATGAAATGCGGGAAACCCATTTAAATGTTAATTTTACTTTCAGATACAGTCAGTTCTCATTAGTCCTAGGAACTGTGTTCTGTAAGTCATGAAGAGCACCAAATTTGCAAGTTCTGAGCCTGTGCTCCTGGGGAATACAAGGTTAGGATCCTGCCAGTTTCTGTTCACGTTTTCATCATCAACTGATCAATGCAGAACCTGATTTTTTACTCATGTTGCTCTTGGCAGGCAACTTGTTGAGTATATAGCGTTGCTTTGCATCTAACACACATGCCGTGGTGCTGGAGCAGAGCTGGAACAAAGAGACAGGCACAGCCTTGTCCAGCCTCAGCTGGGAACATGTGCAGGAACATCTCTGACCACGTCTGGGAATGATCACATGAACACTGGGAGTGTTGGCTTAGGGGTTACAAAGAAAAGTCCGTGAAGAGGCAAATCTGTAAATACAGACTATGCACATAATGACAGTGGATTGCAAATGTTCAGATGAATGAGGACTAATTTCCAGTGTACACAGGATCCATGCAGTAGCATTCTACTCATTGTTTATTTGAAATTCAGAATTAACCCAATAGCCTATATATAACCCAATAACCAATAGATTTAATCCAATAGCCAACAGATTTAACCCAATAGCTTGCTAAATATGATGACAACTCTAGCCAGAGAGTAAATGCTTTCAGCTTCATGGGTCACGGGGATCTCTGCCATACCTACTAAATATTATGGAAACAGACAAAGGTGACATATAGATGGTGGCTATAACTGTGTCCCCACAAAACTTTACATTTACAAGCACTAGCTTTGGGACAAATTTGGCCTGTGGGTAAAGACTGGATGAGCAGGCGAAGGGGATGAGACTCCAGAAGAATTGTCTTAGGACAGTGGCTGTGCAATGGAAAGGAGTCCTGGCTGAAAGAAGGCTAAAGAGGTGACCTCAGGCTGAGGGCCCGGGACGGTGGTGTTACGGCTTGGACAGTTCTGTGCAAGGCTCCAATTCTCAGGAAGGGAAACGAAAATGAGTGTGTCTGCACCTTTCCTGACATCTACTAAGGATCCCGGTTTTTACAATTTAGTTAACCAGTGTAGTTCCTACTTCTTCATGGATTTGATTAGAAATGATGTCACTGTGTCCTTACAAATATTTAATGACACAGCATCTTGCACAATATTTAGAACAGGGTTGTCATAAAGACCCAATACATGCTAGTTGTCTCTCTTTCCGATTTCATATCTAGAGATATGCTGGCTGCCGAAACTGCCTGGCCACCACTGTGCAGAATCCAGCTATCCCTACAATTGCCATGACAGCCACAGATTTCACCCTACTATTACGAATGATTACCCCTGCTGTCTACTTGTCACCCCTGAAGAGTGATGGGTCTCACACTGCTACAGCACCGGAGCACTGAGTACGTTTAAGCACCCTCAAAATATCTTTGAAGGACGTGGAGTGAATCTTGTCCTCCTTCCTGTTCCACCTCCTGTTAGTTCGTTAATTTGAACACACTCATGTCCCTTTGGGTTTGAAAATGGACCTTTGTCTATAATTTTACAGCACACATGAATATTGGTCTCTCTTTTTTTCTTCTTTTTTTTTGATGATAGTTTCATTGTGAAAAAGATATCCATCCACACTGGTAAACATGGAGAACTTACTACAAATCATTATTCAGTCAGAAAGCCTGTGGTCTAGAGATATGCTTGCAGTACCAATGTCCTTGCTTTCCCCCGCCCTATCCCCAAAAGGATGAAGACCGCTCTACAGCCACATACCTTCTGTGTGTCCAGTCTTGAGTTTCCCTGCAGCGCTGTGAGGTTTATCTCCATCCTGAAAAACAAATTCCCAAAGACCCTCTTTACTATGGGATTCCTCTCTCATCTCACCTCGGAAGCTCTGTGCAAACATGAAAACACGGAGAGAAAACATGTTCAGGGCCAGGAAGGACACTGCAGCTGCCCGGCTGGGGGTCCTGCAGGAACTCACTGAATGAAACATGAACGAGAGTACTGAGAACACACTGCTCTCCCATGACAGAGGCCACCCGGGCTCTGAAAGTCAAATCAGTGTGCAGCGGGTAAGTCTTTAGAAAAGTTTTAGGCATCTGTGGAAAGCACCAAGATCACAATTATACCTCCAAGCTGCTCTCTGGCCACATAAACTGTAAAGATAGAACACAGCTAACCTGGCCCTCTGGGCACTGTGTGTCCTCAGAGGGAAGAAATGGACAGAAACCAGGAATAGTCATTGGTTTCAATAATAGGATCACAAATCTTTTACACCTGTAAAGGGTTAGAAATATAATCTTTAAAATAAACAGTGTAATATAAAAAAGGAAATTAAACGTCATGAACTGAAACAACTTGTGTGACTAGTGACAAGTGCAATTAAAATGTGGATCTGAATTGCTCTACAACCAAGCTAGGCTCCTCTCACCTGCTGCTCCCATCCACATTTCCTGTGCAATCAAAATGATTATTTTACTAGTGGTGCCTGGCCAAATCCCTGCCACCTCTCAACTTTCTGTTGTTATTCCTTGCTTTAGAAAATTGCTAACAGCAAGAGCATAACTGCACTCATTTGAGATTTTACTTCAAAAGCCCTATTATTTATCAGCAGTCTAGCTACCCAAGTGGACACAGACACTTCTTATCTAGGGACGGATTAAACTTACTTGGATGTGAATCATGGGTCTATAGTGGGAACATTCTGTGGCTAGAAAAAATACATAACAGCAAATCATGGTGGCCTGCGACTTCATTTTCACACGCTGGATTTTAGCCTGCAACAAAGAAAATGGAAGCAGGTGACATTGGAAACTTCACACAACCCATGCGGCGTACAGCAGCTCACCAGCCACTCAGCAGGGGCACTCGATCTGTCCACACCGAAACAACCTGCCCCAGGGAAGGACACTGGCACCTGTTTCCAACCCACTTAAGATGTGAAAAGGAAAATATCTCAACTCTGGAACTGTGGGGCCACTAGGAAAGATACGTGTCCAACCAAGTATCACTCCTTATTATCCAAATCTTCAATTTCTTTAATAGTAACACTTATCAAAATTTTCTATTTTCCAATCACTAATCTAAGAATTTATGTAATCTGTGAAGGGAGAGACTATTACTTTCTTCATTTTATCCACAGGGTAACTAAGGCACAGGGTTGAGCAAACTATGAATCCGGTGCATTCTACATCTGAGATTGACCTTTATACGTATTCACTACCTCATTTTCTAAGCACTTGTAGCCAGCAGCAAAAGTTGAAGACAATGCAACAGAAGCAAAACTTAACAGTGAGAGTACTATATTTACTGACTTAAACCTTCTTTGAATTTGGAAACTGCCTGCTTTACTTATAGTAGATAAACGATGTAAGCTTGGTTCCTACTATATGTGACCAGATCCTTGTGTCCTAACCTGGGAATGTGTGGAACACTGGTCCCATGAAAGACAGGTGTTTCGTGACCAACCACCACCCCAGCCTTCTCCTGTCGCAACACAGTCAGGAGCATGCACACCCCAGAGTTCTGATCATTCCTGTAGTCAAGAGACAGTTTTGCCCAGGTCTTACCAAAAGTCCTCAATCATTAAAAATGCTTTGGGGAATTTAAAGCTGCCGCTCCTTAAAAATGGGTTATTCTGGAGGGAAACGCATCAGTCTACCCAGACTCAGACTCCCTGCTCCGAGCTGGTCCCTGTGCAAGTGTCTACAGGGGCTCCTGAGTCACTCACACCAAAGCATGGGGAGAACACAAGGAGTGGAGGAGAGACTCAGGAAGGGAAAACAAATCAGAAGAGAAAACCAAATGCAGGAAGACAACTTTGCCCAAGGTCATCAGTGGCAAGGACGTATACAGAGTTGCTGTTTGTAAACAACTCCTGGTTTCCATGCCAGTCGCCCACTTCATCGACAGCAAGCAGCTAAACTAGCAGCATGGCAGCTTCTTGAGACCAACAACACCCATCAAAACTTGTCCCAATCCCTCTTCCGCGGTCGCTTCTCTGAACATCCTTGCCCACAAAAATGTACTTGTGCTTTTCACATGAAATAAACAGAATTCTGAGCTGCTGATTGAAGCCAGCCTCCCTCCGCTAAGCTGCACTACAAGAGACAAAGTAAGTGTGATGGATTGCGAGGGTTGAAAGGAAATGTAGCTGCATCCAGTCATCCCTGAGTGCTTGTCCAAGGAACCAGGGCATGGCAGCCGGCCCCTCCTGCCCCAAGCGTGAGCCCTAACAACAGAGGGTCCACAGCATCAACACCAGTACCCCTCACCCACAGCCACAGCTGGGGAACAGACAAAACATCAGCTGCCCTCAGCCAGGAGGAAAGCACCTGCTTCTCTGTCCTCCGTGCCCCACAGGAACACACATAAGAGTTCTATAAACATTCACTAGATGTGAGCATGCACAAGTGAAAAAAGTGGGTGATGCATGAAGACCCCTACATGGTGTTTGCAATGTTTCCCTCAGAATCACCTTTTTAAAAACCCTTTTCTATCTTATTCTGCCACATAAGCATGCAGATGTCCCTTGGCATCCATGAGGTAATGGTTCCAAGGTGCTCTGTAGACACCAAAATCTGCCTATATTCAAGTCCCCGAAGTAAAATAGGCCTGGTATTTGCATGCCATCCTTGCACCTCTTCCCCAGACTCTAAGCCACCCATAAGTATATAAGCATATAAGTAGGCTTATAAGAACTACTGCAGGCAAATGCTTTGTAAATAATTGTGCTCTATTGTTTAGCTAACAGAGACAAAAATTCCATGTGTTCAGTACAGACTTTTTTTTTCCTGAATATTTCATCTCACAGTTGATTGACTCTATGGATGGGGAACTCGCAGGGGCAGAAGGCCAAGAGATTAACAACCCTCGATAAATTTTGGAATCTGGAAATTTAAGCAGAAAAGTTCCCTGATACCAAGCCTACTGTGAAGTTCCTCTTTGTTTTACTACCTGGGTCTTGTGTGAGCGTGGAGAGTGACATTCCACCTTGGTTAAATAACAAATAAAGCCATGCTGAAGGAAGGAAGGAAGGAAGGAAGGAAGGAAGGAAGGAAGGAAGGAAGGGAGGGAGGGAGGGAGGGAGGAGAGGGAAAGGGAAGGGGAGGGGAGGAAAGGAGAGGAAAGGGGAGGGAAGGGGTGAAAAGGAGGAAGAAAAGAAGGAAAGGAGGGAGGGAAGAGACACTGCCACACTGATGGGCCCTGCTGGCCATCGGTATGGACAGGCTGTGACTGTGCATGTGTCTGTCTATACCACTCAACTCAATAGTCACAAGACACGGTCCCCCCACACACCTGGAACACCTGCTGCTCCCGGACACCGTCCGCCACGTGGCCTCCACTGTCTTGCACTACAGCTGCAATTCTGAGTGAGTTGGACTCAGCGCTCTAGTCAGCCGGCCGGACCCTGGAGCTTCCTCCCATGCAAGCCAGGTGGGGTTGTGGCAATGACTCAACAGGCAAATGAGATCCCAACCTGCCCAAGCATGCCATCCAGGGCTGCTGCTGGGGCTTCCACAGAAAGCAGGAGCAGTTCACTCAGCAGCCGGCTGCACACTCCCTGATGAGAGTGGACGGGACAGTAAAACCCGCGTGAGCGCTTCCCCAGGTGACAGGGAGGCCAGCGGGTTACCGGCCAGCCACTCAGCCAGTTCCATCATCAGATGGAAACCACCAGTCTAGAATGGTCAGTTGCAGGCCAGGAGCTTGCGGCTGAGGGTGACCACACTTCAGTCTGTGCAGGTTCTGTCCCCCTTCTACCCAGTTCCATAACCGAAGCCTGGCTCTCCTGTATCCTCAGCCTGACAAGGGGGACGGGGCTCGCCTGGTGGCTGTCACACCACCTAGCCTTCATGTCCCTTCGCTTCCCCACACTCTATGGATGAGGACAACTGACCTCACTGACCACCACCTCCCTCCCCGAGCAGCCGCTCCATTCAACACGGGTTCCACGCCCTGTGAGCACCTTGCCGCGGCCTTGCTCAGCCACTTCACATGCTGTTTCCACCTCTGTGAAGAAGAGTAGAGGTACCTGGGGTGGCTAAATCAAGGAGGGAGGCATTGGGGCCCACTGTGGACATCCCCACCTTCCCCTGTTAGGCATGTTGAGCACAGCTAGCCTTCCCGAAGAGTCCATGGTTTCAGCCCTGACATTTTTACCAGAGAGGGGACAGCTGTCAGTCAAACAGTTCAACTCCCACCCCCCACCGCCCCCCAGTGAATCCCCACCATAACAACCAGAGCTATGCCTGATGTTCCCAACCCTTGCTTGGACCAATCACAGGGCTTCAACTGGACCAGTCAGCCTGTCTAAATTTAAACCAATCACAGAGCAGGCCTGCAGTTTCTACATAAGCAGCCCTCCCCTCACACTTCTTGAGTTAGTCTAGAAGGGCTCCATCCTATATGACGACCACCGGTGCTGCAGCACAAACTCTGTTAAAATAAAGTCCTGCTTAGTGGTCCTGTAAATCTGCTCATGATTTATTTCCCATGCAGAGTGGGCCTATAAGGACTTGTAAATCTACTCAGGATTTTGATCTTGAGAAATATGGACTACTCTTGAGAGTAGTCATCTCAAAAGAAAGATCAATAAACCCTAAAGAGCTCCAAAGACCAGCACACAATGAAGATCGCAGCAGAGACAACACCCAACAGTGTCAACCTACGACATCTGGCATAAGCCAGCAGCAGATGGCAGTGGCCAGCACTGCAATGACTGGGAGCCTGCTGTGCCAGCTGTCGGTATCCAACATCACACAGCATCGTCTGAGTGTCGGGACCACTCACAGAGCTGCACTTTGCCAACTCATGATCTCCATCTGAATGGAGCAAAAGAATTTTCCAACTGGTTGGCAACACATCTGCTCTGGATGTAACTAGAACTCCGGTCCCAACATCAGGTGGCTAAAGGAGCTGTCGTTGTACTTAAGCCCCGACATCTCCCAGCCTTCACGATAGTGTATTCAGGCTACTCTTGGCGTGGATAGCATGATTCATTCACAGAGCCTTAGAGGAAAAGAAGACATAAGGTACACTAGAGTCAGAAACATCTCTGCCTCGGCTATTTTTTCTGTCTTCCAGCCAACCATTTCATAGCTCAATATCACTACTGGATTTGGGTCAGAAGTCAAATTTTGACAGGTCTGAAGAATGACAAAATTGCTGTGTTGGCAGACATCTCACCAATTACCCAGACACTTAGGTAGGATTCAAGAAACTGACAGACCTCTGCTCCAGGAAGAAATTTACCGAGCCCTGACACTGGAGAAAACAGCTGTAATGGAACATGAAGTGGTCCAAAAGTCATCCCCAGACTCTGAGACTCCCAGGCCTTCACCCAGCACTCTGTTGGCCACTCCAAAGCAGGGAGAAACCTTTGCAAAAGGTTTTAACAGTACCTGGATTAATTTTTTTTCAGTTGCTATAAAGACAGTTTCTCAACCTCACTAAAAGAACAAACTGTTTTAGAAAGCATCCTAGCGTTGCATTCAGGCTGAAGGAAAAGCCCTGGAATTCGTCAGGAGGTGACAATAAGGGACGATGGTTCTCACTGCCTGACCAGCTGTTTTCATCTCACTCCCAGCAAGCAGAGATTATAGCCTGCCTGATGAAAACGCTCCCTCTGTGAGCCCTCCATTTCCAAATAGCATTAGCGTCAAATCCTGGAGAATCAAGCCTTCCAGAGCATTCCATCATAAGTTACCTACAGTCCCCACCCTGGCATAAAGCAGAAGCACTCTCCCCTCAGCAGGAAGGAGTGCTGGTGAGCCATGTACTCACAGTGTCGGCAAGCAGGTCTAGCAGCCCAGAGATGGAGAATCCCAATGCAAGGAAGGTGGGTGCTGAACCCCCCACATCCTGGCTCACCATCACCATCACCATCACGCTGGCACCCCTCAGTCCCCCCAGGGGCCAGGTCCCCACTGCTCCATCCTCAGAAGGGACTTTGCGAACCTGCTGGCTGCCGTGAGCAGCCTCTCTGACAGCCACCCCAGCGTGGAGACTGGGAGCTGTGATTCACCACCGTGGGTCTGTCAAGCTCACCCAGGAAAAATGACAGGTTTCTCCTGTCTGGAGCAAACCCGTCAACGTGAGTCACTTGTTTCTTCAAGTCTCCATCTTTATCTCAGCTGATCACCTGAGGCTGTTGCACCCAGGGTTGGTGCAATCCCAGAGAGGGCAACAGATGCAAGGCTGCACCGCTCCATCGGCGTCCAAGTGAAAGGTTGTCCTGCGTGTCACCTGTGCCCGGGTTGAACTTGGAGACAACTGCCTGGGAAACTGAGCAGGAAGTTGTGATCTAATCTCTACCTGGGCTCCAGAGAGATTTCTGTTTCACTTTTTTAGTGACGAGGCCAGGCATTCTCCCTGAGCCTCTGCATAGCTCCGGGGAACTCACACAGGCACTAAGAGCACAGTCCCTGAGTGTGGGAAGCTTCACAGAAAATGACATCAGACAGGGCAGCCGTTTGGATTGTCCGGCTCACCCCCCAATACCCCGCCCATCCTAGCGCTGGTGTCTCCTGCTTATAGGTTTCCCCCCGAAGATCTGCACACCCTCCGAAGATGTTACCAGGGAAATGTTGACAAGCAGTAAAAGTAGGGAGAGGTGGCTGTGTTGCACAACCTCCAGCAATGAAGGTCAAGGAGGCAGTGGCTGGGGAAAGGGCTTGGCCCCATTTAGGTCATTCGCAGGGTAAGGCTAGGGCACCGGGATTTGGAAAAGCCAGACTAAGTGGTTTTGCAACCAGAAGACTTTATTGAACACATTCAATGAATGCGTTCTGCATACGCGGCACCTTGCAGTATAAACAACAAATAGAAAGGTAAGGAACAGAAGGCACAGCCCTGGTCCCCAGGATGTACTGTCTGATCCAGGAAGGAAAATATAGGAAGGCAAAAAGACCAAATGAAACAGACAATATAGCAAATATAAATACGGAGGGGCACAGATTATAAATTACATGACAAGCAGGTGTGGAGAGTGGGTGTTTCTGGCTGCGCCAACCAGGGAAGGCTTCCCGGAGAAGGCAAGGGGTGAGGCCCGGCTGGGCAGTGTATAATGAGCAGCGCCCGGGGGGGTGCACCCCGCCTTCCTGGAAAGGGGGCCCTTGTGCAACCAGGGCAATCTTGGATGAAACGGTCATTCCATGGGACACTCTGCAGATTTCGCTGGCTGGCAACCCTAACACTGAGCACAATTAATCCAATGTCTAACTCTTATTTAGAAGCCAGTTAACTAGTTCCTGTGAAGGTATCCATATCCAAACCCAAGCAAAGGGCCGTGTGTGTATTTGCCTGTGTCTGTGCCTGTGTGTGTGTCAGGGAGCATTCACAGGTACACTAATAAAAATACAATTAACATTATAATGAGCAATTGTTACTGGCCAAGTACTGTCCTAAACACTTTGCCCACCATTGATTGGTTTAATCTTTACAATCATCCTGTGAGGTAGGCTCTGTTATGCTCAGTTTATAAGAGAAACCCCAAGTCTAGGGAATGTAAACAACTTTCCCAACAACAGCCAGGAATTGGTGCCCATGAATCTGCCCTCAACACTGCTGGCAGCAGCTCCCCCCACCCTGGGCCCCAACCCTGCCACTTCCCTGGGAGGCGTGAGGGGCCCCTTTGTGGCTGCTGAGGATCATCAGGTCAGCGTGACCCAGCAGTCACTGTGGGACAGAACAGAGTGGGTTGGGGCCATGGGAGTGAGGGCAAGGCTTCTTCAAGGCATTTCCTGTTAGCAGCCTGGGCCTCCCTTGTTAGCAGGGAGCCTCGCTGTGGCATCCCCGCTCCTGCTTGGGGGAGTGGGTAGAACAGAGCTGTGAGATTTCTGCCCAGCACGGCCACAGGCCAGGTCCTCCCTGTCCCAGTGCTCAAAGCTCACCCTACCGTGGGACAGCTGGACCCTCCCATGCACGATCCCCTCACTGGCTCACTTCCAAAGACCCCGCACTCACTGCAGGGTGCTGGCTTTGTGCCTCTTCTCTGTGCTGAAATCTGTGCCCCAGGAGGAGCCAGAGCTGTGCCCACACGGGAGACCTGTGGAAGCGCTGATGAATGGCAGGCTGAGCCCACTCTTGGGCTCTGTCTGGGAACTACACTGCCGTCCCATGGGGGCGACACCTCTGGAACGATAACTCTTGTCCCCGGGCAGGGATCTCCCTACCTTCTGATTGCTCTCTTTATTGTACCTTTGCCTTCTCACACTTCGCTACTTAGAAAAAAGATCCTGTGCAGGGGAAGATGCAGAGGGAGAGGGAGACGGAGAGGGAGAGGGAGACGGAGACGGAGACGGAGAGGCCCCGCCCATCCACGGAGGGACCTCAATTTCCCTTGGGGCATATGGCATCTGGATAGGACATTAGGGTTCTCCCCTACCCCATGACCTTCTCTCCCAGCTCCTGGCAGTGGCAGCTACTGTGTATGGCTCTGTAAGTCAGCTACATGCTTCTCTATCAGGTGACACCTGCTTTGAATGCCCGATTGTTAATAGGCACAGCTATGAAAATGAGCAGCTTTGTACTTGAAACATAATATTTCCCCTTCCCCACCCTGGACCTCAAACACACGCACTGTTGGTTTCAGGGAGTGTGGGCAGAATGCTTCCCGAGGCCACATGGCCTGGCAGAGAGAGGGTCAGGAGCTGAGAGGAGCAGAATGCATTTCCTCCTCCTTTGCTCAGCTATTGACTAGCTGTGACTCACATCTCTGGGTTTTCATCTTCTTACGACTTAAAATAGGCATCTTTTCAGGTTCTACGGCTGTATGGTTTGCACACGACTTGTGGCCAAAGATGTGGCATCAGAGCCCAAACCAGCAGCTTAACTCTGACAGAGTGGAAGACACTGGCAGTTGGCTTCTAGCATCAAAGGAGCCAGCAGTGACCTACTTAGGCCACCCAACTCTCAATCCTCCGGGCCTATTTGTGAGCCTCTCCCTCCACGAGCCATGGAATCCAGCTGGGTGACATCCCAGGCCACTTCGGCCAAAGATAAACCCGAGCTTCTTCCTGAGGACGAACGAGACCCTCAGTGTGGAGGCGGAGGCGCTGAGGCGACCGCGGTCCTGCCGCAGTCCTGCTCTTGGGAAAGGTCCACTCTGTCTCGGCTCGGACACCCAGGGCGATGTAGTCATTTACAGGTGGTGGGCAGGGAATGTCTGGTGGCCTCCATCCTCCTGCACTCCTCCCTCTCCACTGCTCCACAGCGGGGTGGGAAGGCAGGAGTCTGCATGCTCCTCCTGCAGGTGCTGCCATTCCCCGGTGAGCGACCTTGTCGGGAACAGGAAATACAATATTAGCAGACAGCAGCTGCACCTGGAGGTTAGGAGCGTAAGTGTGTCACGAGCAAGGAGCCCATCTTCTCCCTTGGAGCCAGGGACCCGGCATGTTCTGCTGCCTGTGCACGCTGAGCTACAAACTCATCTTTCTCTTCCTTTTCTGTGCAGCTCCCCTCCGGAAGCGACCGGATCTCTGCATGAGGCCCTGAAGGCTGGCTGTGAGGTGAACAGCAGGCTCCCGGCAAACCCAAGCGCCTGTCTCTGCCACAGGCCTATGTACTCTTCATGCCCTCTGCCCTGTCCCACAGTCCTCCAAGGTCCCTCCACCCTCAGCTCCCTGCACCCCCGTCCCTGTGAGTCTCGAGTAGGTCCGTGTCCCCATGCGCACCTCTCTTCCCAGCCAGGTCCCCGTGGCCCTCGGTCTGTGTGTGCTCTTTTCCCCGAGCACCCCTCTCTAACTCAGTCTCTCCGTGTGCCTCTGTCTCAAAAGACATGACCTCCAGTGTCTCACAAACGCCATCTGCCATCTCTCCATCCTCTTAGGGCAGAGGAAAGACAGGGGCTGCAATGGGAAACTGGAAGAGTGGGCATCAAAGGTTTGAGGTCAGATGCTTGGAAAGAAAGCTGGCACGGAGACGAGGAGAGAACAGCTAGGAAGAGTGGGTGCTTCCGTGTGGCCTCTTATGCCCAGGTTAACTCAGGCACCTTCTCAGACACGTCTGCATCCTCTACATGCTCATCCAAATGGCACCGTGGCCCAGGGGAGAAAAGAGGGTATAGGAGAATCCTTTCCATCAGAAAAAGCAAATTTTTTTTTTCTTTATCCTCAATTCAGTCCTGGGGGTGGAACTCCAGACCTGGCACACGCTAAGCAAGAGCCCGGTCACAGCTCTACCTCCAGTTCCCGGGAAAAATCAGTTCTAAGTATAGTTACTCAGGTAATGATTTGGGGACGAAATGGCATCTGGGTAGCGCACACACGAAGACCTCCACTCGTGCCCACTCACCTCCGAGTCGGGCTGCAGGCTGGGCTCTTAGCTCGGCCCATTGGTGGGGTGGCGGGAGAAATTGGAAGAAAGGTTCTGTGGGAGGCAAAGGGAAACTGTGTTATCGCTGTGAGTCTGCTGCCAGAGGCCAGAAGGACTACACGGCCCCCAGAGAACTGTAGGAACCAAATTTTCTGATCAAGGTGGGCTCCCTCGTTGCCCTTTTGTTCAAAATCAGAAAGCAACAGAAACTCCATTTTGTATAGCTCCTACCTGTTTTTCTGTAACTCTTGTTCTGACCCAAGAGTGAACTGACCCCCTCCCCAATAGTTGCTTAAGTTTGCAAAATAAGATAAGCTGGAAATAGATGGAGCAAGGAAGCCACATGCTTTTCTAAGCATAACAAGTTTGCCTAACTGTTTAACCACACAGGATGTTCCTTGGAAAAAGAACATCCTGACCCCCGCTAAACCTGCCCCTCCTTTTATTTCCCGTCTCTGCCCTCCTGTTCTCGCAAGTACCCCAGCAATGTCCAATTAGAATCATCAATAAGAAAGAAAGGATTTCAAGCCTCCCAACCCCTATAAAAATAAGCCTCAAAAGAGGGTCGGGGCTCTCATTTCTGATCCCCTTAGTCGGTGAGGTACTAGGGCCCAGGCTCGAGCTTGGGGACAAAGCGATCTGGACACAACAGAACCACGATCCACAGAGATGGATCTTATCCTTCACCGTGATCGCAGTTTCACCTGCACTGAGAACACAGGAGAGAGTGGAGAGCCCTGGTTGGCTGGGGAGTAGGGCAGCAGAGGAGGATGCTGGTGACAGGGAACAGATGGCCCACAAAACCCTACATCGGGTGAGGATCGCGAGAGCACAGCTGCCTGTCAGAGCAGGCTCCAGGTGACCCCAGACAAGCGCTCCAGGTCCTGGGTGGAGCCGGACTGACCCCACCAGGCTGGTATTGTGGGGACAAGTACGTTTGGGCTAGAGAAGGTTGTTACCAGGGATCCGAGGGGACATCCCGCTCCTGTGCCCCATGCAGAGTGATAAAGCCAACGACAGGCTGAGGACGGGCCAAGTGGAAGGAAATGGCAGGAACAGATGATAAATGTGCACAGCCTACATCAGGATCACCATGGAGCTGGTTCTGGGGGACACTCAGCCTCTCTCCTCAGGGCTTTAATTGCACCTTTCTTGAGGGGGTCTGGCTGTAGTGTTGCTAAGGCCCAGCCAGCATTGGAAGCCACTGGCCCCAGCAATGGACAACTCATAATAAAGTGCTGGGCATCGTTCTGAGCTACTGGTGTACAAATACAAAGACGAACCAGCGAATGATTGCTTTGCACTGAAAGGAAGAATTTCCTCATGGTGGCGAGAGCGGACCAACACTGAGGACGCAGAAGGGAAGGAGCCATGGTATTGAGGGGTGGGACGGCTTTGCACTGCTGTTACCCTGTCCAACTTCGAAGTGCAAAATGAAAGTGAGAGCTTTACCTCCGACACCCTGGAGTTCCATTTCGCAGAGGTTACTCGACCCTTCAAGGCTTCTCGGATCTGGATAGTCAACAGAAGAGGTGAAGAATTAAAAGATGCTAAGAAGTCATCATAGGTGCCTGGGCTGGCAGGCACCTATGGGTCCTGAGGGTGGGTGGTGGGAGACCAGGACAGACAAGAGAGGGGAGCTGGCAGCGGAGCCCAGTGGCTAAAAGCTAAGGATTCCAAACGTGGCTTTGGCATTGTTTTTATTTTATGGAAATAGTCTATCATGTCTCATAAATTTTTAATTTTTTAAACCTTTCCTAGATGGGGAAAAAGTGCCACACAACACAGCAGCAGTCTATGGAACCAAGGAAATAAGAACAAGAAACAACTACTGTGCTTAACTTTATAACTTTTGTTTCATAACTTTAAAGGCCTCCAGCTGAGGGTGACTTTACCCTTCCTTGAAAATGCAGTTGTCCTTGCTACCCACAGACTCCAAAGAGTTAGAAGATCTCTTAAGGCCAGGAACACGCAAGGGTTCGTTAGTATTTGTGAAGATGTACTGGACATTCTACTTACAGTCTCTGTTCTCATCCTTTTTGGGGGGGGAGGGTACCGGGGATTAAACTCAGGTCCTTGTGCTTGGGCGGCAGGTGGCAGCACCACTGAGTTAAATCTCTGGCCTGTTCTCATCCTTTTTAATACCACATTTCACAATGTGCATTACTACCCCACTTTATACATTAATAATAAGCACATTTGGGCTACATGCTCAGCGTTTTCAATCTTAACAATTTGAAAACCACTGCTACACACAGTTTCTTGTCAATGAATCCTGTATGACCTAGGACACTTTGGAACATATACCTTTCATTTTTTAATTTTAAATGTGAGACGGTTTGGCTTTGGAGGAGGCTTCCTGGCTTTGAGGTCTTGGTGCCACACAGTACCCAGGGGCAGCTAAGGAATAAGGTCACTGCTGCTCTGGCTGACACACTAGCTAAGGTGTGACATTTAACAGACACATCCTGTACCCGTGACTGTGGGATGCCTTACATGGTCTGCGTTCACCTATAAATGTGAGCTTGTGCTTTTCCATAATCTAGTGGAAAGGGCCAAGAAAGCATCCACCTCCCCGCGTTCCACGTGAGGAATCTGGAATTTACAATCGTCAGAGAACCCCCCCAGGGCCACACAGCTGGGACAGGAGCTCCTCGACTTAATGGCAGGGTTGTGTCCCAATAAACCCACTGCAGGTTGATCCTATTGTAAGTCAGTAGTGCGTCTGAGTCACGCAGCCTCCTCAACTCCGTGGCCTAGCGTAGAATCGGCTGTTTACTCTCCTAATCACATGTCTGACAGGAGGCTGCGGTCTGCTGTCAGCAGAAGAGCACACTGCACAGGAAAGGATCAAAATTCAGAATCTGAAATCAATTTTTCCTTGAATGTGTACCACCTTTGTGTCATCAGAAGGTCAAAATTCCTAAGTCAACCCTTTGTGAGTGACCATCTACACATGGGAATAGTGAGGCCGGTACTCTTTCACTTCTGATTAATCTTTACTAGTTGAAACGGCAGCCTTTCGAGACAATGGAAGGACCATTGTGAAATTCCTCTTTCACAAGCCCTTGATACTGACTTAATAACATAATAGGTTTGATGTAAATGCTTAATAAAGCACACACACACACACAGCTCGGCAGTGAAGTTGGGTTTGTGTGCTGGTGTTGTCTGCATATCCAACCCGGTTGCTATGAACTAAGTCTAGCTGGGCCAGTGTGTGCAACAGCATCCGAGAGAAGTTTCTGCTTTGCTGACTCCAGGGTGCAGGTGCCCAGGTGGAAGGGGAGATCTCAGAAGCCTCAGAGAATGTGTGCTGTGTTCATGTGTCAGTGTCTGTCTCCACTTACAGCCTGTCCACACTCGTGGTGTCAGGATAAGCCCTCCCTGGGTGCCCTGACCTGCGAGGCGGGACTCACCTCCCTCCACCCCCGTGTGGTCTGGCTCAGCCACTCGGACTCCACAGTGCACAACAGCAAGTGGGCCCAAAGGCCAGGCTGGGCATGGCACCAGGCAGCAGAAGGGCTGGCAGTGCTGTCCCTCATGGTAGATCTGTGTCCTGCACTGGAAACCATCCGTGAGATGCAGCCTGCACCCGAAGGAGAGGCCCTCTCAAAGATGGTATCGTGGGATGCAATAAACCTGTTTTCTGCCTCAACAAATCAGAGTGGTTTCTTCAGAGATCCTGAGTGAGCTGCTTAATCGGTAACAACATCTCGGTTTCCTCATCTGGAGAGTTGAAACTAGCAATGCCTCACATTGCTTAGAGGATCAGAGCTAATACACATGGACACCTAGCCCCAAAGATGCTACCCACACCCAAAAGAGCAGAGAAGCTCTGTCCATGAGTCTGCACAAGAGGATGATTCGACAGATTTCCCCTAAGTGGTTGTCACTGGTGGCCATGTCAGGGCCAAGCCCTGATAATGCAGGAAAATGAGGAGAATTTACACACAGTACCTTCGGGTCCAGGATTGTTCCAAACACCAGGATGAAGAAGCCCTGTGAAGATGGAGAAGGGAAGAAGAGTGGTTTTTAAAAAATGATGATAGCAAACACCAGTATTCATCACTCAATTCCTGTTTTAATCACAAGAAAACAATTTAACCCAATCTTTTAATTTCCTACTCCAAGGTCAAAACAATTGAATTCATTCATTCAACAAACATTGTGGCCCATAGACCATTGTGTTCTAGATGCAGGAAAGCCTCGGTGAACCAACACAGCAAAGTCTCTGCTTCTTACAGGAGCACTTTAGGAAAATGTCTTCTGAAGTGAGCAAATACAGGTGTTTCGCACTTAGTGGAAACTGTTCTGCTCATTGGAATACAACAATCTAAGCCAGACGCACACTTGTAATGCCTGCTATGCACGACGCTGAGATAGGAGTACCAAGGGTTTGAGCCAGGGCCGGGGATTTAGCTCAGAGGTGCTGCCACCTGCCTCCTAAGTGCAAGGTCCTGAGTTCGGTTCCCAGTACCAAAAACAAAAACAAACAAACAAAACACAAGAGTTTGAGGCCAGCCTGGCAAACTTAGAGAGACCCTAACTCAAAACTCAAATTAAAATAAAAAGGGCTGGGGTGTAGTTCCGTGGTAGTGCCCTTTCCCTGGGCTTAATTCCCAGTACAAAAGAAGAAGGAGAAGAAGAGAAAGAGGGAAAGGGGGGAAAGGAAGAAAGGTAATAAGGAAATAAGGTAAGTAGGAAGAAAGGAAAAGAAAATAAAGGAAAGAAAGGAAGAGAGGAAGAGAAGGAGGTAGGGAGGGATACAAAGAAAAGGGTGATCAAGAAAGAGTCAGAGGAGACGTTAGGCAGTGGATAACTGGTTTGCAGTCCCTGAACAAGAAACAATGAGATAAACATCTGTGACAAAGAGCAAAAACATGTTCCATTCATACACCCTCGCTCTCTTCTCATCCACAGCAAAGAATATTATAAAACTTGCAAAGGAAAATCGAATACATGCATCCTCAGAAAAATTAATAAGCCATAAAGTAGATTGGATTTCTAAACCTATAGCAGCTGGTCCAAGTAGGGAGAGGCAGAGAGAACAAAGCAGCTCTCCCAGCTCTCCTGAGCCATACAGAGAAAGGCCCTGTCAGGTCAAAAACAGACTGTCCAGTCGCAATTACAGTACAGCTGAGTCTCTACTGTTTTGTCGTACACTGGCTGAAAACCCTCCGAGGAAGGAAGGGCAAGGAGCACCGCCGTTTTTCAGACAGAGGGGAAGAAGCACAGAGATTCCACTTTCAAAATGCGGCAGGGAGAGCAGCATGCAGTGAACCAAAGTCTCACATCTTGGGTAATGGCTCCAAAAGGGAAGTGAGGTAGTGAACTGTCCTTTAGGCATGACCATGCTGTGCTGCTCCAGTTTCACAAGGGACTCTGAACTCAGCAGGGGGCTACTGAGGCCCGGGGATGTAACACAACTGGTCCCACAGAGCTGGCACACAATCGTCTGTCAGCAAGGACACTCTCGACACTACTGCCACCACAGCATGACCCCAGCTGGGCCGAGAGATGGGGGCTTCACAGGGCCCGGGGACAGCCAGGCCCCACATGTACCCGCCTCCCTCCTGTCAGCCACCAGCTCAGCAGCTTGCTCTCCCGTGTGACACTCTGCACCCAAGATGTCACTGCTGAAATCTGTCACCAATTTTTACAAAGGAAACACAGTAGTCGGCATGGCCCATTAGGTTATAAAGTGTCAGCCTTATAAAGGTACGTGGAACAAATACATCCAGCCTGGCTTGGGTCCAACAAATACATTTTAACTGAATTGGCCCAAGGATAACGTTTTTGTTTTCAAGATGTAGGAGCCATAACTTAGCATCTTTTCTCCACAAAAACAAAACAAAACAAAAAAACAACAACAATCTGTACTAGATGGCTAAAGGACTAGGAAGAGTTAATTTCTCTGCTCCTAAGACTGTAAGCTCCTTGAGGTTGAATTGTTGACATTTGTATTTATTGATAATGACTAGCAGAAAATAAGTACTAAACGCGGCGTGTGTGTATTTGAGTGTGTGCTTCCTGACCTCATTGTGTACCTTGAATGTACACAGCCCTAAGAGTTAATAGGGAAGTATTCTCTTAAAACTACTTGTTGGTTTAGGCCACCTTGGGAAAAGTTACACAAAATGGCATTCAGAGGACGCAGGTAAGAGATTCGTCAAGAAGCTTCGTATCTGCTGGCGAAGAGGCATGAGAATGCATCCCATACAGCCTGCCTGCACCTCTGATCTGAGGTTGGGATCTGAAGCCCAAATTGGGCTTACCAAGCTTCATATGTGTGTTTTGGGGGGGGGTCTTTTCGAGATCTTTAGAAAAATAAAAGCTTTCTTGTCCATTAGTTGATATCCACATATGTAATATTCAATATAAAAAATCTTTAGTTCTTCAGAACACTGTAATAGAAGAAATTTGGAAAAACAAAATCCCAATCAAGAAAGAGTTTATTAAATACAGAATGCCATGCAAGCATTAAACGGCATGCTCATACAAACTAACCCAGTAAAATTCTAGGGCATATTTTCAAGTGAGAAAGAAAGTTGCATAACAAAAGACATTGCTTTTTAACCCTTATATTATGTAAAAGTACATGTGCATTAACATAGAAAATTTGGCAGGGATCCACATGAAACTATTGGGCAAGAGTTTACATTGCTTAATTTACATGGATGAGGTAAGAGAGTAGAGAAACTCTCTTCAATACCAGTAGATCTATAGCTTGCCTCATTAGAAAAAAATGGTTCCCCATGGTAACTAAAAACTCTAAATGGCAGTAAATGTGATAAAAGTAAAAAATTTCATTCCTCCAGTTGTAAAACTAGATAGTGGGGAAGTGTAATTATTTAATGTCTAAATGGTAACAATTCCACCTATTAAAAGGCTGTTTGTGATCCTTAGATCATTTTAGATCATCCTTGGATCATGTTTTAACATTCACTTTTGCATTTCATTTTCCAAACCTCTCTATAAATAGACAATATTATATCCACTTTATGTATGAGAAAAATGTGCTTGAAAACAGGAAGTAAATATTCCAAGATCGTGTGGCATGTTATTGGTAAATGCAGGAGTCAGAAATCAAACCCAGGCTTCTCTGGACCCAAAACTCATTTCCAATATGCTTTTCCATCCCCACTAGGGAGGAGCCTGGTACCCTAGTTCCTGAGCACAGGCCCTCCTCTCAGATTCTCTTCCCTGGAGCTTGTGCTCACCCCCTTGCGCTCACCTGGAATGCATTGAGCAAGGAGAAGATGATGTGGAAGACCAGTGAGCTGCTGTCGATGATCGTGGCTATCCCAAAGCCCCACGTCAGTCCCAGCAGGGGCGTGAGGATGGCAATGTTCTTGCTGATTCTCAGGATGGCTCGCACTTCCTGAAACATGGAGCTGCCAGTGGCAACTCTCTGGGTCTTGATGATCACCAATGTGATGGCGACCAAGTTTACTACCACGATGGCCAGAGCTGGGATCACAAAGGCCAGGAGGGCCCTGGTCATGTCCCAGTTGAGCCAGCAGGCCTCGGGCCGCAGGTAGCCTTTGCCAGGTTCAGTGACACTGACTGTGATAACAGCAATGATCAAAGGGCACCCGTAGCCCACTGAGAAGAGAGAAGCCACCAGGACTGACTTAGGCAGGGTGTGGAAAACAATCAAAACTCCATAGAGGATAAGGAGCGCCTTGGCGAGCATCCAGAAAAACACAGAAAGGTAAAAGAAATGAACGAAAAATGTCACCGCCACACATCCGTTGTGGTGTGTCACTGGACCACTAAGAAAGGAAGCCACAATGAACCACACATCTGCCATCAGTAAGGTGGCTGCCACGTTGGCAATGCACAGGTGACGTAAATAGGAGATCTCGGTCTTTGTCACCTGACCCCAAACCAGAGCCTCAATAGACAAGCAAATGATCAAGCTGCAAATCGAAACGCCCAAGCCTATGTAGGTGATATAAGTCAGTACCGGGCTCACCAGGGTGTGGCGCGACATGAGAATGGAGAAAGAAGTGACCAGCTTGCTTGGCTGACACTGGCAGAGAGCGTGTTGGGGGCTCTCTTCCACCATCTCACAGGCGTGGCCAACCCATCTGCTCTCCAGGTGGTCCCAGCCCACACACTGGGTCTTCCTCTCCTCTGATTTGCTGATCTTTTCAAAAAGAAGTGAGATTCTTCTAAGTTTTGGGGGCAAGATGACAGACAGGACAAGGCCATTCACCGTGACATTTTCCAAAAGACTGGCCTCCAAGATGGCCCCAAGCGTGGGAAAGGCAATGCTGACGATCTTAATAGTGGAAGGTGCCATCTGCAGCTCCTCTCTGCCCACCAAAACCTTGCCAGTAACTGCCCTGCTGGTGTCATTGATTCTCATGGAGAAAGTGAAATTCTTCCCTTCACCATCTGCAGCTATGATGGAGCCCATTGTATGGATGAAGGTATTTGATATGTTGATGAGACTCTTGTTTACCAGCAGCTTTCTTGCAAAAGAGTTGACTGAGTGGAGCAGGACGCAGCTGCTGTTTCTTTCTGGGATAAAGGTCCAGTTTGAGATGCTCCTGCTGTTCAGAACGTGGTTGGCCATGGAGCTGTAGCTCTGCAGATAGAGAACTGGCATTACTCGTGGGTTTAAACCGACAAAGCGTGGGCCTCCAACCAGCGGCATAAGCCTCCCTGCTGAGGTTCCGAGACAGGACCTCAGGATACCCCCTTCCAAACCAGAACCAGCTCCTTCATGAGACCCTGGGTGATGGGCGTGCACAGCAAAGCTTGAGTCAAAGGACAGGGCTAGATGGGAACTACCAGGCAGCCCCAGGGCTCATGTCCACCCCATTCCCACTTCACCCCTGGGTACCCCTTAGGGAGCCTCCTACCCATCAGAGCACCCAGCAGGTAACCAACAGGAGCACATTTCAGGAGAAGTGCGCCCCAAAAGCACAATCTATCCTCTGCTACAAACATCGAACACCAAAGCCAAGGATCCCGTTCCATTTCACATTTCTGCAGCAGAAAGTTATGGCCACTTCCTTTGCATTCCATTACTTTCCCTTCCTGCGATTCATTCTAACTCACAAATAAAAGGGAGAAAAGCTTTTCTCTCCACAGGACCTAGAATTTCTATTAGAGATTTTCAGCACCCAAAAAAGACATTGGAAAAGCAGACTCCAGTTTCTACCGCAGCACCAAGTCAGCGCTCACTATAAATGTTTACTCATTTGGTGTGTTCATTTCTTCCATTACCTCTTCCCTCCGTGAAACATACGGAGCCCTGACTGGGCTAGACATTGGAGATACCGAGTGAGAGTCACTGTTCCCAGTCCCCGAGAGGCTCAGAGAGCGTCCCAGCTGAGCCAAATTCCTCTCCCACAGAGAGGATGCCCCGCCAGACACCCAGGGCCACTCACGTGCATCTGCGCCTCATCCACACCTGCCATGAGAGCCGTGGATATGTTGCGCAACAGCTGCACGATGAACGCGATGTTCCCTGGCAGCCGGGGTGACTGCTCGATGTTCCTAATCACGCAGGACAGATCCGTCGGGCACCTCTGCATTAGTTTGTCGGAGATGGTCTCTGCATTCCCGGCGTATTCATTCACCTTTTCACCTCCTCCAAAGGGGCGGGCAGACTGTAAGTCCTGCTGAGATGTGGCCGAAACAAGGCCAGTCCTATTATGTCCCGTTTATGTTACGGATAAGAGCACTTTTACTAACACTTAAAACAGCCTCATTACAAACAATCACAAACAATTGTACCTTGAGACAATTACAAACAATTGTCTTTCTATTTTCCATTTTCAGTGTCACAGCTTCCCAACTGCCTGCTCTTTAGCACCTTCCCAAGTGTTATCTTTAATAGACCAGTTTGGACTGTGTCCGCGTACTGTGCATGTATCTGTGTACAACTGCATAAATTCCCAGTGCAATTTAAGCTTGTCTTCCCTATTCCCAACAGGCAAAGCTCGAGGTACAAATATATCATAAAGACAGAAACTCTAAGCTGGATCCAGAAGAAACAACTGGGAACACCAAGGTGGAAGGAAGTCCCTGGGCAGACTTCAGAAGCTGCCCCGTCTCACATCTGCAGAGACGGAGCAGAGTGCCACCCGCAGCCCCAAGCCACACACAGAGGCTGAGTCAGGAGACTCCGGAGATGGAGATGCCATCGGGAGCAGGTAAGGAAAGCCCTCTTGGAAAGGAGGAACAGGAGCAAAGGGAGGAGAACCAGCATTTGATCTGATCTTATCTACGGTGATTGAATAAGGAAGTATGTAATTACTTAAGAATGTATACCAATGTGTCGGTGGGATGAAAAGGTCCTTCCCCCTGCTTCTCATGCCTTAGTGAGAACAGAAACGTGCAGCGATTTCAAGAGAGCGCACAGACTCTGGGTCACCAGGTCTGGGTGGGGGTGATTTGCACAGATCTAATGAGCTGCCAGGGTTGCTGCGGCTGGCCAGGGAGAGACAAGAGTCCGAGCTTTGGGGTCAAGGGGCGGAGAGTGAAGATGGAGCAATTAACAGAGAGGGCTCTGGGACCCTCCTAAGTGATCTGACCTAAATGATCTGACCCAGATTTGGAGGAAACATTTAGAATATCAAGGTGGGAAAATGACTAAAATTAGCGATAGGCTGAACCCCTTCCATCCAGGCTGAGTCTTGTGCAGGAGTAGAAGCTGCCCTCCCCATGGCTTCTTCCTTCATGTCATGGAAGGGTGTGGGGGCCTGGAGCTCAAGCCCTTGGATGCCCAGGGCTAAGAGAGGACACGGAGGGTTTGGCTGCCTGTCCACACTCTTCCTCCCCTCTCCAGTGCCTCACGGTGCTAAACTGAGGTTCTGATTTGTCCCTAGAGCTACGTGAGAGGACAGACCTTACCTCAAAGATGTTGAATGCATTAAGGGTACAGCAGGTATCAGTGACCTTGTGCCATTGCTGCTTCCTGCAGGCAAACCCCATGCTTCCCTCAGTGCCCGGAGGGCATGGCTGGCTGCAGTGGGAACCGGACACACAGATGCCATCACACACCCCTAGGAAAAGAGAAGAAAGAAGCCCTGAGTTGCACTGGGCCAATCGCCCAAGTGTCACTGTGGCAGGGGACAGAAATCCTGTGGACATCGCAGACACAGGTGTCTTTCCTTTGTACTGACAGATGATTGACATGGAACTGTGGCCGTCACTCATGGCAGCACTAACCTCTACTGTTCCCAACAGACTCCTAGCCTGAACCCCAATGTAAAATAGGTAAAAGTGGACCTGTTCCAGTTGCAGAACCTGAAAGAGCCCATAGCTCCATCACCCAGGCCATTCTCATGACCACGGAAGCCCACGGCCCAAGAGCTCCCAGCTCAGCTCTGGTTGGAGTCTATTGTCCTGTGCTCCCAAACAAGCAGATGTTATGATAAGTTGCATCCTCCGTGCATCCTGAGAGATCTGCTCTGCCCACCTCCCCAGCCCAAGTTGGTGCCATGTGAAGAATCCAGCTGCGGGTGCAGGAGAGGAAGGAACGGAGGTAAGGGCACAGTTTCACATAGGGAAAAGAATCCAAGTCCAAGCAAAAGCTACAATGCTGTGCCACCAGCTGCTCGTGAGACAGAGCTGGGGACAGTCCGCTGGTATGACACACACAATGTCTGTTGTTGCTAGCTGCTGCCAACATACCTTGAGACCTGGCAGACTCCTTCTTGCTGTTACTGGTGGCCTGAAAGAGAATAATCAAAATTCACATCAACATCGATTGTCCATATGCCTTTTCAGCAGCTCATTTTAGTCACAGACTGACATCTATGTCTGGACCAGCTGTGCGGCCAGCGTGGCCACCAAAATGATGCCATTGTCTCTTCAATTCCTCCTCTTTCCAGCAAGAGTGGTCTGGTCTCTGCCTAGGAAACCCATGATGGGCAGGGCAGATTTACCAGGAAGCTAACGAGGTTTAGCTCTGCTTGTGTGGACTCCTCTGAGTCCTCTGAATGCACTCGCGTGTTCACATCTAGTAAATTTTCAAAAGCAAAATACTTTAACTCTTTCATCTCTTCATCCTGTTATTTTTGCCATTCACACTCCACCCCACTGAAGGGTACCAGGAAAGTGGATCTGTCTGTGGGATCTCCACATGGGGTCCAGTTGAGCATGCAGTAGGTCTGGATTTAATCAGATGTACTAGGCAGTTTATGGCCATTTCCCAGTTGCAATAAGGATGTCCACGTGTGAGTAGCACCAATTCTGAGAGCGTTTATCAATAGTCACAGAACAAGACAGCTGTCAGCATCCTGATATCCTGCCATTCCCATACAAAAGAACCATGAGTGACAGAGGCTCCCCCAAACCTAGCTACAGCCCTGCATATCTACATAGTGTCACTAATGAAGAATAGAGAACCTGAGGGTTGTTCTGCAAAAGTAGAAGCAATAGGAAAATAATTTGTTAAGCAATGCTAGGGGGAAGGCTGACTAATCATCCTACTTACTACTTAAGAAAACAGCTAAAATCCTTAGTTTGCAGGTATGCAACCAAAATGTAGGAGCAAATAGGAGGCAGTTCATTTCTAAAAGCGTCACTGTTTTCTTGAACGTATCGCTGAATAACATTGAGCGATTCCTGGGTGCAAAGTCCCCATCACTCGTAGACTTGAAATCTGTTGTGATGCCTTTTCCCATTCCAATATTAACTTTCCTTTAATTTTATGTTTTAGTTTCATTCTTTTTCCAGAATGCTCTTGCAAAGCCTGGGTGCCCCCTCCTGAGCAGTCCCCGCTGTGGCCCCACTGGTCCACACACACACACACTCACCGCCTAGTGAGCAGGTGGCTTGTTGAGAACAGGGCTGACCCTGGGAACCCTCAACTTCCAACAGGGCCACGGAGCAGGCTGTGAGGAGCAAGGAGCTCATCTATAGCAACCTCTAAAACAGCCCTGGAACAGTGCACGTGCTGTTTAAGATCCCGCTGTCATTTTTTGTGCTGAACGTGAATATCGATCACACAGAGAGCTTACATTTCCCTTTTTTTGAGAAGTCATTCCCGATCCAGTTCTACCTGATGCCCTTTTCTTCTGGCTCCTGTGGCATTCCTCAGAACACACACCACACAGTCAGGGCTCAGTGCAGACTCACCGGACCTGCTGTCCTGATAGCTAATAGTTTTTATAAAAGCATGCTACCTTCTCAATGAAACTGTGAGTTCCTAAAGAATATGGATTGTGCATTATGCTACCTTCAGTCCCCCTAAGTAGACGGCTGAGTGTCTTGTACCAATGTATGCATATATATACTGGTATTATGTGTAGGCTGACACGCACAGGCAAGCTTGCACATGGGTGTGGGAGGACAAACTGGATCTTCCTGTTTCTGCACCAGCAGAGTGCCCTCTAGGGGCTGGGAGAGCCACTCCAATTTGTGTTCCAAGATCTAAACTGTTGGGAAAGAGACTGGAAATTTAATGACCCAGTGGTGTGACTGACACTTGGGGTTTGTGTCCCTTTCTCCTTCACATTATTGTTTCTCTCCACATTCTTAAGAAATGAGTCTGAATACTACCTGTTTTGTTCACCAAATAGGAACCTATGGAGGATCTGAATTGAGTCTCCCTGAGGTCAAGACAGGATGCCTGAGGACTCATGGGACAGAATATCCTTGAAATCACTGATATAAAGACTCTTACCATTGAGAAGACAAAGCCTTGTTAAATAAGCAGAAAAGTTAAAGTCCCTCCATTAAACCAGAGTGTGAAAGTACTTTGAGATTCTGGTAAGTTTTATAGATCACCTCGTCCAAGCCCTTATCTGCGATAGGAAACTGGGTCTCTGACAGATGAGGTGATCTACCCAAAGGGGTTCAGGGAGTTCCTCCAACAGCTGAGACTAGAACTTTGGTTCTCCTAATTCCTACTACAGTTCGCTTCCAACCCCCAGCCCATGTTTAGGGGGCCAAGAAGAGGGGACGTGTATGCAAGGTACCCAAGCTCATCTGGACAGCGCTGTGTCTCCAGCACACCAAGACAAGTGCAGTCAGAAGTGCTCAACTCCAGGCAATATTCAGCCATTAAACAAACCCTGGTGAAGTCACACGGTGGTCATCAAGAGCATGGGCACAAGGCCACAGGCTACATTTATAAGGAGCTCCGGAAAATCTGCCTCCGAAAGTGAAGGACCTTATCTTCTTCTTCCTAGCTGATTTTCCAAAGCACATCATGGATACCTCCTCCACGGTGGCATCCAGGAGAGGCCACTTTTGCATCAAATTCCAATAGCCCTGACCTAATCTTATGAAAGGATGGTGGCAACCAGAAGCTTGCTGGACCTGCTGAGCGGCTGGGTGCACAGGTTGGGCAGGGAGGGCTGGCACCTGCGGCTCGCCATCTGAGAAGCTTGTAGGTGGGAAGAAAAGGATGGGATGTTCCTGTGGAAGTGATCCCATCATCAAGGGAAGACAGCCAGCCTCACATGCTTTGCCTGTACTCCACGTTCTGCCTCGTACAACAGTGTGCACAAAAAGAGGGCAAGAGGGGACCAGCTGCAGGGTTGAGATGCCTCCAGCAAAGTCTTCCGAAGGTTTCTAACTTCACCCAGGAGCCAGACACCAGGTCAGGGTAGAGGAGAAGGAGAGACACTGGATTGATTCCCTTCCAAGGGCAAACTAGTGCGAGGATGCAGTAATCATTGTCTGGAAAAGCCATGAAAAGCATTTCCAAAGTCATTTTTTCCTAGGGAATCTTGTGTAAAAAGGAACACACTAAAATGGAAAGAGCAAGATCTTAAGGCAGGTGCTCTAGCCTTGGCCTCATGGCTTTGGGCTATGAACCAAGTTTGTCAGTCTACACTGGCCATGGTCTCTGCCTACAAAATGAGGGAGTGAAGCTGGATCCCACAGCTCCCTTCAAGATCCTATCTTTATGCCTTCTTTCTCCCAGTGCCCCTCCACACCTTATTTTAAATAAGTCACTAATAGGGAAATTAAAATGACTTATGGTCTGAGGGAAAATACTCCAGGGGAAGCCACAGGACTCACTGTCCACAGAAGTTACAATAGTACATCCGTACCAATGCCACCATCCTAGACCTGGCTTAGCCAACGACAGCCTCCATTGCTCTGTCCAGCCCATTCCGGGTGTTCGCTGAGGATTCTCAAAGGAGATGCTCTCCCCACTTCGAACGGGACAGTTCTGTGTTATCCGAAACCCGTCATCAGGCTCGGTCCGCTGAATGTCATTAATGCTTCCAGCCCGGGTGGTGATCGGCCCCACCCCTACTTTTTCTAAGACCCCTCAGGGAATAGTGCGTACATGTGCGTGAGGTATGAGCTATGGAAAAGCTTCCCAACCCCAGGATACAGGAAGAAGTCGCATCAGCCCCCTTGCATTTCCAAATTTAAAAGGAAAACCTGCTGGGAAAAATAATTTGGAGTTGTTAGGTAAACCGCGTTTTTGTGGTCTATCGTTGCGATTTCTTCCGAGTGAGTCACTGTCACCATCTACTCCTACCACACCTGTGCTGGGGGCCCCAGAGCTGGTCAAATCACAGAGCCCACTCTCCACACACTGTCCCCACCCACCTGCCCCCCACTTACCTGACACAGCTTCCTACAGGGCTCTGCGGGCACAAGAAACACCAGACAGCACAGCAAAAGTGCACGAATCATCGCCTTCCACGCGGCTGACCTTCTTGCTTCTACAAAGAGAAACAAAAGGCCAAATGTCTCCAACCTGAAGCCCTCACGGCGCCATGCCCTGCAGACCCCGGCAGCCCGTGCCACTATGCTCTGTCCCCATTCTTGCTTCGTCCACGGAGACCTCCCTGCCCGCAGTCCGGCAGTACTGCTGCGTCTCCTCCAGCCATTCCCCAGGTGCTGCGGGCGTCAGCGCCCGCCCACGCCGGAGGTGACTGCAGTCAGCTCGCATGTCACACCTCACTCGGGAGTCTTGCCAGAGGAGGCACTCTGCCGACTTCAGCTGGTCCGCTGTGCAATAACAAACAGCAGCAGTCTCTGGGGTAGGCAGGGCTGAGAAACCTGTGGGTGGCTTCGGCAAAAGACAAACTGGGGCTCCTGTGGGTAAGCTCGGCCTGCAAATACCTTTGGAAGGCGAGTATGGGCCAGGCGTGTGCTGTCCTCCCTCCTCCTCCTATCTCTGGAACTGTGTTTTCCTAGGTAGCCAGCATTGCCTTCCAACCTGGTGTGCGATTGTTATGTCTACCAGAAATGGTGCCCAAACCAGACATATTCCTTGGCACCTGGACCAGAGCGTGACGCATGGCCGTACAATATACTCAATCCGGGAAGAGGAAAGGAGAGAGAGTGGAAGGGAGAGGGGGAAGGAAAGTCAGGGGGGAGCAGGGGAAGCTGACGGCGGTCAGGATCTGTTCTACATAAAGGAGTCGCTGAAAAATGTTAGCATTAAAACCAATGATTTTCAAATGTTTCGCCCTGAGCAAGACCAGCTTTGCAAGGTATTCGATGTCTTCATGTTTAGAAGAAAGGATTCAGCAGACTTGGATGTTATCATGAACTCCAAGAGCTATTATGATGGTTGGTATTTGCCATTTGACCATTTTGCACTAAGAAATCTTTAGCCCAATCATGCATAACTCTACAGCAAACAATGTCATTATTTCAAAGATGGGGCAAAATTGATTTTTCAATCACAGTTCCTGCACTGAATTACTAGAATCATTGAAGATTCATTCGACTCGATGATTGTTCTCAATATTTTGTGTGGACAATTGCAGCCTGTTTTCAATAGGCTGTATGTCTGTAATTCTCACACGAAAGGGCAGAGGGATTTCATTAGTGCTCATCATTTTGGAAAATATTTAGCAGCACCACGGATGACAGATGCTGTTTCCGGTAAACTGCAGCCACCCTTGCATCTTTTACTCTAACTTAGGTCATTCAAATGAATGAAAATCACGATAGTGACGCTAAACAGACCACTGCAGTCACTGCTGGGGTAAAACCAAACTAGAAGAATTAAAGCCACTGATGATTGGGTTGACATAATTCTCATAAAACCTGAGAATAGGCCTGCGCTTGCTTGTTTTTGTTTGTTTTTCCCAGTGCTGGGGCTCAGCAAAAGCTCCCTGCTGGGCCCTGCCCCAGTCTTGCAGCTGCTCTGAATGAACTTTATCTGTAAAAATTCCCATCTTGGGTCAGGGACATAGCTCAGTGGGGCTGTCACCTGCCCCACAAGTGTAAGGTCCAGAGTTCAAGTCCCAGTATCCTCCCAAAAAAATATCTCAGCACACAGAGCATTTTCACTCTTAACTGAAAGAAGTTTTACAAGTTATTTAAGAAATGACATAAACAACAAGCTTGCGCCCTTCCGCCCAGAAACTCAAGTACACTTTTACTTGAAAAAAAAAAAAAGGTGGGGTGTGGTTGAGTGATTCATTGAGCTCTGGGAACCAAGAGGAGGATCATTTTGTTGGCTTAAAATTTTAATGTGTTGCATTGGAAAGAAAGGGCTTTGTCACATTATTATTTTGCTTTAAGTTTTAAAGATAGTCAGGTTTACCAATCATCAGAAACGCTTTTGGATTATTACTGTTATGTTTCTACCTATGACAAAAGGGGTGCTTGTGTTTTCTGTGGGTTGCCTGTCAGTCGTCGGACATGGCCACATCTCCATGGGGCTGCAGGTGGCCTCCTCAGAGTCCTGCTGGACCCCAGGCTGTGACTTCCTGCCTGCCTGGTCCACCTGGGTATGGGATAGAAAATGAAAACGGGAAGACGGTCTTGCCCCACAGCCTGGATTCCAGCAACAGCATGGCTAATTCCTTGTGCCATTTCATCTTTTTCTCAATTCTTTTAGCCAAAAAGAACATTTCCTAAAGTTGACTCTTTTCTTTTTTTTCTTTTTTTTTGGGGGGGGTGTGGGTGTGTGCATGGAGCTGATAAAAACAGATTGCTGTTTAAATGCAGTGCATGCTTTTTCCTAAGCAAACATAATACGTTTTATTATGAAAACATTAAATTTTGACACATTGCTTTTAAATCGTCTATTATCTGCTTAAATCCATCAACCTGGGCTTCAGGGAAAGCATTTTTCTTCCCTGTCATCAGCTCTTTTTCCAAGTCTGTGAAAGTGGGAAGTTGACAAGAAGCCAAGGGTCTGACGCGAGTAAAGACAGCATAGCTCTCTCGTTCTTCTTTTGTTAGTGCGGCTTGGTACATGTGCCTGGCTTATTCTGATCACTTTCACTGCCCTTCTCTTTCCTCCTACCCTAAGCTCTTTCGCTATCACTAGAAGACTACTTTCTAGTTTTCTGTCCTCTCTCCTTTGTTTCTGTAGTTGTTTATATTTATGTATTTTTAGATTTCTTATATAAAAGAAAGCATGCAATTTCTCATTTCTTACTACTTTTTTTTTTTTTTTTTTTTTTCTTTGGTACCAGGGATTGAACTCAGGACCTTGTGCTTGCCAGGCAGGTGGTGGAACCACTGAGCTAAATCCCTGGCCCCTCGTTTCTTAAAGACTTATATTTTGACCACCTAGCTCCTGGTTCCCAGAGCCTCCACTCTCTCTTCTCATGGAAACCCACGGGAGTCTGAGATTCTGCCTTCCCATTCCTGGCCAGCCTGGCAGCTGGAATACAGCTGGAAAGGAGCTGGAGAATCAGTTGCCTCTCAAACAGAAGTTCCAAATGCTGGTTCATTTCAAACATTCATCTCCGAAAAGGCTTCTGTCTTAAGAACATAAGACCTAAAAAACAGTCACTTTGTAGGATTCATAGCCTCCAAAAGAAAACAATTGATTCACAACTGAAAATCCATAAGATAAAACATACCAAACACAACACATAGGGTTTTTTAAAAATAAAAATGAAGAAATTCCTTCCCCTCGTCAAGAAAGAAAGAAGGAAGGAAAGAAAACGAAAGGAAAGGGAAAGGAAGGAAACTGGGCAGGCAGGCATACATCATTCTGGAAAACTGGCTGGTTCTGCAAAGAAATACTATTTGCAACCCTTCAGTCTAGATTATTTCCACACCTGGAGAAGGTACCTAAGTTATTAATTGACCTATGTGTTTGGTGAACAGAAATGGAGCCCCGCATTTCTAAGCAGCACCCTCACAGCCAGAATTTAACCACAAAGACGGTTCCTTCTCCAGCCTCTTGCGGAGCCAGGGTGTCACAGGCCACTGGGGACACAACCCAAAGGGCCACACTGACCCCTGGGGGCAAAGTGGTGAAATCAACAGGAAGAGAAGTATTCTAGGGTCCACATTCCACAGAACAGCTCTTGTCTTTAGCAGCAATTTCATCTTCAAACATGTCTTCTTATATCTCCACCAAAATCCTCCAGCCCAAAGCCACACAGCTGGCAGGAGACGAAACAGGCAGAAGGGAGACAGCGGTGCGTGCTGGGGCCTGTCCGGGGCCCAGTCCTTAGACGCAGGCTTCGCTTGGCTGAAAACACACATATAGCTCTAAGAGCAGTGGTTTTTAAAGGTACTAGTGGGTGGAAAGAACTTTACATCTTGAACCCTTGCATCCTGACTAAGAAAGAGAGCAACTATTGGAAAAGCAGCCTCAAAGGTAAACAGAGCCCCAGGCAGATCAGATTGGTCACCGGGGACACTTCAGTCCCCAGCACTGTGGGTGAGATCACTGCTACTGCTTGTACAATTAGGCTTTGCAATGAATGGTGGAGGTTTCAAGCCAGATGGGCTGTAGGGGTTCCCAGGCCGACTGTGGGTACCACTCCAATGACCTCAGAGGTGAAGATGAGGTGTTGGTCATTAACCAGCCAAAAGCCACTTAGCAGACACCAAGGTATCTGTCCTGCCAGACTGCAGCCACCACAGAGGAACAGGGTGCAGCAGTCCCCACCCTTGCTCTTTTCTGAGCTACTGAAGTGACTTCCACAACCTTCCAGCAGCAGGGAGCTGCCTGCCTGACCCCACAGTTACCGGGCCACAAGCTTGGGGTTTGAACCCAGGTCAGGATTTTTTTTTTTAATATCATGCGGCTTTTCTACCTAAGAAAGAGCTGATCTTTCTATGGACTGAATTTTCAGAGCATTTTCACATAAAGCATTCATCTTGATGTCTTGTTATTTTATGAGGTGGGCAGAGCAAATATTATCTGTTACTTCTCTCAGAGAGGTTCAGACAGGAAGCCACTTTCCTAAGGACATACTCCAAGTTCTTGAGAGATCCCGATTTTCTTCTGATTCCTGATTTGGGACTTTAACCTAAAATCACTGTCCCTTGGTATTCAGAGGGATGGGCAGGGATCTTCCCTGGACTCTGAAATCCCTTACACGAAACAGCATTGTGTTTGCGTATGATCTACGTACATCTGCTTTATCCTTTAACCATCTCTGATTATTTACAGTGCCTTGCACACTGTGAACGCTACGTAAATATCTATTATAGCATGTTGCTTAGAAATAATGACAAGGAGAAAAATCTGTGCATGCGCAGTACAGGTGGAATTTGCAGATGTATTTATTTTCATCCATAGCTGGTTGGATCCACAGATGTGACACTGGTGGGTCACAAGGCTGACCGCACCATCATGTGTTATCACCGGAGGTGGAGGGCACTTGGCATCGCCTCCAACAAAGCTCTGGACACAACAGCTACGTGGTTTGCGGCGTCCTGGGCAAGTGTGGGCATTGTTCCCTCAGCAGTAGTCAGGGGCAGAGCTGCTGTCTCAGGGCAACAAGCCAAATGCTTGGGAGCCAGGATGACGATCTAAGTTCCAAGCCACACAGCAGGTACATGTGTGAGATCTGGATTTATGCAGGAGCCCAGTTGGGTCAGCGTGAGATCATTTTCCTTGGTCGCCCAGCCTCGGCCAGCTTCTCTATGCCTATTTTGAGTCAGACGCTTTTCTCGCTGTGCATGCACGTGCCACAAAGAGCTGAGAACTGGGTACTACTCATCACCCGGGTGAAACCTTCCTTGGTTCTGGTGACTCACAGGAGGAAGACTCCCAGTGCACACCCCATCCAGCGCCCAGCACCCACACCACCTGCACATGTCACGCTCACTGTTTATGTTTCGGGATGAGTAGTACCCAGTTCTCAGCTCTTTGCGGCCTCTTTGGCCCGGGACTGTCACACACACCCAGCAGAACCCACTGGTTTACCAATGGCCATCCCATGCAGAGTGACAACGTGGAAACACAGCGATGTCACACAGTGCCAAAGCAACACATTATGAGGTATCCATATGCAGAAATACTGTACAAATATTAAAAACAATACTTATGCAGGGCCTGGATAACACAGTAGTACAAGGTAGCAGCAGACTAGAGCTTTTACTATAAGTAGGAAGAACAGTCAGCAAGATTCTTTATACACAACCATGGGAAACCTCTGTCTTGATTTCTCACCCATCTGGAAATGAAGCTGAATATTTTTCAGCACCTAAAACCAGCAAAAATGTCTCTAATTCCAAAAAATGAATAAAGAGGTAGAATTGCACAGAACACATTAAAACCTCTGAAAGGAAAAAAGTCAAAAATTCAAAATGCAGTAGAATGCATAATTTCTGAAGTTTTGCTCCAATCCTTTCCCCCTTAACCAACCCATGGAGGAAACAAAATCTTCAGAAAGGGAAAAGGAAGCAGGAAAAGGGAAGCCGATGCTTCCATTTCAGGAGAAAGAAAGACAATGTGTGGACATGACAGCAAGAGGGAGCCACGATGACCCCTTCTTGAAAGCAGGAACACCAACACCTCGGTGCCAGTCCAGAAACAGAAAAACGAGGGCAGCCTCATCCGGAAAATTTGTCTCAAGATTTATCAGCTTCCATGACACAAACTATTCCACAGCTCTCCACCATCACATTCCAAAGATTTCCAAAGACTTCGTTTCCCCCTATAAAAGCCGTGTTTGTCTCACAACTAACCCTAACATCTCGTACTTCTACTCCTCCTCCACCCTCAAGAGGACAAAGCCTAAGTAAAAGTACATCGTGGTTAGGAGGTTATGGAAATACACACATACTTAGTAGCTCATCAAGAAAGAATGATATCTGACCTACAGATGTTCCTAAAAGCATGATTCCAGCAGTTACACAATGGAAATCCTTGTGGCTACGCTCACTGGGCAGGGGGAGCTCTCTGTCCTCGTCCTCAGATGGGAGCTTGCAGGATCATCTATCTGCACTCTGACCACCAGGGGGAGAGGCACACTCAGCACCTGGTGAGCTTTATCAACTACAACTTAGGTTTTCCGATTCCTATGAAACTCAACTGTCTCCCGCTCCCACCCCTCCTTCCCTTCCCCATAGAATCAGGGATAAGAGAGTTGCACGCAACTATTTATGACTATTTTACACATGGTAACAGGAAAAACACTCTTGACTTCATATTCAAAAGTAAAAAGCCGAGCCAGGCATGGTGGCACATGCAATTTACCCAGCATTCGGGAGGCTGAGGCAGGAGGATCGCTATGAGTTTGAGACCAGCCTGGGCTACATAGTGAGTTCCAGGTCAGTCGCGACTACATAAGGAGACCCTGTCTCAAAAAATGCCAAAGAAAAAAGTAAAAGGCCACACAAAAGTAAGGGCCCCTCTAACACCTGTGACTGGGCAGGGTTTCCATCCTCTCTGCTCCCCATCCTGGAGGCTCTTAGCCTTCTCTGCTCCTTACACTTTACACTCTTCCTTGCATTTCATCTCTTCCCTTTCCATCTGCTTTGCTTCCTGCCGGAGTACATCCTTTCAGGGCTCCTTTAGTGATCGGTGGATGATAAACAATTTAATCTTTAAATGTCCAAAAACATGGCTTGTCCTCTCCGTCCTGATGATTAAGGTGAGCAAGGAGGAGTCCAGGCTTTCAAAGTCTGTAAGGGTGAACTGGTAACAGTGTGTTTCTTGAGAAGGTGGGACTTTCGCTCCCACCGCATTTGGAAATAGCTTTCCAGAAGAAAGCAGGCAGAAGAGGCACAGGGTTGCCAGAGAGTACTGCTGACGATTTTTTTAACTTGACTTTTAGTTCTATTATTCTTTTTATTTACGCATTTATTTACTTACTTTCTGGGTCCCAGGGATCGAACTCGGGCCCTTGCACTACTATTCTTTTTAAACATATTTAGAAATATTATTCTCTGTAGACACTGTACCTATTATCGACTGGTCCTGGGGCCCGTTGCTGCCATCCTGGAGGTAGGATAGAGGAAATAAAGACAGGGAGAAAGAAGACAAGGAAAATCATAACTAAAAATCGTACTTTTAAGAAGGCTGCAACTTCTGGGGTCCAGTTGAAGTCACCCACGGAGACCCATACCAGCAATTTCTTCATGTACATGTAAGCGCCTCTCCTTCTAGACTCACGACACTCACATTTCTCAGGGATACTGTTAGCCCATAGATTGGCTTAAATTTTAAAAAGTAAAAAGCAGGCAAAAAACAAAACAAAAAATAAAAAGCAGGAATGTGAGGATCCTTGGGAGTCTGGGCCACCTTTTCCCGGGGTTCCCACCCTCTCCAGAGAAGAAGAAATGTTCCCAGCTCCAGGAAACAATGTACCCCTCGCTCCTGAGCCCCACACTTTTTTTTTTTTAAGTATGTGCTTTGACATCACTGCCTAAGGAATACATTTATTCTTTTACTGGTCCATCTTGAAAATTCTGTGATGAGAGCCAACCTGCAAACTCATTCTGCAGGGAGGTGGGTTGGGTTTCTCATCTCCACATGGGGAACCCCCACCCCCAACTCCTCTTCCCGGGTCCAGTTTTAAAAGGACCGACTGGTCTCCGGGCTATGTGGGGTGCTGCTTTGATCTCATCATCTCAAATAAATGTCTTGGTTTCTGTGTACCAATGTTCACTCATTCTGCAAAAGGCACTGGTTCTGGGACCCTATGGTGCCAGCACTCTGGCCGAGGGATTTAGACCTGCGAGATCATAGTGTACAATCCACGGAGAGACAAAAGGGGTGAAGTCTCCCAAGGCTAACTCAGGCTTCCTGAAAATGAACTTCAAATCATTTACCGGAGCTACTGCCAAGGCAATGTGTCTATACGGTAAAAACATCAATGAACTTTGATCGAGAATTCTGTAGGGAAAGAAAGGAAGAAGCCCAGGCACCAGTTGATCCCATTTTTAGGAACAGAAAGGACAGGAGTGTCATAGGTGCATGCCCAGGTATCCTGCACCTGTGAACCAGGAGAAATCTTGGGTTGTCTGAGGAAAAGAGCAATGAGGACCAAGAAACAGGGCCACGGGCCATGCCTCGGCCTTGAGGGTTTCCTGAGGACCTGTATTGCCTCTGGCTTCAAGGTGGTTTGAGGTTGGTGAAACTGTAATAAGAAACCAAAATTGTAGATAGGATGCTCTCAGTTCTGATGGGGAAAGGATACGAATTGTTTATTAACCTAGATGTTTACACTTTGCCACTTAGAGCTCGTGGATTCCAGTTTCCTCCGTTCTGGAACTCAAATAGCATCAGAAGAGAACAGAACAAGACCTGAAAGCAAAGATGCGTCCGTACCAGCCTGCACTCCCACTGGTCACGAGAAGAGCTCCTGGGTTACCAGAGTCCTTGTTACACTGGCCCCCCGAATGCATTACTAGTTTAGTCCCAAGGGACCAAAGCCAAGTCGCCCTGGCTGCCGGTTCCTGGACTGAGAGGACGTGGGTACTCACCACGGTTGCCAGCACGGCGTCAGAGACCCTGAGGCTGCCCTGGAGCTGGAACTGCAGCCTCTCAGCCCCGCGCATGGTATCTCGGCTCCGATCTGCTCCGGCTCACAGCTCTTCGCAGCCACTGAGGCGGTTGGTCACTGAAGAGGCCCTGGGCTGACAGACTGGTCCTGCTTCGGAGGGTGGGTGCTGGGCAGAGGTGAGTCACAGCCGGGCGACACCCAAGGTGCTGTGTGGGACACGGCCTCCATCTCAGCACACAATCGGGGTTCAGTGGGGCGCAGGGTCTGTTGGGACCGAGAGACGGATGTGCTCTTGGAGGTCACCCAAGCCCAAGCCCACTTGTGGGTGAACAGACAGAGCAGGGGCTCTGGACCGGAAAGGGCAGGTCCCGGACCAGTCTCCTGCCCTGATGATGCCCAAACCTGGGTGCAGAGTGACCTGCTGACCCCGTGCACCCTCAGCAGCTCCCCCTGAGGTTGGGCCCCGGACATATTCCCTCGTCGGCCCTGGTCTCCTCACACTGGTCCTGCTTCCCCGCTGGGCTTCTCCCTGAGGCGGAAGGCCTGGCCTGCCCTTCCTGCCGTGCCCGTGCACACACGCACACGCACACGCTGGGCCGCACCCTCTGCTTTCTGAGGCCCCTGCTGCAGCCTGGGGCCACGCCCATCCCCACCCGTGCTACACTCCGGCTGACTCACATGCCCTCAGGCATCTCCTGCCTGATCTATTCCCCATCACCAGCCTCCTCAGGATGGGGCACCCAACCCTGGCACCTCCGAATGGTTTATGTTGCAGCTTAGAGAAGCCATCTGGGAAGAGGCTGCCATTACTCACAGACTCAAAGCTATGGTGCCATCTTTCTTACCAAAACCCGGCTTTGATGACGCACGGTTGTTTTTGACCAGTCGTGAAAATCTAGGCCCACTGCTGGTCCCTGAACTAATGTAGGTAGACAACCACTTCCATCTGCTGTGAGGCAAGGAAAGTTCTAGGGAGAATGTTTTTCTAAAAATGTGACAGAGCTAAACTCAGAAAAAAGTCACCTTGTCCTCACTTCCTGTCTCCTTTCTGGCTCTAGCAACTGTGAAAGGATGCAGTGTCTGCTGCTAGGGCAGCCACCTTGCAACCATGAGGCAATGAGCCTGAGGAATACTCCGATGTGTTGAGGATGGGGGAATGGAAAACACTTGGTCCTTGATAATATCAACAAAGTGTAGAACTCACGCTCGGATCAGTAGCCTCTGGCTTTAAAATAAAGTGTTCCCAGAACTTCTGCCACTGTTTTTGCCACTGTTACTTGTAGTCAAAACAGCTTAACTGACAATTTTAGCATCCTACCCAGATAGCACCCAAACCAGTGTCACGTGTCACTCATTTTCCTCATTAAGCATGCTCAAATGGTGGCAGGAAATGCTGATTCTGTTCATTCTGTGGCTATGTGTATGCACACAGGACCTGTGGGGTCTGGGTCAGCCTCATGGCCTCCACTGTGGTCACCAGTCATGGGGACAAGAGATGGATGAGGCTGGGCCCCGGGACAGGGCTGAGAGGAGATGCATGCTCTCTGTCCTCACCCCCATTGCCCACCTGGGCCAGCAGCTGTAGGGGAGGGAGTAGCAGGGCCTGTTTGGCTCACACTTCCAGTGGTCCAGCCCACAACCATGGCCTGGGAAGCAGCAGCCCACTGTGGTGGGGCAGCTGGCATAAGAGAGGGAGAGAAGGGACAGGGTGCCAATGCCACTTCAAAGGTGCATCCTCCTCCCGCTGGGCCCCAGGCCTCCAGCACAGGGGTGTTTGAGGGACACTTAGCAAAACCCTAGCAGCACCCACTAGGAGCACCGGTGCTGGACACACACCCACAAAGGTTGACCGGCAAGGACACACGGAGCTATTCGTCAGCCCCAGAGCATTAGGCTTACAAGAGCCGTTCTGAGTCCTCATCTGACTTCCAGGAGGAACTGCCGTTCAGGACCAGTCCCCAGGACCCTGCCCTTCAAGCCATGCTGCTGCCATTGTCCCCAAGTGCCCTAAATGCATCTCGGTGTCTCTGACAGCCCTGCTGGTGTAGAGCACGCCTTCAAACCCCTCCAGGCGCTCTTTTACACCCAATCCGAAAGCCACACCTTCTCCACGTCAGTCCACATGCAGCCGAACCCAGCAGCCACACGGGGTCAGTGGCCACATTCTGTGACTTGTCCTGGGCTGGGTGAGGCAGGAGCACCCACCAGACAAAATGGAGACAGAGAAGGGTGGTCTGGCAAACAGCCCTGGGCCACCCGGAGAGCAGGCACCTTTGAGGCAGACATCCCCCAGGAATGAGCAAGACAGGACCCTTCTGTATGTCACCTGACCTGGCTGCCACCTTTCTCCCCATGTGTGGAACAAGAGGGAAAGGCTTTAAGTGGTGGCAAGAATTCTCTTTGCATCTCTCATAGGTATGAGAATAGACAAAATGGGAAGCCAGTCGCCAAAAGCACACAGCCACTCACTTTCAGAGCCAGGCCGGGTGAATTCCACAATCCATCAGTCTGCTTTCCTCTATCAGGTGGCACTGTGCTTGGGGATGGCTGGGCAGGCCGGTGAGGTCATTCTGGGTGTGTTCAATGGCCAGGTGCAATGGTTTTATTTGCAAATGCCCCAGCTCCTTCTGTGTGTCTGGAGTGAGGCGTCCACAAACATACAGACACCCGCCTCTGTCTCCAAAGCTGGGCTTGGACTGCCACCTAGTGGCCCTTTGATGTCTTTATGGAAGTAGGATTTTTTTTGTTTTTCATGCTTTTGCCATGAAACAAGCCATGAATATTGTTTGCAAAAATGTACACTCAGAAATGAAGGATGTTTCCTCGAATTTTATATGCAACCATGTAATGGAGAAATATAAAGTCTGCAGGATCACCAAAATTTTCTTTCCAATGGAACAACTGGATGCTCAGAAATTAAAGGATCATCAAGAGGGAAAAAGTGAAACTAGAGGATATTCTAACACCTTATTCTGACTCCCTCTCTGGCCATCACGTCCCAGGAGATGCTAGGTCAAGGCTGAGAACTGGGATGCCTGGCTCCACAGTGGCCCCAGCCCTGCCTGGCTGGTGGTCCTGGCAGAGCTGCTTAACCAGAGCCATTTCCTGTCTGTGAAGGGTGACATTAACAGCACTCAGGATGGCTCAATGATGACAGAAGACAGTGACTGCTTGGAATCATGCTTGGTAAGCACAGTACCAATCTTGGCTAGGAGTGGGTGACACACTCCCTATTGTAAAGATGAAATTAATGTAAGCCTGACGGTGAAGTGACCGCTTAAAGTCCAGTGAGGAATACAGCAGACACGGTAAGGCTGGGTGCAGGGCCCCTGGAGGCGCTTGGCGTGATGGCCTTGAGAAGGTGCAGCCCAGTGCCTATATACTCACAGAGGGAAGACAGGAAGGCAGGCGGAGGAAGGTAAAGAGCAGAGCCAACCTCGCCTTTGGTCTCCTGGTTCATCTACTACACATTCACTGATTGTTGGAGCTGTTCCAGGCTTTCTAAGGTCAGCAGTTCACAAGTGTGGTCCACAAAGTCAAAGCTACTTTCCCAAAACTGTGTGCTTGTGGTGGAACAGCAGAAACGCAGGCAGGTGGTGGAGTTGCTGGGCCTTCACGGGTGCTCAACACCTTGCCCCAACCAGAGCGCCTTGCTTGACCCGGTGCACCTCAGCCTGCTGGGCCTCTCTTCTCTCGGAACTTTACATACTGCACAGACAGGGAAATCTCCCTTGCTAGGTCCTTCATGAGTGGGAATGGTCTGTGGTGGTCAGGATTAGATAGTAGTGATGCTGGACTCACAAAAGACACAGGGAACCTGTCCCACTATCAGTGAAAAAAAGCTACAATCGCATCTGGCCTGGCTGTCTTTCTTCAGTGTCTGGAGAGCTTTAAACACATTCCCTACTTATATTGTATCTAATTTTTTTTTTTTTTGCCCATACTGGGAATAGAACTCGGGACCTTCGGCTTGCCAGGCAGGCACAGCACCACTGAGCTACAATCTCAGCCCTAAAATTTTCAACTTTTAGTGAGTCAATGCACATTATCCTTAAGCTTCATAACTTAACAGATGGTGACACAGATCTTGTGAAACAGGTTTTAATCGTCTTTTCTCAGAACTTTTGTTAGACCTCTGATAGATACTGTTCTATAAAGATACTTGTATCTACTCCCTGTTGAATGTTGTCAATTATTTGCTGAAAGGATAAGGATAAGCAAGAGGGAGAGAACTATAAATCTGCTTTATCTCAAAACACTGTTAATAAGGCTGGGCACGGTGGCACATGCCTGTAATCCCAGCACTCGGGAGGCTGAGGCAGGAGAATCGCTAGGAGTTCAAGACCAGCCTGGGCTACATAGTGAGTTCCAGGTCAGTCTCAACTACATAGTGAGACCCTGTCTCAAAAAAACAAACAAACAACAACAACAAAAAACACTTAATAAGCCCATTGTCTTCCCTAAGAGTATGTCTCCCTTTATAGTCCTCAGCACGCAAATGAGCAGGGTCAGTCATAGATTGACTACGTAAAGGTACAAATTTCCAACGATGAATATCATTATATTATACATGTTAAATGTACCAATAAAATTAATTTTAAAAATAAATAAAAAGGGCCGGGAATTTAGCCCAGTGGTTCGGTGGCCTGCCTTGCAAGCGCAAGGACCCAAGTTCAATCTCTGGTACTTAAATAAATAAATAAATAAATAAAATGCCTAAACCAACAGGAAGGTATTAAAATGTACCTGATAAATAAATAAATAAATATTTTTTTTTTAAATAAAAGGCTCTGGACTCTATAGGCAAGAATGCCATCCAATGATGGCAAAATAATAACCACATCAGTTTTGCACAGTAGAAAAATTGGGTCTATACTAAAATCCTGACACCTATTTCTAAGTTTACTTTCCTTTTATGAAGTAAGCAGATTCACAGTAAGAGGGTTAACAATACGGCGGGGATTTAGCTCAGTGGTGCTGCCGCCTGCCTCGCAAGTACAAGGACTGGAGTTCAATTCCTGGTACGAAAACAAAAAAAAGAGGGTTAGCAATAAAATAATGATGATTTAAGATTCAGAAAACTTTTTCAATACCCGAGCCCCATCTCTCCTTATGTTAAATATTAAAGTCTAAGAGACCCACAGGAGTTAAACTGCTGCTGTCCTTAAAATGAGAATAAATCTGAAACCCGTACCCCAGACACAACCATCTGTACGGGGACTGGATTAGACCATTTCTAGGCCCACACTGCACTTCCAAGGTTCAGAACCTCACACACAGACACATCTGCCTCTTGTTTATGCAGAATAAAAGGCAACCCCAAGTCTTTCACACTGAAGTGTCAAGTTACTTTCCACATGGCTTCCTCTGCATTCTAGTCTGTTCCAAATCTTCCAGCCCTTTCAGAAAGCCCAGCACCCTGGACACAGCCTATTTCCAGCAAGTCTGCAGCCTCCCGTATGTGCAGCGGAGAGCAAAGAGCCTCGCACACCCAGGCAAGCGCTCTGCCGGACGCCTGAGGCCCTCTCCAACCACCTATTCTCTATTTGCAAGGAGACGTGTTCAGCAGCGGGTCCAGAAACCCAGCAAGCTCATGAGAAGTCTGTGCATGAGGACCAGGCAGTGGGTAACTGAGGCTCAGTGAGGGCTGGGGTCAGATTCAGAAGCCTTCTGGATCCCACTTCAAGGTCCTTAGGATCTTCTCAATCGTCCTTTCAACTTTTTGCAGATGATGGAAAAATCTAACTGTGGAGAGTTCTTACATTGACACTGGCCCTTTTGTTTCCTGTTTAAAGCCTCAGTCTGGTGAATGCACAACTCAGTTTGAGCCAAGTACACTCCATTAGCAAAGAAAGCAGTGACCCTTGTGCAACAGACCCCGGCAGGATGGAGGAAAGGGACGCTGTATGAGGCCTCCTTTCTCTTCATCTTCTCCATCTAATTCACAACCTATCCAACACTAAAAAGCTTTTGAGGACAATAAAAGAGCAACTTCCAGGTTGGTTTGTTTCTTAATCAATTCCATGCCAAGCACTCTACAAGGCAGTTCACATGAATCACTGAATTCTTCCTATTGTCCAGTAAGGGTTAGAGTTAGTTTAGACGAAACAACCCTCAGAAATAATAAATCTGTTCTCATTGCTAAGAGTACGTCTCTCTTTCTGCAGTTCAGTACAAGTCACACAGGTCTAGAACTTTTTTTTTTTTTTTTTTTTTTTGGTACCAGGGATCAAACTCGGGTCCTTATACTTCTGAAGCAGGCAGCAGAACCACTGAACTAAATACCGGCCCAGGTCTAGAACTTTTCACATTGTCACTGTACTACTTGTTTCTTTTGTTTGGAAAAATCAAAGTAATACAATTTTCATACTCTAAGCATATGCTGAAATTAATGAAGAATAACCAATAAAGACACAACTGGCAATACAATTCTTTTTTATTCATTTTTCTTTGAGGGAGAGTATGCTGTCTTTTTGCTTTTGTTTCTTTATAGCTCCTGTAAACAACTCAGTGAGTACACTATCTTGAATACCCCACATATATATACATATACATATATGTATGTATGTATGTATGTATACACACACACACATATATATGTATGTATGTATATGAGTTTTTTTGGAATGTTACCACATCAACTGTATTACATGAATTATTGATGTCAAGTCAGTCTAAAATAAGAATAAAATTTTATAGCTAAAAATATTCATAGCAGCAACTTTTACAAGATGATTTTATTGAGTCATTGCACTTGGTCATTTTATTCCCACTGCAAAATAAGGCCATTAAATTATAACACTTCTCATTTCTGATTTTCACTGATTGTCTTATTCTGCTCATACATTTCAGGTTTAAATGCAAGCACAAAATATTTCTCAAAAAAACCCTACAAAGCACTTGGATTTTTTCCTTTGTGATCACACTAAAAAGCATAAAAAGAGAAATCTGTTACACAAGGCCTCTCCTCTCTGTGCATCTTCAGCAAAGTCCTGCAAAATTCTTAGAGGTAACAGCTTTACAAGAAAACAGAAGCTTGGTGGTCACAAACACACCCAAAACAGAAAAACAACAAAAAACTGAAATACAATTAGTAATATTATGTTTCAAAGAAATAGGAAACCTCAACCATACATTCACTACTAATTTGGCAACGACAGTTCTGTGCTGGACACTTTTAGTCTGTTATTTATACTCTCAAGTAGGAGCAAAACTAATGATTTGTTCCCAGTAAAGGCTATAGTTATCATTTTGTGATATGAACCTTAGAAACAGTAACAAGTTATATCAAGAGCAAATACTGCAATATTTGCTACACTAAAGAAATTTTCTTCTTTAAATTTGAGCATGCTTGGCTTGCTTTTTATAAAGGGCAGAAAAATATAAAGAACTTCCGTAACTCGTCTATTCTGGCTGAACAGCAGGCAAGCAGAAGCTTCTATGTCAAGACTCACTGTCGCCTTGGTTTCATGGAGTACGAATACAAAAACGACAGAAAAAAAAAAAAGCCAACAATCTGCTGGAACCTTCCCTTACCACATATTAGGTGGGGAGGGCTGACTGAGTAGATCTTCCAGTAAGAGAGATGGAGAATGAAGTCCTCACTTCTTCTGATGACTTATTAAAAGATCTAATTTCTTTAACAAGACGGAAATATTCAATTGGTCATTTAAAAATAAAACAGAAGAGAGTAATTTTATTCAGTAGTGATCTCACTGGAGAAGTCCCCAAGCTATAAATAGTTAAAACGTACATATTCAAAGCACAATTAGCTTTCCCCCAAAGCCCCAAAAGTTGGGAATATATACAGAGAGTAATTGGGTATGGGCATTTCCATTATTTTCTATTTTAACTGTCTTTTATTTGAAACATGACAAAATTTCATTTACACAAAATTCCTGTGTTTTGAGAGTAAAACATAAAGGAGAAATATTTGTTTAGTAGCTTAAAACAAAAGCTGGAAGCATGATAACCGGTACTCAAACCCTGACACTCCTGCTATACATTTCTTAAAATTTAACTGTTCTGTAGATAATGAAATTTCAAATTTTTGAATTTGTAATAAACTCATGTTTTAGACATAGCACCCACCAATACATTTTAATATGTTCAACTGTTCATGGGTGACTCTGAAGAAACTGGAAATTCATTAAATACACCTGTGAAGATGTCTTTTTAATACAGTCAAGTGTATTTGTTTTAAGTAAACTGTAATGACACCTAACCCTTTTTCTAAAGTTTTTACCTAAATTACAGTCCAACATCTCTCCAAGAGTCAGTGTGGGTACTAGATACATTACACACGGTAAAAACCTGAGTATTCACATGGTGACAAGTGCCCACCAGGAAACCTCACCGTGAGGCTGTGAGGAGCTGGGGGGGGGGGTTGTTTCCTAACATGGCCATTATGAAGAACCAGGAAAAGCAACAGGAAGGAGCGAAGAAGAACTACACCACCAGACAGTGAGATGAGCACTGTGTGAGACTGCAAGGGAAGCGGAAAAGTACAGCAAGGAGGCTGTGTCTGCACATTCCTTATGTGCCGCAGTTTCTACGTACAAGTAAAGGGTTAAATGGACATTTTTAGACTCCTTAGATCTAATGAATTTAAAATAAAGCTCATCATTTTCCCAAATATGTCGAACAACCCAATACATTTAATCAAACTCCTTTTATGAATCCTATAGTGCAGCAATAGAAAATACTTTAAAAGTTGAAATTTTTAAATTATTTCATTAGTTATTATGATATGCTTGGGTGAGTAATCTAGTTTATAACTAGGAAACTCCGATTTCATCACCCAAAATATAAACAGCACTGCAGACAAATGGGCACAACAGTGTCATCCTGGATAAGAAGCTTAAAGTAAAAATATATATATATGTATATATGTATATATGTACACACATAGTTTATATCCCTTATGTATTATGGGGAAAGTAGTGATTATAGTTACTATAAAGCTAATTTGTCCCCCCTCTCAAATAGTTTATCTTACAGATTATTTGGAAAGATATCACCATATTTATAGTATAGATCTCTTTAAAAATAATACACGTTTCAATAAAAAACTATTATGAATTTTCTTTCCTTTTTATACAGACTCAGTAGTATTTTCAAGCAAACAAACAAAAATGTTTGCAATCCCAGCACAGTAAGAAATAAGGCCTCTTTTCATTTCATATTGGCAAAACAAAATATATATATATAAAAATTTTACCCTCCCCTTAACTTTTCAATAGACATTATAGTTCATATACTTGTATTTCTATATCACAACACCAGCATTTGATGTTTTAAAGTCGCAGTCAGTTGTTTTAAAGTCCAAGTCATAGTGTTGCCTCTGAATCCTTCCTTCGAGCATTAACACACTGGGTCGATGCCACCTCAAGAAGATAAGACAGCCTTTTTTAGCTTCTCTATTTCCACCTAAAACATAAAAACATTAATTGATCAACAGGTGAAGTGTCTTGTTGAGTAAATTTCCTTTATTTTACCCTATGTCATTAACATGTGATCATACTTTTTTTAAGCCTCTAGGTTCTGATTTCCAGATCTAAATTCTAATTTCCAACTGAGGTGATACAACTGTTGAACAAACAGGAAACGTCCCAATGCAAGGCCCTAATGGCAGTAACAAGAACTGCAATTCTTTCAGCGAGAACAATGTTAACGAGTAACGTGAGCATGTGAAACAAGGATTGTTAAGAAAATTACACCTGCAAAGAACGAGAGAACCCTCAAAACCAAATTAAGAAACATACATCCGAATAATCAGAGGAGGCAGTATGGAACAGAAAAGGGAATAACGGACCAGTTGTTTTCATGCTCTTCACTAACCTATGTGACAATATTCAATCACGTAACATGACCTGGTTCAAATTTCTCATCTGTAAAGAGTAGACACTAAAGTAATTATCGTTAAAGCCTGGGAATATATCTAGATTTAGCCAACGTGATGGAAGTATTTTTAAGCATAGCAGAGGACATCCTTCCCTTAACAGAAATTTAAAATTAAGGAACTTTTGAAAAAAGAAAATTTCACAATAACTACTGGGAACTATTTCACTTTCCCATATATTTACACATGAAAGCACTACCACTAAAGATCTTAAACAGCATGCCATGTTTCCACATGAGCACCTGACACAGGGTTCTAGCAGGAAGGTCTAGGTCAGTGGTGGCGAATATACGGCACAGTGCCCTCTCTGTTGGCATGCAAGCCAGGTCACCCCAGCAGCCAAGCATCGGATAACAGTTCTTTTTTCTAACCTAAAATCTCAGTATTCAAGTCTAAATGCAGTATTGACACTTTGCGATAAGTAAGTGGGTTTGGGTTGCAGGTTTGGGCACTCAGTCTCTGAAAGGTTCACCATCCCTGGTCTAGGCCAACAAAGCCCCACTTCTGTACTGCCTTTCTTCCCGGTGTAGGAACGTCATAACCATAATGCTCTTGACCTTTCACTGTGTGTGCATATGTGCAGGCCCTGCTGTCTCCAGACGGCCATGCAAAAGACAATACACCTGACAAACCGTTCCTCACTAAATCAGGAGACTTTGCCAAAGTCAGAAAGCATAATTCTGATACGCTCACAATCTCCTCAGGAATTCTAAATATCCACGAATGGCTTATTGATCCGAGGATCTTTCCTGATATTTTTTTAATATGATCATGAGCTAAATATCTTAGCAGCACTTGACTGGAACAAGCATCAGTTTCCAACCTCCATTCTGATAAAATACCTTTAAATCATCCACCTAATATACTAGTATTCTTTTTTCCAAAGACACATTAATCATACCAAATTTTGTTTCTTTGAGATGGGCTTGCTATGTAGCTCAGCCTGGCCACAAATTAAGAATCCTCCTCCTACAATCCTCATCCTACCTCAAAGCCAGTACATAAGGAATAAAAAATTTAAAAAAAAAATCCTACATGTAAAGTCAGTAATATTCCTTACAAACTTGGATTTCTGACAAATATAGTTATGAGGCAAATACTTACATTGCTACTCTCTCTTCTAGCAATGTTCACTGTTCCTTCTTAGTCATCTTTTATCCCTGCCCAGTATAATTTAATACTGTGTGATGCTAACATTATACCTCCAGACAAACATCACTTCTCCTAACTATATATATGATCCTGAAACTTCAATGCATTAAATGTGCTTTTACAAATATATGCCTAGTAGAGGAAAAAATATACCAATCAGTGGGCATCCAATAACTGAGAACTTTGGAAAAATGAGTTTAAAGAAATAATTCATTTGCCTTCCGTCCTGATTTTCATGATAAATTAAATCATATATGCAAATTTGACACTATTAGCTCCTATTATTTACCATTTTCATGTACGAATATGAACATGTCACGTATAAAACATTAAAAAGTTCAGAAACACTTAAATTTCTCAATTTCTACCAAGCAACACCCTGGGAATTTAGGATATATTTAAAACATGCTTCCTCCAACACTGACTAATTCAACAATTTATTAGCTGTTATCTGAAATGCATGAAGTACTATGCTAGGAGTTACAGAAAAGATGAAGCAGACACGATCTCACTGCAAACCTTCCTGTAATCTAAGGAGCAAAATAAAGACAAAGCTGTGAGAAGACAGAAAGTTACTACTGACACATCTCTATAAAAACTAGAGACATGAATGTGAGAGAAAACTAAAGCTATATTTTAATCAGAGGAAGAGAACCAGTGCGGCGAAGGGAGCTCTTGGGAGCCAATTCTGAAGAACACAGAAATAAGCACTGGAAAACAAGGCAAAGACATCAAGGGCAATATAGGAAGAGCAGACTCCAGAGGTGTCCAATGTTCAGGCACAAAGATAAAGCGTGACCGGAGTAAGGTAAGAACTCACATCCAATTTGAGAGTTTGAACTCTACTCACAAAGAATTACCAGACTCTTGAAAGTACCTAAGCCAAGAGAGACTGATCTGAGATAAGAATGAAATTCAAACAAGCCAAGTGGAAGACAAAGAACATCAGAAAAAAAAAAAAGTGTGAATGAAAAAGGTAAAAGTTAAGAGATAAAGCAAACAGGACTGAAAGTGAATGAAATCAGAAGAGATGAGAAGTATCACCTGTGTGTGATTAGCAAGGTAACAGACACCTTCAACACAAAGAAAAAAATCAAAAGAGCAGGAGAGGACAATGATAAACTGGAAGCACAATGAATTTACAATGGAACATTTAGGGAAAGGAACAGCTAGACACATGGGACAGAAACAGAGAAAACAAGAGCTAGATTACAGGGAGATGCACTGCTCATCATGAGATTCCCTGGTGCAAAAGAGCTCGGAAAGTGAGCACACAGAGGGGCACAGGACAGCAGCGACAGAACACGATATTCAGTTACAACAAACACAAAGGGAAGAGAAGCTGGACCCAGGGAACACAGCATCGCAAAACAATGACAAACCTCTGGCAGGGTGGCAACATCAACGAGACTACTGCAAAAGGTGGAGTGGGGACAACAGAGCGGCAGCAGGAAGCCTAATCACAAATGAAAAAAGTTAAACACTGAACTGAAGGCAAAGCATTTGAGACTCAAATGCAGGGTTTTTTTTTGGGGGGGCGGTATTTTATTTTTTGATGTGTGGATGGGAGATTATTTCTTTTTATTTTGGGTAGTAAATGAACCACAAATAAAAAGAGAAAACAAAGTAGATCAACAGGGTAGACAGATGGGAAAGATGGCTTTTGTTTCTCACAAAGAGAAAATTAAGAGTATTTTCATATAAAAGAATAAAAGGTGTATCCCCAAAATAACTTGTCAGATATGAGAGTAAAAATGGAGTTTTGCTAATTTACAAAGCACCTTCACATACTATCTCAACGCAGAAAGCTAAAGATTAGCCAGGTTAAGTGACTTCTCCAAGTCCACACTGTAACAAAGCCTACAAGCAAAGACTGACCTCTGGCAGCTTCCGGTACAAATGTTACATAACTCTAGCTCCACTGCTGTGACTTACCCACTCCGAACTCTCATCTCCTCACCTTTCTGACTGGAATAGCACGTATACCAAGCAAGATAATGCACACAGTTCAGAACTAAAGACAGTCAGGACTGCACATTGCAGCAGGGGCTCAACGCTGCACCCCAGTCCCAGACGGTCTCCTGCTCTATGAGGTGAAGCCGAAAGGCAAGGCCAAAGGAGAGAAGGCACAAATGCTGTAACTGGGAACAGCAGGAGTCTTGGAAAGAGGCAGGACCCAACTTTCTGCTATATAAAGAACAACAAACACAAATGGAGACAAAATGAAGAGAAAAAGAAAGTTAAGGAATATAAAGGAAATAGGTGAAATTAACGGTCATCAGCACCAGAGAATAAAGATGAAGTTACTGCTCAGAGAGAAATGGGAGGCAGGGCCTATGAGGGAGGACAGGACAGGAAAAAGACAGAGAGAAAAAGTTAACTTAACTGCAGCTAAAAAGACAACTATAGATCAAAGAAGAACCACACACTCTTAAGAGGCAATGGGCATTTTTATTTTATTTACAAGTAAATATGTTATGATTCACACACTTCCCAGGAGAGTGAAGTGTTCAAAAACTCTTTAATCAATACAATGTGACAGCGAGTCAACAAGAGATTTATGAAGTGCTACTGCCCAGGGCGTGTCTCACTGAAGCAGGACAGCCTGCCCACAGCGAAAGCAGTCACACCGTTGGGGGCGCACGCCGTCTAAATAGCTCGATGCTGGGAGAAATACATTACCTCTAGATTGCTTCTCAGTGCCTTCTCTTCTTCCAAATCTTTTCTCAGTTTTTCCAGTTCTTTCCTAAAAATAAAGAATAGATAGATTACCGTTAAGTCCTTCATGTTGGAATATATACACAAAGGAGTGTTATTTAGCCATAAAGAATAAAATTATGTCATTTGCAGGAAAACAGATGGAACTAAGGATCATCATACTAACAAAATAGGCCAAATTCAGAAAGACTAGTGTCACATGTTTTCCCATGAAGTAGGAGAAATGAAGTAGATAGCAGGTTGTTATTTGACAAGAGGAAAGGAATGAGGGAATGCAACAGGGGGATATATGATAAAAGTATGTTATATGCATATATGAAAATACCACAATGAAATCCTAAATTCTGTATAATTAATAGGCACTAATAAAAAACATTTTTAAAATAGCACACTGGTATCACAGGTGTAAAAGAGGAGAGTTCTCTACCTGGTATATAGGTGGTACTCAATAAATATTTACTAAGGAATGAGCTTATTATCTCTAATATGTATACTTCAAAATCTCCCGAAAAAATTCAACACAATAAACTGAAGGACTCAAGAAAGACATATCATGTATCAAATAACAAATTCTGCATTTATAATACACATATTATATCGATAATATATATAATGCATATAATATACATTGTAAGTATACATATAATATACACTGTAAGTATAAGTGTTATTCAAAATACATTCTTCTGTTTCCATCTAAGAAACATTTCTAAAAATGTTTGACAAACTACAAATATTTCATATGGATAATTTCAGTATGGTTTTTTTTATAAAGACTCCCACACCAATGGCTCATTGAGGAAGAAATGGTTAAAACTGGGCTGTTAGGAATCATGGCCTCTGGGTGTGAATTTCATATCCTGTTCCAAGAAATCCTTTCGGAGGCCAAGTTGCCACGAAAGGAGAGCATCCTCACCCACAGGTCAGTCAGAGGAGCTTCTCTCTGATCTGTGTTCCTATAGGGCTCCTGCAGGGTTATCCTGAAAATGCCATATTTTAAAATTCAAATACTTCTAATTATAGAAAAGAGCTCTGAAAAAATAGATAATAAGATAATGAGGTCGAGTTTTAGCTGTCATTTAAGGATTACATAATTATAAGTAAATAGCTTTATTTTTCCAAATCTGTATTTGCTCATTTAAAAGGACAGTAGGCAATCTTTTCAATTTATTTTAGCTCTAAGAAGTCCCTAACTCCAATTAGGTACATCCTACCATATCCCATATCAAAAATTTTCAAAGTTAAAGGCTTTAGAGGTCATCTATCTCAACTCATTTATTATATATTCAACTTAACCCTAGCAGAGATAATGATCAAAGTCTCCAAGGTAGCTAAGTTTGACTGTGTGTACAGATGTACACTAAAACTAAAATACAACACAGTTTTCTTAATATTTTCAAGCCTAATTAATTCTTTGTCAGACCAAAACATTTCTACCCTAAACATATAGGTATATATGAACATTTTCTACTGAACTATTGGAACAAGATTTCCAATCCAAGTTTTTTGTCAAATTAAATGTTAAAGATTTCTTTGAAAACTTACTTACACATACCAGAGACTGGCAAATCAGACGATTATGGCAGAGTGTGAAAGAATTCTTTATGTGTGTACTAAATATGCTGACAGGAGTAAAGAGGACTACTTACCCATGATCCTTTCTCAGTGCTTCAACAATGCACATCAATTCAATAATCTGAGCTCGAAGTTCATCCACAGAATTTTTTTTCCCATCATCTGTTTCCACTTTAGCTTTGATTTCTAATGGAGTGAGGAAACCAGCTGAACTGGCTTGAGAAGCATTTGAAGGTGTTGAAAGGTGCACAGAGGGCTGAAAATGTAATCAAGTTTTTCTGATTTTATTTGTATTTATATTTATTGTATTTAAGTCCAAAAGCATTTATAACAAAATAAACATAAATACAGATTAAGTATCACTTATCTGAAAATTGGAAATCAAAAATGCTCAAAAATCCAAAACTCGAGCAGCATCATGAAGCCATAAATAGAAACTCCCATGCTTGACCCCAGGTAAAATCAAGGCAAACTAAAAACACTGTACACCATCACCTTCATGCTATGTAGAAGTAGAGTATGTGAAACAAATGTATTTTGTGGTTACTCTTGAGTCCCATTCCATAGAAAACCTCAGTGTATATATGCAAATACACTTCAACACCCCACAAAATCTGAAATTTGAAACACTTCTGGTCCCAAACATTTCACATAAGGGCTACTCAACCTGTACATGATGATAAATGGGGAATTTAGAAATTGAAAAATTAGTCTGATGTTCATAATTGGGAAAACTATGAGACAAACAACAAATCTGCAATCAACAGTGTGGAAAAAAATTTTTAAGGAACAAATAAAAGTGTTCATCAGATTTATTTTATGGATTCTGCCTAGTGGAGCATCTATATTTAAGAAATTCATGGAAGAGGCATTAAAATGAGTCCACAGCCTGTAACTTTTTCGGTGTTTCACTAAAATAACAGAAAATCATTTTAGTAAGACTTCAACAGACTGCTGACAGCTTAAGAGAATCAAATTAAGCACATTTGATAAAGTGGGAAAGTAGACAAGAGTCCTGGAACGAAACTGAAGACTAACTTAGGAAGAAACATGATCTTCCTGAGCACAAGGGATGATCAAAATATACAGAGAATGTTTAAATTAGAAAAAATTTATTACAGTAAGACTCACTGCCATTAATTCCCCTCAAGAAGGTCCCCCTGGCTTCAAACACAGACAGCCCATTATTCTTGCCACTCCATAGTAGATGTGGGACTCCTTTTTGTTGAGGGGTGTGGTTAAAATCATTATGTAAACTAATTAACTTCAGAGGAGACATACACCTACGTCTTCAAAACTATGAAATATGTAATATACTCATTTAAAATAATATAAAATCTTCTGAAACAGATCTAAAGAGAATAATGTGACTTAAATTTAAGAACACAAATGTCAGGGCCAGGGATTTAGCTCAGTGGTTCTACCACCTGCCTCGCAAGTGCAAAGGCCTGAGTTCAATCCCTGGTACCATTTAAAAAAAAAAAAAAAAAAAAAAAAAAGAACACAAATTTCGGGCTGGGGATTTAGCCCAGTGGTTCCACCACCTGCCTTGCAAGTGTAAGGTTCTGAGTTTGATCCCCGGTATAAAAACAAAACAAAACAAAACAAAACAAAACTCAAATTTCTCAGCAGGAATTACCTTATTCCCTTATTTCCAAATCAGTTATTTCCAATTATCTAATTTCTCTGTAATGTTCACAAAGCATCCTAGAAACTACAGAAATCTCAGCATGCAATTCACCTTACCTTTGAAGAGAAGCACATGTCCTTTTTGAATTCGGATGGCTTTAGGTTGGCACTATCATCGTCTTTTGGTAACTTCAAGGTTTTTTCTAGGCTGTGAGGTGGCTAAATGATTTTTTAGAAATCAGAGAGAGAACAGACCAAAGAAGGAAACTGTAGTAATCATTTGGATGATAAAGCAAATAAGTTTTACCACTTTGTTTTAACCTACCATTATTCCTGATATCCCATTACTGTTATAGGATATTATATTATTTCAAGCTGAGTAACATATTCGCGTAGCTTAAAGGCAAAAACAGCTTGCTTAACAGCAACAAAATTTTCTCCACTTAGCTATTAAAAGCACCATAATGCATTAAGAGCTCATAAGGTAATACTAAAATATGGCCCATATCCCAGGCAATGAATAGAATGACTTAGATACAAATACTACAATAGCACTAACAATGGAGGGGGGTCACTCTTTCCAAAAGTGAGTATCTACTACTCAGACCCAATCATCACTGCTGCACATGTAGATTAAACAGGCTTCTCAGGCCAACTCCTTAGCTCTGCTTCTGTACACTTCCTCTCCAGGCCCTGCACTGAAATGGTTATCTCTTTCCTTGTATTTCCTTAAATGCTAGCATTTGCCATGAAAGTATAACAGCTGTCTTCAGGATTTTTAAACCCAGGTGTGGCTCTGAGCCCTCTCCCCCGCTCCTTTTGCTGGACCCTCAGTGCTGTAAGTATAACTCACAGAATGTCCACCATTGAAGCGGCCCGGCAGCCTGCGTCCAGGCATCTTCGGTCTGTTTGCAGTGAGATGTAACAAGTTCTCTGAGGAGGCTATGTCATCAAAATTTACAACATCTAAGAACAGAAATAAATATTATCTACTAAGAGATAACTGCGCCTTTTAAAAGGCAAAAACAATATTTCTGGCTTTTGAACAAACTATAAATTAAAAGAGTATCACTACTGTGAAGGGCTCACAAGTTGATCTGTGCTTTTCATATGCATTTGGAAACAACACCCCCTTTTTAAAAAAAAAATCCTATTTACCTGAAACATTTTATAGTACAAGATTTTTATGGAAAGGTTGTTTCCAGCAGAGACTGAGATGTCAGCAAAAATACACTGCAAGATGATTCTGTAGTATAAATTGTAAAAGCATTAAATAAAACTGTACTAAATTCTTATTTTTTTTTAAAAGCTACAATTTACTTAAACTACTAATTAATTACAACATACCCAAGATTTCCAAGGAAAATGTGTTTTAAACTTCAGGTGATGGACTAATATTCACATCTGAAGAACTCGACTACATGCAGAACACTGCTGCTTTCTATTCTCAAGGTAAAGTGAAAGCACAATTTCATGTGGCATGTGTATAAGAGATGTTACAGATGGGACACAAACTATTCAGACTTCCTGCACCGCTGCTTAGACATTACCACGGTTAGAAATCGTAAGACAGTCAAAGCTGAAGCTAAATCAAATACTAGGGAAAATGCTACAAAGATCATTAATTTGCTGCCCTTCCATCAAAGGCTAGTTTATCTTAGACCCAATAATTTAATTAATTAAGGTAATTCATATTCTTTAACAATGGGTTATATATAAGGTTTTATACACAGCCTTGCCTTATATCTGGAAACTTTTGCTACAGGAACTTCTTCAGCTCTGAGTTCAGATATTTATACACAGTAAATTCTTGTCAATATAACCTTCCTGCAGCTCTCACTGTGAAGTGGGAATATTAAACACAGCTAAAACATCCCACATGGCAGGAGGTTATCTTTCTTCTAATCTTCTAGGCTTGGATTCATCCTTCACATCAGCATTTGCCCAAACGGCTGTAACATTTAGATACCGAGATGTCCCCTCTCACTGTGCTGCTGTTCCTTAAAAAGAGACCTAAGGAAACTGGGCATGTTTCTGTAAACCTACAACCCCAGCATTTTGAGAGGCTAAGACAGGAAGATCACAAGTTCAAACCCAGCCCGGGAAATTTAGCAAGACCGCATCACAAAATTGTAAAAGGGCCGGGGAAGTAGCACAGTGCAAAAGACACTTGGCTCACCCCCAGTACCAAAGATATTTCTCAGTGTCACTCTCAAAGATCACTCAGCAAATTTCATATTCAAAGTAACTTAAGAAAAGTTTAAGGAATAAAGAACATGAAGGTAAGGCAGAAGAACAGGTATCACTCTTTGGTAATGTGTGTTTTATAATGAACTGAAAGCACTGGTTGACTAATAATTTTTCCTCATAGGTTACTTTGTGTGTCCTCTCTTGGATTAAACCACTAAGCTACTACATCAGAATGCTCTAATATGTTTACTTAAATATTTTCATAGTTGTCTAAAATTATAAAATATGACAAACCATGATAAGAAATAAATGTGACATTAGTGGAAAATGCATTATATAATCTAAAAGAAAATGACATGGGTTGGGGATTTTTTTTTTTTTTTAGACAAGCTCTCGCTATGTAGTTCAGGTTGGTCTTGAACTCAGAACTCATTTTCAAGTTCCAGGCTATCTGCCTGCCTCAGCCTCCTAAGTGCTGGATTACGGACATACACCATCATGCCCAACTAAGAGGTTGCATTTAAATATATACTATCTGTAAATACCTTAAAGAAAACAATCAGTATTTCAAGGTTGCATTTAAATATATATTACATACGTATTATTCTATCTGTAAGCATCTTAAAGAAAACAATCAGTATTTAAAAGGCATATCAAAAATATCTTGTAGTTCCAAGGGTTAAAAATTGCTTTTTACACTTATAAATGTGAATTGATAACCCACAAAAAAACACTTTGAAAATTAAAACCCAATTGTTTTGACCTACAGAGATTATTTTCAAATGCATATTAAAGCAACTTATAGAAAGAAAAGAAACAAACAAAAACACAGAAGAAACTAAGAGAAATGAAACAGAAAAGAGTGAGTAAAATGCAGATTTACAAAACACACCATGTTCATGTAAGTGCCTTCCATACGTCCAGTTTGGGGCTACAATACCATGACAAAATTTTACCATTCTAAAACTCTCTCAGGTTCTCCATTTAAGTCATGAGGTTAGTAAAATGGACAGTGCACATTCTGAACTCAGGACAGCTCTAAATGCTTCCAAATTTACCTGAGTATGTTAACAATGGGTTTGCACTATACACGTGGCACAAGAGGTATGACAATCACTTAAGTCTTACAATCCCATCTGTCACCTTGCCAGGCACTTATACTTCTATGTATTGCTGGGAAGACATTGAATTTTTTTAACCCAAGCGAAATATCCAATTTTGGGAGAAAAGAATCTCATTCTTAAGTTGTCAATTTAAAAAAAAATCTCTTATCCAAAGCATATTTTAAAGTGTAGTTAATTTTCCAAAATGAACTTCATTTCTTTTAAAATGGAAAACCAAAAGGGTTAGAATAGACAGACAAACATGTACATTTTTGGTAAAATTACAAAGAAAAAAATCAGTGTGCACCACCTATTTATATTGAATATACTAGTTTGACTTCTTTTATAAATTGTTATCTTACCAAAATGGAGAAGGGTAGGATAATTTCCTGACACGAAAGAAGGAAAACATGGCAAACAGGCTAGGAAACAAAATCTGGAAAGAAAAGTCAAGGATAGGAATGTCTAGAAAAAAGACTAAACCAAAAAATTTATTTTACAAAGCAGGAAAAGGAACAGTTCTAGAAGCATTTCAATGTTTAGTATATAGCTATCATAGCTATCACAGGTTAACTAAGCATACATAAGATATGTATTAGACTTTAGATTTATTCCTTTGTCTTTCAAAAGGAAAAATTAACACTAGTATTATATTCAATATAGAGCTTAAAGAAGCCTTGTTTTCTTATTCAATGAACAACACCAGACAGTTTCTCAAAGCACAGCTTAGCACTGCAGGAGGCCACAATTATAATCAATATGGTAACATCTCACAATGTACTTGTAACTAAAATTAAACCACCTTGGAATCAAGTACTAGTCTTCAGTGTATAACAGCAATTACAATAAAGGAGTACATTTTAATCCTAATATATCACAAAATTAAACTATGCCAAATTTTTAAAATATCTCACAATGAAAATCTGGTTCAATATAACTTTCAAAATATCTCATACACATATACTGTGAATAAAAATCAAATGTCTTATGTGATAGTCTAGAATGTGAAAAAGAAAACTAATACTAGAAACTTTATTCCTAGTTTAGATTAAATGCAAGGTCACTTTTACAGTGTCTACTGTTCAATAGGAATTTTTCTAGAAAAACCCCATCATTAATTCTTTCTGGAAGAAATATAACAATCAAGAGATAAAATACTAAAAAGGGACCTTATCACTGAGCTTTCTCAATGTGATAGCTATCTTACTACTAAGTTTTCTATTATTTCCAAACTAATATAAAAGTAATTTTACGTCTCAGAAAAATTACAATTTTAGAGAAATTTGGATCATATGAAATTTATAATTAACCAGTACTGACAATGAGATTTTAATATATGATGAAGTATTTCAAAAAAGAGAAAAGAATTAAAACATGATTCCTAAAAAGCTCTGAAATTTGTAGCACCATATCACATATGTATGACGTGGGGAAACTTATTTCATGCCATTAGGAAAAACAAAAACAAAAAAAACAACTTGAGTATTTTGAGTGACTTTCTTATATGTACAAAAGCCAGAAATCATACTTATATTATTATTTTATATATATGCCTATATGTAACTTTACAAACAGGAAAAATTTTATATGAGAATAACATCAGGCAGTTATAACCCTTGATATAAAGGAGAAAGAGAATGAAATGGATTTAACAATAGAGGGAGCAGGGTGAGAGGCAGAAGAAAATTACCATTTTTAATAATGTCAATGCTGAGTATTCTACTAGGTACAGTAGCTAAAATAAATCATTCCACTGTTAGCTAAGCAAAAGAAAATAAATTTAGACAACTCATCTCGGACCAGTCATCTAATAAATAATACCCATATTTTTAACTGCAAATTTAGTGTACTTTCCACTGTATCATTTCACCTCAAATTATTACTGTACCTAATAATGGAACTCTTAAGAGGTTTTCATGTGTTTTAAACTTTCTGAAAAATGGTCAGTTTTATACATTATTTTTAAAATGTGTAACTTGAAACTAAGCCAAAAAATATAAACTATGCCTGAACCTAATGCCAAATTTGAGGCTGTTCTCAAATATGAACTTCATGTTTACTCTTGGGTACCATGCTCAAGACATCTACATGTATGCAAATATTCCAAACTCCAAAAGCAACTCAAAAGAGCATTTTGGATAAGGGAGACACTAAAACAAAGAGGACAGAAGCTATTTGATATCAGTAACTATGCCTTTTTTCTTAGCATATAACCTGTGTCTAAAACACTATTGAGAAGGTAAAAAGAGCTCAGTAAATACTTGCTCTAACATAAACTCAGTTCTCAGTTTCTCTTTTCTGAACGTGACAGAGTACGTATGTGATGAATCAAAGTCAGCCTGGAGAAGTGGAAGAAAAGACAGCAGCTTAGAACTCTGCTGTTCTGGTTCTGACTTGTACAAGTGTTGCACCTCTAGATTATTTCCTTACTTATTAAATAAAAATAATTAAACTAGAAATTAGTTTTTAAACTCTGTTCTACAAAGCTTCTTCATTTGTATGAGTACCAAATAACCCCTACGGCTATAAGGAAAAAAGGGATCCCAACACGAAATTAAATAACAGGACTCGCCTATCACCAACAGTCAGAAACTGATGTGTGTATTATTTCTACCAGAAAAGTAGCAAAGCAAACAAAGCTTGCTGGTCCATGTACATGGAACAAGTTTTGAAACAGGAAAAATCTGTTTTACCTAAATATTAAAAAATATTTCCACTACCTTGAGACTTGGAAAATGTACAAAATAACAGAAAAACATGGGTTCTAAATGAGACTCTTTTCATTCCCAAAGGCACTCCATCAAGATTTAAGGTTTTTCTGACAAAGATTACAGAAAATTGTGGAAATTCAAAAAAATACTGTAATACCAATAAATAGTTTTTGTTTCCAGAGTTAAAACTGGGCAAAAATGATCTGCTTTTCTTCAACTATCAATTTTGAAAACACGTTTCTGACTACTATTTTAATCAAAAAACCTGGTAATATTCTATTTTAGAATACCGAGCTCTACAAAAAAAAAAAAAAAGCCTTTCTAAAAAGGGATTGACTTTTTTTCACCTTTGTATAACAGTAATTTGAATTTTCAGCAGATAAAACATACTATATATTTTTCAATAACTTTGTCTAAACTATAATCAACATCTCAATTCTCAAAAATTAATGAGTATGGCATCACTGACAGCAGGCAGGACCCAAATATATGACAAACCGATATATGAAATATCCAATAAAAAAACTAAAAAGACGCCAAACTTCACATGTCCCTGCCAGCTTGCACCACCAGTGGTACAAGCACGACGGTCCCTTTGGGTGGCCTGTACCACTAACAGTGCAGGACGGTCATGCATGCACCGGTGATGGTTCAGAGCTGCCTGGCAGAGCAACATGTGAACAGTGGCCCCATCATGCTTTTAGTTAGCACTGGCAAACTAAAAAGATGCAAGAAAAACAAAATAAGATTATTTTACTGTACAGTACCCACCCCCAAAAGAACCTAAATGACTTTGAAGTTTCAATATAAATATGAAATGTTAACACTGAAGATTTTTAAAAGAGTATCAGAGGGCACTTTATATAAAAGAATTTAAAGACGTCTCTTTTGACTTGTGTGACTGTGCACATCTGATGTGTCTCTACAGTTTAGGTGAACTGGGGGAAAAAACATCTATTTCCTAGAGTTACTGCAAACAGAATATATATGAAAAAGTGCTTCAAAAAATGTAAAAAGCTACAAATGGGAAGCACCACACAAAATAATAACCATTACCTCAACGTAATGTTTGTGTTCTACTTTAAACAGGGAGAATGTTAAGATACCTCTGTATCAAGTTTTTCATTCTACAACTAACAGGGTATAAAAATCAGAAAGAAATGTAGACTAGACAAAGGTGAAAAATTAATCATAATGTGAAGAAACAACATTTAGCAAAAGAAGTAAACCCTACTGATACATACAGCCATTAAAAAAAGTATACCCTGTACTGGAAACAAGAGCATTTCTAGATTAAATGAAATTTTTTCAAAAAGTCTTATCAAATATAACTAGTGTTGGCAATGAAAGTCTAAGTCACTTTTTCTTAAAACTCATAAAAGTAAACTACTCAGGGCCAGGGATTTAGCTCAGTGGTTCCACTGCCTGCTTCGCAAGCGCAAAGTCTCAAGTTCAATCCCCAGTACCAAAACAAAAAACAAAGAAACTACTCATACTTGCCCGATAGAGGACAGTGGCATATCTGTCATTCCACTATAAATGCATAGAATAATCCAAGGGTGACTTCTTCAACATATGTTTTAGTCCTCTGACCACCATGAAAACTTATATCACTTGCTATCTGGTAAGCAAGAATCCTCTGACCAGGAAGAAACTTAAAGATTCTCCCAACTTATCTTCAAGTTTACTTTTCTGTGACAGCTACTGAATTTCAAACAAATTTCCTCTATATCTACCGATATACAATCTTCATTTCTAAAACTATACTGACCACATTCTTTAGCATACTACTTTTGTCCATGCTGACTTACCTGTTTCTTTAGAGCTTCTTGCTATAAATGAATCGAGGTCTACTGATTTTGGTCTAACTGGCAACTGCTCAGAATCTACCTTTGGTTTTGATACTGACTCAGCTTCAAATTTCGATGAAATTGTAGAAATTTCTCCATTAATTCTGAAATGAGAAAAACAAACATACACAAAAATCATCTGAATGTGAAATATGGCACTTTTATACTATGGTGATCTTTAACGTTGTGCTGTTATAACTGTTAACACTGAAGATTTTATAACATAATATTGATTACTATTCTGTAAAATAAGAATTTTCCATTACACATAAACCTCTAACTTAAAACTGACCACAATAAATCAGAAGTGTAAAAATAGTGTTAGTGTATTCACATATTCTGAATGTAAGATTAGAAGATTAACATTTAACAGAATTACTGTCATCTACAGAGGAAGTATAGAGAACAAATACTCATTAAGAATTAATTTGAGATTTAGAAAGGTAATAGAGCCATTTGGGCCAAAGGTATGTAAGTCAATGAGCTAAATAAAGTTAGGCAGACTTACTTGGCTGTAGGAGGTGGTGGAGGAACTGGTTTTTCAGGCCGCTTTGGGAAAACTGTACCAGAAGATCTCAACAAACTGTTGGCTTTGGTGGGTGGAGTAGGCTTCTTGGGGGGGACTTGTGGAGCAGCTGGTTTAGGTTTCTGTTCCAGCAGTGATTTTTCATCTAGTGATCAAACAATATTCAATAAGTTACTAATCAAAACTATTCAGATTTTCTATTTCTCAAAGTTCTGTTGGGCTGGGAAAGTGTGAGGCAAGGACAGATATGAATTTTCATTTTCTATACCTGTGTATGCAAGCATTGTTTAAAATTACACCTGATGGAAGAGGAGGGGTTCAAAGTTACACTTTTGTTTTGAGACAGAATCTCACTAGGTAGCCCAGGCTGGCTTTAAACTCACAGCAATCCTGCCACAGACCCCTGAGTGCTGGGATTACAGGTGTGCAACACCATGCTTGGCTTAAAAGTTACACTTTAATAAGCATAAATAGTTTTAAAATTTTACTTTGTCAGGCATGGTGGCACAGGCTGTATAGTCCCTGCACTCGGGAGGCTGAAACAGGAGGATCGCTGTGAGTTTGAGGCCAGCCTGGACTACACAGTGAGACCCTGCTCAAATACCCACCTACAAAAAAATGTTTAGTTTGATGGGGACAGAAACCACTAATAACATTCTGATTAACAAATAATGCCTACTTATTAGTATGCTCCCAACATTCGTTTTTAGCAGTGGTATTCTACCTCAAAAAATAACCACATGTAATTTTACTATAAGCAGAAAATTACCTAGATTTTAATCTAGATCATATTCTCCAAATGTAATGTAAAGAACCAAATGCAGTAGAAACTCTAGTGCCACATAACATCTCAACTAGCTTAACTAGCCACGTGTGGTGGTGCACGCCTATAATCCCAGCACTCGGAAGGCTGAGGCAGGAGGATCACTGTGCGTTCAAGTCCAGCCTGGGCTACATAGTGAATTTAAAGCCAGCCTGTATTTCAGAGTGAGATTGTCTCAAAAAAAAAGAAACACAATTAAAACAATACAAGTCAGTTCTTTAGCTTAGTTTTCTTGTATTATTTGAAATAACTATAATAAGTACTATGTCCTATTGAAGAAATAATTTTTTTAAACAATGTAATTTGGAATTGGTATGAGTGTAAGCTTAATTTCCTATCAATCTTGATAAACTACTCCCTTCCAGGATCCAAACATTAGTAAGTATAAATTTGCCAAAAATTGGTATAAACAACCCATTGCAAAAAGCCACATTTGTTTAAAATAATGAAAGAAAGGACTAGGGAAAAGGGGGAATCAGTATCACCTTTTTCTTCAGGTTTTATAGGAAAAAGCTTCTTTTCTGCAGCTAACATGTCAGGCTTTGGAGCTAGAGGTATAAAACCACAAAGTGAACATTTTAAAAAATAATTTTAGAGCACAGACATAAATATACTACTAAAAAGTAAACAATAGTTTAAAAACAACATCAGGAGGTACCACAGTGTAAGAGAAAGGATAATGTGCCGGAATCACTCAGCTCAATTTGTAATCTGGGACCTACCAACATCACTATTACCCTAAAATTCTGTGATCTTACTTCTTTTTTGTCAAACTTAGGAATCAGAGTTTACATCTTTTGCCACACCATATCCCAGCTGAACTTTCTGTGATGGTGAAAATGTTCTATTTTTGTGTTATTCAATATATGATTAACAAGCACTTGAAAAGTGACTTTTGCAACTGTGAAACTGATTTTATGTATTTTATAGAATTTTAATTAAATTTAAAAGACCCATGTAGCTAGTTGCTGCCATATTAAATAGTACAGCTTTACAAGAAGCCTATAATCCTAACTTGTACAAAAATTACTTTTAATTTATGCTTTCCTTGCCCTGGAATTAGGTCACCAAACATTTAAGCTGATTACAAGGGGGAGCTCAGGCTTGATTATTCTAGAAGATAATATATCTTTCAAGAACTGAAACTTTTACATAAAAATCAGAAATTTAGAGAAAGAACTTGTAGAAATAGCCACATTCTAAGATTTAACCCTAAGGGCTGGGGATTTATTTAGCTCAGTGGTTCCACCGCCTGCCTTGAAAGCGCAGGGACCCGAGTTCAGTACCAAAAAAAATAAGTAAGATTTAATCCTTCAGGACACCTGCAGATGTACCATAATTTATTCAACTGTTTAAAAAACTAAAAAACCTCATCTGCCTCATATAACCCTTAGCATGACCTCTGAAAGAATGCTGGTATTTGCACGAGACATTAAGAAGTGAGTTTTATTTAAAAAGGTGAAGGGTTCTGCTTGGAGGACTGGAGGGACTAACAACACCAGAAGAATGCTCAACACCCAGAGGAGCACCCAGTGATCTCTACCTGTGAAGAGTGAAATAAAATAAAATCCAGGGAGCCAATCACATGGAGAGTGTGGATAGCACAATGCACAAGCAAAGGACTGAAAGACTGCTGGGTTCTGATTCTCAGTGAAGCCTGAGAATTTAGAAGAATGTCTTCATTTGAACTTTGATTTGCAAAGCTTTTGCTTCAGCAAAATGATGCTTATATACATCATATGTATAGTTACATACATGTGATTCCACTGTATTTCATTTTCAAAATAAAATGTGGGAAACTACTAATACTTTATATAAAGAAATGTTTTGTTCAAATAAAAATAAATAGTTAAAATAACTAAATAGCCAATCAATATTGTTTTCTAAAACAATTTTAAACTCAATTTTATTCAACATTGCACATAACTCAAGTATCCAAATATCTTCAAGATATCAATTTTGTATCATTTGGACTTTTAAAAAAATGATGCATAATAATGCATGAGAACATTGTTTCTATATAACGCCAGGCAATTTTATATATATTGTCCTTGTTTTCAAAAATTAATGGTTTACATTAGACTCAGTCTCATTTTAGAATATAAAAACATGAAAAAAGACAAAATGAATAATACATTTTTTTACATACCTGGACCTTTGGTAGGAGGTGGTGGTTTCTTTGGTTTCTGTTAACATAACAATGATAAAAATGGTCAACCAGTTGCAAATTACAGTTAAATTCTGATCACTAATAATTTAATATATGAGGAACTCTCCTTAGCTATCCTTGCAAAAATGATAGATTCTCTAAGATTCTAACAAATGCACAGAAGGCCAATGAACAAACTGATTCCACTAGAATAGCCACCTTGATAAAATTCAGCCAAATATTTCAAAAATTATCAATGGATTAGATAACCCAAAAAGTCTTATTAAACAAGAATATTCCACCCTGTCTTCCCTAGCTTGAGATTCCTAAATACATTATATTCTTACATCACAACTCAGAGGTAGAGCACAGCCTGCATCTCAGGACAGGGGAAGAGAGACCTTGCTTAATAAAAAAATAATAACAAGGGGGACTGGAGATTTAGCTCAGTGTTCCCGCCTGCCTTGGAAGCAAAAGGGCCTGAGTCTCATCCCTGGCACAAAATAAACAAAATAAATAAATAATGATAAGAGCAGTAGTAAACAAACTTCACTTTTCACTCTTAACTCTTCAGAACTCTCACAAGGAATGTTCAAGGCAACAAAGGGTCTCCTCAATTTATAAGCTTTAACTCAGTTAATGCCTTAAAAATCTAAGAATACATGATAAGCAATAACGTGGAAACACATTAAAAAAGCAGAAAAAGTAATGTGTTCATTTAAAATAAATGTAGAGGGCCGATGATTTAGCAGAGCAGTCCTGCTGCCTGACTTGCAAACGCAAGGACCCAAGTTTGATCCCCAGTACCAAAAAAATTATAATAATAAATGTAAAAAGTAAACTATACCAAAGGCTGAATCAATGCTGAATACCATGGAGCAAAGAAACAACTCAGACACCCTCTGCATGCCTAGCATAACAGCCTACAACAGTCCACACAGCTGAACGGGGAGCCTGCAAAGCCCAGAGACACTGCACTGCCTATCCACATCCCGTGGTCTGCCCTGCAGACTACTTCCACTAGTGCAGTATCTTTTCTTCTGTACCATAAACTCAGTTACGTCCCCTCTGCGCAGAGAAAGGATCAAGTCATAGGCAAAAGATCACTGAAAAATGACTCTCTCTCTGAAAATTGATAGATATTAAATTCTATAAAGAAGCAAAAGCTTTTGTTTCACAGTACAATGAAATAAACTCAAGTTTTTCAATATTAAATACAGATTTTTTTTTTTTTTTTTTTTTTTTT
>NW_022900932.1:11797319-11800023 GCF_012274545.1 Fukomys damarensis | reverse complement strand
ATTTTTTTGGGGGGTTCGAGACAGGGTATCACTATGTAGTTGAGACTGATCTGGAACTCACTGTGTAGCCCAGGCTGGTCTCGAACTCACAGCGATCCTCCTGCCTCAGCCTCCCGAGTGCTGGGATTACAGGCATGTGCCACCATGCCCGGCTTAAATACAGATTTTTTAATCTGGGAAATTACTAATTTATCCAACAATCCAAAGGCCTTTTTTCTTTTTTTTTAATTATGAGTAAGTCTAGGGCTGGGGATTTAGCTCAATGGTGCTACCGCCTGCCTCTCAAGCTCAAGGTCCTAAGTTTAATCCCTTGTACAAAGAAAAAAAGAAAATTATGAATAAGTCTAAAGTAACTTGTTAGTACATATATATAGTGTGGGAGAAGGGTTATAAGCACAGAACTGGAATATTTTGTTTTAATTCAAACAACTTTTACCTAAATATATAATTTTATAAAGCTCCCTCATAAAAATGATCAGTGCAAAAATGGTTTTGAAAAATTACTGGCAAAATGTTAAAGAATTATTGAAAACAGAGGCTCACAGGAAAGTCCTTATCCAGGTCACTGATCTGAATAGCAAAGTTGTCTGGAAACACTCCTTCCTTCCCATTCAGTTCCCCCTTCCACCAGCCGGACTCTCCAGTCTCCTAAAGAGCAAGGAAGGCAAAGGCCAATTAAAACAGTGCGAGTGAACATAAAAAGTAGGAAAAACACTAAATTCCATTATCTTTACAAGAGAAAAAAACCTAAGCAGATCATAAGGTCCTTCTGCAAGAAACAGTCCCTACATATCACTTGTTTTTTTGGTACCAGGGATTGAACTTGGGTGCTTGAGCTTGCAACGCAGGCCACCGAACCGCTGAGCTAAATCCCCGGCCCTACATATCACTTTTAACAGCAGTTACAAAACTGGGTTACATTTTTAAAAATAACTCAAGCTTTGAAATTTCATCTACAAGGTTAAAAGGTTCTTAGGGGGAAGAAAGACAGAAGGAAAAGGAGTGAAAAAGAAGGTAAAGAGAGAAAGGATATGAATTTCTAAACTCAACATTCTTCTTAACACTTTACACTAAAAAGTACTTATTTAGCAGCCCGGAAAATTAGCAAGTTCTTCCAAGCTCCTTCCAAAGACCCACCTTCACCCTTACTCTCATCTACCCTTACCGGAAAAGCTAGGTGTCATCAGCCCAAACTCAAAAATATTAAAAATCACAACATGTGACTCATGGTAAACAGATTCTCCGTGCTTTAACACATGAGTAACTGAGACCACGTATATTCACTGGTTCACTATAATAATTTTTACTATTTGTGTTTTATAAACATTATATATTTTAAATATAATTTAAAATTATTTTTTAGAAATTACTTATACTAAGCCATCTGAAAAAAAGTCAGTTTAAAACAATGAGAAAAACTTGTTTAACATTGTTCTACAGGACTATAACAAAATATTTATAATGTTCTGACAAACAGTTGTTACCATTCTTCTGTATCCAAATACTATGAGGTTTTCCTCTTCTTCGGTCTTAGAGTTCTCTCCAAGATATAAAATAATTTCATACGTTGAAATAACTACATTATTTTCCACGGGCTGAACTTTTATGACACATATTGATAGACATTTAGGTTATTTCCCTATTTTTCTTCTTTGAATGTTATAAACAATGCTCTAAACAAATAAATTGGGGAAATGCCATAAAAGTGAGGATAAAAATCCCAGGGTCAATAAAGAGAAAAATCAATGAGATCACTAACCAACTTCCAATCTATCAGTTATGACAAAAATAAAAGTTAGCTTAAAAAATAAAACTTTCCAGCCAAGTATAGTGGCATATGCCTGGAATCCCAGCACTAAGGAGGCTGAACCAGAAGGCTGCCATGAGTATGAGACCAGCCTGGGCTGCATAATGACTATAAGGCCAGCCTGAACACACAGCAAAATCCTGTCTCAAAAAAACAAAAACAAAACAACTTGCCAGGGATTTAGCTCAGGGGCACTGCACATGGCTGGCAAGCACAAGGCCCTGAGTTCATTCCCCGGTACTAAAAAAAAAAAAAAAAAAAATCTTTCTGTACACTTATGTACCAGGTTCCCTGGACCCAGAAACAAACAAAAGTCTCAGTTTTTCCAGAACTTACATTCTAGGGACAATGTAGAATTCTGAAAAATATTTCTACAAGTAAGTTAAATGATTCACTGAAAAGAAATCCTTACCTTACTTATCAAACGAATTATCTCGCCTTCTTTAAAAGTAAGTTCATCTTCATTAGAACCTTCATAGGCAAATAATGTTCTACAATATTCCTTAGCTGAAAAAGAGAATGGAAATAAGTTTATAGAAATTGATCAATTCAGTAAATACTTACCATGCCTCTATTTTATGTAAAGTAAAATATACAAGCAGCTATTAAAAATAATTCAAATGTATATTTTAAAACTTTGAACTTCTAGCTAACAATGTATGTTAAGAAACAATTCTAGGAGGGGGTTTCTTCAGCTGCCTGCCTGCCTGCCTGCCTGCCCGCCTGCGATCACCCGGCGGCCTGCTCGCGAGCTTCTGGCCTGCGCGACAACAGACCCAGGAAGGCCCCAAAGACCCTGGAGGGGGTTTCTTCAGCTGCCTTCCTGCCTGCCTGCCTGCGATCACCCGGTGGCGTGCGCGCGAGCTCCCAGCCTGCGCGACAACAGACCCAGGAAGG
>NW_022900932.1:11796554-11797299 GCF_012274545.1 Fukomys damarensis | reverse complement strand
GCTGCCTGCCTGCCTGCGATCACCCAGCGGCGTGCGCGCGAGCTCCCAGCCTGCGCAACAACAGACCCAGGAAGGCCCCTAAGACCCCGGAGGGGGTTTCTTCAGCTGCCTGCCTGCCTGCCTGCCTGCGATCACCCGGTGGCGTGCGTGCGAGCTCCTGGCCTGCGCGACAACAGACCCAGGAAGGAAGGTAGCCGCGCGGGCGCCCTTGAAACACCCACACGACACACACACACACCCATTCTCAAAACTCCTGATCGGGCCAGTCCTTAGACCAACTCTGCAGAGGCATAGGTTCCCATGAAGGGTAGTTTTCTGAGCTCCCAACTTTGAACATCTTTAAAGAAAGGGCTGGGGAAACCTGTAATAGAACTGAGTGGAGTTCAACCCTGAGGGTAAGAAAACTAAAGTTAGGCCTTGTAGATTGTGTTCAGTCTCAGTCGTGAGGAACAGCCATTGGCTAGCTATAACCAGGGGATTAGGTTCCGCATATGACTGTGCATGTGGTACAATATGAGATCAGAGATAGCCTGAAAGAGGACCTTCAAATTCTTTTTCTTTCCCTCTCTCTTTTCTCTTTTTTCCTCTTTCCACCCTTAAATTTCTTTCTTTTTTCTGTCCTCTCTCTCCAACTCAGTCTCTTGCTCCACCATAGTGTCCCTCATCTCCCTTTGTATTCCAGCTCCTGAATAACTCAGACTTCTTCTTTTATTATTTTTTGTTTTTAGGAGGATCTCTTTATGTT
>NW_022900932.1:11742684-11789328 GCF_012274545.1 Fukomys damarensis | reverse complement strand
TGCCATGTAGAGGTACATTATCCCAACAATGAATGTAACTGTACTGTATCCCTAAAATGTACCAATAAACTCAATAAAATTTAAAAAAAAAAAAAAAGAAACAATTCTATCAATAATCCTTCAAATATTTACTAAAGGTCTATGTCTCGGGCACAGCCCTACCTGCAGGGATGTATCGGTGAACACAGTATTCTAAAATCTAACCTCATACTGCTCTACCCAGCAGAGTTTAATATTCTGTTCAGTAATGTAACAAATGGCTCCAACAAGTTTAGTAACATATTTGAGTATGTCTCTCCTACAGAAGTTTTATTAAAAAACTTACCTTTAATTTTACCTTCCGTGTCTGTTTTTGTTATCTCCATATTCTGGGTTTTGGGTCCTAGAGATTGTATGATTAAGGGCTGAAACAGAAAAGGATGGGGTCAACTAAATTAAGTTACAATAATGATAATATTATTAAACAGAGTTTCTATTTACAGTTATCAAACTTTCCAAAAGTTCCTTAAATGGTAACCCATAACTACTAATTTTTAAAAATTAAATAATGCTCTGGTGCTCATAATACATTATTATAATTTAATTTAGAAGTTTTAAATAATAAGCCAGGTGTGGTGGTGCACGCCTGTAATCCCAGCACTCAGGAGGCTGAGGCAGGAGGATCACTGTGAGTTCGAGACCAGCCTGGGCTACTTAGTGAGTTCCAGGTCAGTCTCAACTACATAGTGAGACCCTGTCTCAAAAAAACCAAAAAAAAAAAAGAAGTTTTAAATAATAATAAAAGCACACCAGTACCAAAAAAATAAAAATAAGAACCAAGATATATTATGTAAAGGTACAAATTCCCAATATTGAATGTCAGCATATTGTATACCTAAAATGTACCAATAAAATTAATGACAAAAATGAGATAGTTCTTCATATTTCATTACTTTGAACAAGTGTTTTAAGTTCTGCCCCCAGAGATAAGTTTTAACCTTAGACTGAATAAAATATTTGACCACACAGCTGTCACTGCATTTTGTATTTATCTAAGACACTTCCTTTAATTTCTCCCAAACTTCACCACCCTACTTTCAAAACTAGCGCCACCTACAGCTCCGAGTAGTACACATTAATGGTGATTGTTAGGATTACTAATGTAACCACCAATCGATAGTTACCCAGTATAATCATAAGATTTTGAATTGGAAGGGACTCTAGATCATCTAAAGCCCCTCACAATACAAGAATTGCTTCTCCAACATTTCTAGCTGTCATTAACTAAGAGAATAACTTCAAAAACTGGGAATGCCGCCCTAACGTCTTGGTGTGGTACAGTCTCAGAGCTAGGGAAGAGCACAGTAGAAAGCAGAAGTTCTTTTTCCTGAATCCAATTCACTATTACATGGAAATATATGTAGCAAACAAAGAAAAATGAAATGTCAAAACCGACCATTTCGGGAGCAAATGACAGAATATATTTCACTATTCAAAATGGTCTTATAAATGAAATGTAACTAAATTAAGAAAATAAATACAGAAACATTTTAATCTCATGAGTAGACACAAATGTTAACTATGCGGAAAACTCCCCCTTAAAATCAAAGAAGATGCCTCCTACCTAAACAATCTGAATCTCCAAAATACTAACACAAGGAGCAAAATCCTGGAAAGAAATGTTTTAAAGACTGTACTATAGTTTTTTTTCCCTCAAAATAAAAATTTGCAAGTTGATTTTAAAGCACTTTATTAAATCTTACAAATTACAGTTCATTAACTTTGCTTAATTTGACAATGCCAGTAAAATGCTCATGAAAAAGAAAACTACATACTGTCAGGACAGAACAGTAAATGCAACCACTACTGACAATCCAGAGGAAGGTTTAATACCTAATTAATTTAATATCTCCTTGTGAATTCCCTTTAAAACAACTCATTCTAGGTGTACTTCAAATTTTAGAAAAACTAAAACTTTAACTTAAAAAAGAAAAAAATAAAACCAAAAACTCCCCTTTTCCATTTATACTATGATAACTAAAAATCTTAAAGCCTCTAAGAAAAATTTACAAAGAAATAAGCATCCTAATTTAGTAAGATTCATACATAAGAATCATTGCAAATTTAGAAAGAAAAGTTTCCCACCAAAGACTACATATTTATAACCAAAGTATTATGATCTCCAAAAAAGAAATGTAACAGAGTTGTAAAGTTTTCATGTTTTAAAAATGTTTAACGAGAGAATGACTAAAGGTAATCTAAGTTAAATTCATCATTACCACCTTTTCTGGTTTTTTCTCTTCTGTTTCACTACTGGATGTTCTTGTCCTAAGTTTCAAAGACCCATCTTTGAAAATATCTCCAAACCCAATTCCTCGAATTTTCTTCGGCTGCGTAACTGTCCCTGGTGCAGTCTCACCACCATTCCCAGGCGAAGGTAAGGGTGAGGTCGGTGCAGTCACAGCACAATCTGAAATAACACGATTTTAAAGAATGACAATCTCACATAACTCTTCAAATATAGTTAACTATACCAGAAAAGCATGGAAGTTAAAGACAAGGAAGAGTAAAGGATTGAAAATCAGGTAGTATGGTAGAAAATGATTATTATCTTCTTCATGAGTGTCTACAACTGATGAAATAAAATCATAAGAAATTAGAATATACCCTGTGGTTTTAAATTGTAATTATAGGTACCAGCAGAAAAAGGGAGAGAGACACAGATACCAATGAATGACAGGGAAAGAGACCTAGCTAGGGATGCCTCTGTGCAGGCACTGCCCAACCTCACCCACTAAGAAAACCTTGAAGCAGCAATTACCCCACCATTGAGGACTCTGTGGCTTATAAATCCATGTTACACATACAACCTTATAATGTTTTCCTACTTAATTTCAAAATATTTGCATATCTTCATATAAAATATTCAAAGTACTGACAAAAGAAAGCAGAGTGAATAGTTCAAAACAAACCACAATGACACAAACATCATGCTTGCAAACTGTGAATCCACACAACAACCCGTTTGGGTAATAATTATTACTTCTGTTTTGCAAACAAAGGGTTACAGTTGGAAATAGCTGCTGCCATCCTAAAAGCCCCACACCTTAGTAGGGGGTGTCTAGATCGAGATGCTAAAGATCAGTGCACCTGCAGGACAGGAGAGGAAGTGTTAGGCATACAGCAGGCTAAGCAACCTGACCCCTTCATCGGTTTGGAAATGATACATAGCCTTCCCCTTCCCCTTCCTCCTCCTCCTCCCTCTTCCTCTTTTATTTTATTTTCTTTCCAGTGGTGCTGGGGATTAAATTCATGACTTTGCAAATACTAGGCAAACACTATGCCACTGAGCTACATATACCTCAGCATGATATGTAGTTTCCATACCTGGACATTACCCTAACTCAGAAAACAACCATAAAATTGTCAGGAACCGGATAATACAAAGCATGAAAATCCTGATTATATATATTTTTCCATCAAGAAAAACATTACTTAACCAGGCATGGTGGCATACACCCATAATCCCATGGAGGCTGGGGCAGGAAGACTGCAAGTTCGAGCCCAGTCTGGGCAACTTAGCAAGAACCTGTCTCAAAATACAAAATTTATAAAGGGCTAGGGTTGTAGTTAATTGTGAATCCCTTAGATTCAATCCCTAGAAAAGGAAATGATCTACTACTGATCCCTGCTTACCACTCATAAATTTAATTTCTTTTTTTAAAAACATTTTCTAATCGCTTCCCAGCCTTTTGGCTATGATCAAATGTAAAAACATTTTCTCCTAAATCCAACAGCAGTACTTTAAAGTAACAAAATTCAAATACAGCCTAGGGTAAAATTTTCAGAATCACACTCTTAAAACATAAGCAAATTAAGATGAATTTGTGTGTACTGTATCTAAATGACATCACAAAACAAATGAAAAGTACACAGAGAAAATCTATAACGTGAATATGAAAAACAAAAGTTTCATTTGTAAAAGTGTGAGGTACTTGCAAACTCAGAGATCAAAAGTACACAGTAAATGTATCTTAAAAGTAGGAAGACAACAGATGACATAGCGTTTTTAGTCACTGTATTAAAAGTTTATTCATGCTTGAAGCAGTGACCAAGAAGGAAAGATAGGAAATTATTTGATCTGTGGTAACAAACTTATGACGTGTGTGCCACAGAAGGGCGTATCACCAAAAGCTCTAAAGGTTCGTCATCACTGGACTATGTTTATCATAATGTCCTTCATAAAAACAGACTAAGTCGCTGAAAGTTTAAAAAGAAGTAAGAACAGTTTCAAAAACTAACCCTAAAGCAGCCATACAGTTAGTGCATTAAAATCTATGCAGGAACGTGCGGTTTCCTACCTGGCTCGTCTTGGGCTTCCAGAGCATCTCCATCATCTGTGCCCTCCAGCTCCTTCACGAAGTTTGAGGGAAACAGTCCCGCCTTGTGGTTCAGGGTTCCATTCCACCAGCCTTCTTCCACCTGAAACAGCACACAACTTGAAAATAGTAAAAACGTCTTTTAAGAGAAAACCCTGTCCTGTGGGAAAATGAAGCTACAAAAACAGATGCGTGAATGATGCAAAATAAACTCTTTAAAGCAACGAAACACAAAGGGAAAGGTATGTTTTAAGTAGATTATATCGATTAGCATTAGTTATGTGTGGAATTAATCATACTGATAACATCTTGTAACAGTGAAAACCATCTATGAAGTGAGTACTTTTCATGGAAGTATCAGCTAGGCATAAAGAAGTACAAACGGCAAGTACAGAGCTCTCTTTTAGAGTGTTACTCTTTTAAATATTACTATTATGAGGACCGGGATGGTGCTGTGCCTGCCTGCCAAGTGCAAGGTCCTGTGTTCAATCCCGGTACCAAAAACAAACAAAAACAAATAAGTTACTATTATGACATACATTATTTAACCATATTTAGAAATTTTTGCCTTGGATACAGTTTGATGATTAAGAATGCAACATCCTAGGGGCCGGGGATTTAGCTCAGTGGTTCGGTGGCCTGCCTTGCAAGTGCAAGGACCTGAGTTCGATCCGCGGTACCACAGGAAGAAAAAAAAAAAAAAAAGAATGCAACATCCTAAATGCCACAAAAAAATTACTAGCCTTCCATTGAACAATGAATTTTAACCACAGTATGAAAAAGAATTTCTTTTAAAAATTCAGGTATCAGACTCTATTAAACACCCCTCTCCAAAAAGAAATATCCTCATTAATCAAGCTCTTATAAAAAAAGATTTACATTCACTAATAATAACAGTACTCAATTTCCATGAGGTTAATAATTGTTTCAAAATGTATGATTTCTGCTAAGGATGCTAAGCAGTTAATTTTAATGAGTAAAGGCAATTTTCAATATGCACACTATTAAAATTTATTTAGCAGTAGTATATGAAATATCATAGCTAGAAAGGTCTAGTTTTCTGCCTAATCATAATCTCAAAGCAAACTTTTAAGTTATTCCTCTAACAGGTATGTATAAGCCACAGTGTTAACTTCTAAAAAAAAAATTCAAAGGGGATGAAGGGAGGGTAGGGGTATGGGGAAAAAATGAGAACCAAGACCTATCATTTAAAGGTATAAGATCCCAATGATGAATTTAACTATACTGTATACCTAAAATGTACCATCAAACTCAATGAGAAAAAAAAGAAAAAAATTCAAATTTGTACATAAGAATCCCTGCCCTTGAAGAGAACAATCTAAGAAAGAAAATACACAATAAGCAGATAATTATAATACATTGTAAGAGGTGCTATAACAAAAATATCAACAAAATACTATGGGAGCACACAGCAAGTGCCTGAATCAATCAAAAACACACTCCGGGTCCAGGGATTCAGGCTCAGTGGTTCCACTGCCTGCTTTGCAAGCACTAAGTCCCGCATTTGATCCCTAGTACCAAAACACACACACACACACACACACACACACACACACACACACACACACACTGTCTAAAAGGATAGAATATAGAATTAAAACCCGAGTGTGAGTTTTCCAAGTTAAAAAGCACATGAAAAATATGGTAAACTAGGAATAAATAATTTACTCATGAAAGGAAGAATGAAATAAGCGCAAGGTGGCTAGAACATAAGCTGTCTAAAGGAGTAAAGGAAGGCAGTAAGCATAAACCATTCAGTTTTTAGCAGATGCAAGTACTAAAAGACTGAAAGTTATTCAGAACAGACAAGATGGGGTTAAGTAAACCAAACTGAACAGCAAAGGGAGAGAAACACCAGATTACCATCTGTACCTGAACCCTAACTATCTGCAAGTAAGTAATTAATCTGAAAGTGGGTAACAAGGCTTACTTACTGGGAGGTAAGGCAGCATAGCTGTAAAGAATGGATTGTCAAAAACAGAATTGGATGGATTTAAATTTGGACTCCCCTATAACAAGCAGAAAGTTAGGTGCAGATGGCTACACTAAGATCTCCATCCCACAAGTGTGGTCTTAACACTACTGCCACATGAAGTGGTGATCTCTGTGTCCTGTGCCTTCCATCGTAATGGGCTGTACCTGCAAAACATAGTGAAAGTGACACTACCATTTCCAAGGCTACACTGTAAAGGCATTTCACCATGCTTGCTGAAATGCTTGCATTTAGAGCTGTGAATTTGCTTTGAATTACAAATTTGGTGTTCCCATCAAAATGTTTAGAACCAGAGCATTTCAGACTTCAAATATTTGCACTGATATCAGTGACTGAGTATCCCTAATCTGAAAATCCAAAATTCAAAATGCTCCAAAATCTGAAACTTTTTTAGTGTAACAGCAGTACATAAAAAGGTTTAGATTCCAGGGCCAGGGATTTAGCTTAGTGGTGCCGCATCTGCCTCACAAACACAAGAGCCTGAGTTTGATCCCTGGTGCCAGGGAGGAAAAAAAGGTTTAGATTTCAGAACATCTTATATTTTCAGATTAGGGATGCTCAATTTGTAAGTCTAACTACCCCCAAGGCACCCAAATAAAAGCCAAGCCAAACAAAGGCTATAAAGTGGCCTCTGGCCAGCAGTTCTAGCCTGTGAGATTTCTAGGCGTTAGACTGTGAGTACAACAGCCTTCCATGACTCTACCAGCCCCCAGTTTTGAACCCTCCCATCTGAGGCCCCAGACACTATGGGACACAGCAAGCTCTGCTGTGCCTTATCTGAATTTCTGACCCCATACATCCACTGTTGCCACTAAGTTTGTATTAACAATTGTACCTGGAGCAACCAGTCATCTTCTGCAATTCAATCCCTCCGTATGCAAAATGAGGATAAAAATTCCTATCCTGTTGGGTTGTTCAGAAGTTTAAAGGAGATGGGGATTTAACTCAGTGGTACCACACTTGCCTCGCAAGCTCAAGGTACTGAGTTCAATCTGTGGTACCAAAACAAAAAAGCTTAAAGGAAATAATAAATGTGAAACAGTACAGTACTTCATACATAATTTAGGCTCAATAAATGTTTTGTTATTATTACTACCATGTTGAAATAAGATGGAATTGTCTTTTGTATGAACACACTAGAAGTTAACATAAACCTTAGTGGTAAATTTCATTACAGTATGGTATGAACGCTCCAAAATCAATCCTTGCTATATGCTATCAAAATACACACTTTGAAAATATGCCAAACAAAACTTTAATAATCTTTCAATGATAAAAGCAGAGATGTGAAAAGTGATTTTTAAAATATTTTTATATCTAATAATAAATATTAAACTGTACAAAAGTAGGGGTGCTTTGTTTCATTTGTTTGTTTGGAGACAGGGTCTCACTATGTAATTCAGACTGGGCTTGAACTCACTATGCAGTCCAGACTGGCCTCAAACTAGCAGTGATCCTCCTGCCTCAGTCTCCCAAGTGCTGGAATTACAGGCTTGTGCCACCACACTTGGCCAAAAAAGGTATTTATATGGCTAATAGTTGACTGCAATAATTCAAACACAGCAAAGCCTTTAACAAGCTTCTACTTTGCATCCCTTTATTATGCAAAAAGTACTGCTCTGTGCCTGTAGTTGAGTTCAGAACACAGAAAAACTATTCCATGTCCTCACTCTAATTTTTAGTTTAAAGTAAGTTTTTTTTCCTAATTTCTCAAGGGAAGTATACAACTATAATATACAAATACTAGTATAGAGCAAGGATGAATACAGAAAATCTTACATCTTTAAATTTTATTAAAAACAAACTGGCATAAATTCTCATTAAAATTAATATTCTTCCCAAGCATTTTTCTGAACTCAGACTATCATTTAAATAACTGCTGGTGATCACTCCTGTGGCAGCCTTACCTCTTCATTAATATCAATGATATCTCCCACCTTCAGCTCCAGCTCATCCTCATTCTGTGGACTGTACTCATAGAGAACTTTACACTGACGTTTTTTGGTCTCTAAGGGAAGCAACAACAGAAAATCCGGGTGAAAAGATCATTTGAAAAAGAACACCTTCATTCACATACCATGTTTTTAAATCACAAGATTCATATGGATGACTAAACAGAATATATGCCTTAACCATGGCATTCATTCTCAATTATTTCTGAAACTTAAACATCTTGTTTCTTTCACCAAGGACACTTTCATCCATAGAGCTTCGTTTGTCTTGCCTTGAATTTCTCTTCAGTTTTCAGTTTAGAATTCACTACCCCTCAACAGCTTCATGGACCAGGTATTCTTTCTTTGTGCGTCCACTGTGTCGCATACTCTGCCAGACTGAAGTCTGCACCTACCTACTACTGATAACGTACCGTTTTTCCTTTTCATGTGACACAGTGAGTTATTTTCTTGTGAGAATCCTCTTCTACTCTATGGGTTAAATAACAACGGACACTGGGTTTGCTGATGCTCTCTCTCCAGCACCCAACATAAGTACCTGGCTTATACTATGTATCTACCGTAGTCTGTGGCGCTTTAACAAAATACCTGAGACTGGAAAATTCATAAATATAATTTTTTTGTCATATTCTGGAGGCTGCTAAGTCCAAGATCAAGGTGCCAGGAAGTTCAATGTCTAGTGAGGACCCCCTTGCTACACAGTCATCACTTTGGCCGAAGTGGAAGGACAAAAAGCTATTTTCCTCCAGTCCTTTCACAAGGTACTAATCTCTTTGTGAGGACACAGCCCTCTTAACCCCTCTCAAAGACCCCATCTCTCACTACCATCACAATGAGGGATCAAGTTTCACCCTGAACTTTGGAGGGACATCACCACAGCAGCACTCATTAAATATCTGTGGATGAGTGAGTGAACAAGCACACAGGTCTAACCATACAAAGCCTGTGTCCCAAAAGGGCCACATTCTATCAATAGCCTACGGCCAACAATCCTGCCATTTTTCCTAAAAATTTAAATGCATACTTAAAGAATTAAACAAGTGATATACAATTAGACAGTAAAATGTTCAGTACAAACTACAAGTATTCCAAAAGTTAATAGAAAGAACAGTCTGAATTGAAGCAGAAGTGGAAGGCTTGAAGGAAGAATAGAATTATACAATGAAAGGTGAGTAAGACATTATGCAAGAATTAGTAAGATGTGGCAGATATTTAGGTCAAAGGGTTAGTTTCACCAACAAAATAGGGTCTGGTAATATAATGACTCATGTCAGGTGGCAACAAAGAAAAATCCTGAGGAGTAATCCAGATAGTCCGAATTTCAATACATCAGATCCTGACCATAAATACTTCCAAATACTTTCTATAGAGAAAGACATGCTGCTGCAACAGAAGTATCACAAGGTTGGAAGTCAGAAGTCTTGAGTTTTAACTGAAGCCAGTTGTCAATACCTATTTAGTTCACCTAAATTTTCTAGAAATCAACTCTGTAAGTGACCATACTGTCACTAAATGTTAAGAGTGATTCAGACATTTTCCATATAATTCAGTCTTTACAAATATTTTACCTTTGGGAGTAAAAGTTTCATAATATTTACACCATTACATGAACAGTTCAAGCTGCTCAAGACACTAGCTAGATTTCTGATACATTGTGTAACACTTAAAACTTAGAAATATCATCATAATCAAAAAAGAAACTATTCACTGAGCAAAAGTATCACACCTGCAATGCACTTTCAATTGACTGTGTGAAAAATGTATTAGTATTTCTGTACAGATATGAAGATAAAGCCAATGTGACAAACATTAACAGCAAACTTAGGAGAAGGGTATACCGTACATTGCACAACTATTCCTTCATCTTTTTGTAGACTTAAATTTTTCAAAAGACAGAAAAAATGTCCTATCTTCCATTGGAAAGAAGGTTTGCACCAAGAAGGAGTCATTTGAATGAATCTTTTTCCAATAGAAATCAGAGTATTTCAAAGTCAAAGAGCAGAGCCTGAACTAATGCATTTATTCTTTCAAAAGGTATGCTACAAAAATATAGTCAGTGGCTATAATCTGATAGTATGCAGAATTTCCACTACCGTCTCCAGCACCAACTCAGAATTAGGAAGCACACTATTCCCTACATTTTCTGGAATGTGAAGTATTGTCAGCTAGTTTTTTCATGTGCAACATTATTCCTTTCAGTACACCTACACGTAATCTACCAATGCAATCTCAATCTCAATGTACCTTTTCTTTCAAATAATTATTAACTAGATGAAAAATCACTTCCCCTGTAGCTGAGTTTCTGCTAAAAAAGGAAGTCCACAAGCAATGACGTCAAGAGTAGGGTCCATGCCTTATCAAATTTTTTTCAAATGTAAAGTGAACTAAGTACCAATATTCTACACTGAATATAGGTAGAGTTGAAAAGTCAAAAGATGTGGGCTGGGGATTTAGCTCAGAGGTTCAGTGGCCTGCCTTGCAAGGACCCAAGTTCAATCCCTGGTACCAAAAAAAAAAAGTCAAAAGATGTCAACTTTTTACATCTAAGCACAGTAAGTACTCTACCATTATCATTGTGGTTGATTTTCACAAGTACTATGATTTGTACCTGTTTTAGCTACAAGAAATGCAAACTTTTCTGAGACATAAGCAACTTAATCAACTTTTTCTCAGATTATACAACTCTATAGTTGCTCTGGAAAATACTTGTTTTGCCAAAGAAATCAATTTGCTAAATAACATGAAAGAGCACAAGCTTCAAAGGATTCATGACTACACAAGCCAACAACACAGTGAGGACTAAAGAAAAACTATTCACCATGCCAAAAAAATCTAGTCTTCATTCTACTAAACAAAGCACATCAGGACTTATATGACGATCTTCTTTTCAGTTGCTTACACAAAAATCAAAACACATGCACATTCACTCTGCCTTAACATATAGATGTTTTGTTTTTATTTGTGTTTTTGGTTGGACACACCAATTTAAACTAACTTTTTCTCTCTACCAAGTTTTTTCTTAATATATTTATAGAGTACCTAAAGGAACTCTGCTAGAACGCTCTGGAAATTAAATACATATGTTCAGATATCCAACCACTAAAGAAAAAGAACTTTCTAAAATTCCTGGGTCTATTCTGCTAAGAATGAGCAGGCACTTAAGCATCCTAGTAAATAAATGCTATAGTTAAGTTGTTTATCTAAAGAGTCTATAAAATTAGTAAGAAAGCAAAGCCTTATACTTCAATCTGTAATTCCTTACTGAACAGTTTCTCTGGTGTGAAAAACTAAAAGTGTAAAAAGATCCAAATGGTATAATTAACAATGTGAAATAGGAAGAAAAGGGCTAAAGGAGTAGGGGAAGTGGGAAGGGTAGGGGAAAGGAAATAAGGGAAAAGAAAAAAATATGAGAAAATGAAAAAATGGAAATAAAGTGTTTGTAAATAGGGAAGGGTGCAAGGGGTGAAGGGAGGGCAGGGTATGGGGGTGGAAATGAGAACAAAGATCTGTCATGTAAAGGTACAAGATCCCAGTGATGAATGTAACTGTACTGTATACCTAAAATGTACCAATAAACTCAAAAGGAAAAAAACAACCTGAAATTCCTACATATGACTATCAGTACGTTACAGACTTCACATGACTAAAAATGAAGACTGGCTATACAGGCCAGTAACCAATAACCCAAGAATAGGCTGAAGTTACTAGTCTGCTGCAGAAGAAACAGCTATAACATATCCTCCTATTTTAGTGTAACTAAGCAGGAATGGAATCATTTACATACTCTTCTTCATGTTTTTGGTTTGTGGATGAGGCTGAATTCCTCCAGCTGGAAGGCCATAGGTGCTTATTCGTTGTACAAGACTTGCTACATTTCCATGCCTTTCCCGTTTGATGGGCAAATTGTCATCCTTAGAGTCTGTTTCTCGTTTAATTTCCTATACAGGAGAAAATAAGTAAAAAGACAAATTAAGTTGTATTTTATTAACATTAAATCCTCAAAAATACAAAACAAGTATGGTGATTACTATGTTAATCAATGATAGCAAATTTTCAACCTTTTACTCTGTTCAAACCTATTTGAAGAATGGAACTCATTGTGGTAAGTATGACTCAGGATGAATTCACACCTTACTGAAACTGGAGATGCAGGAAGGGAAAGGAAGCTAAAACCTTCAAAAGACAGAAAAAATGTCCTATCTCCCACTGGAAAGAAGGTTTGCACCAAGAAGGAGTCATGTGAATGAATCTTTTTCCCACAGAAATCAGAGTATTTCAAAGTCAAAGAGTAGATCCTGAATCATCCATTCTTTCAAAAGGTATGCTACAAAAATGTAGTTAGTGGCCATAATTTCCCCTCAGCACATGGAGAATCCTGTGAAATACAACAAATAATAATTCTAAAAGGTGAACAAAGTTTTCTACGAAGCACTGAAGAGCAAACATTCTGAGATGTGCAGTCCACAGTCACCAGGAACACAACCACTTCCATCACCTGTAACACAAATGCTGTCATATAATAATGAATAAATATACAGTCCTGTCTTGCTTCAAAAATTTGATTTGTTCCACAATTCTGGAAAAGATGGCTGTGGTCATGTCTGTCACCAGATGCAGAATTCAAGAATGGAAGCAAAATTCCACTGAACGTCTGTTTGCCAACCAAACTGTTCACAAACAGTAGCATTCATCAACTGAGGTATTACTGTATGTTCCAATAAAAGTACTTGTGAACACCAAAATTTTAATTTTCACATGATTTTACATGTTATATTCTTTTGGTTTTTTCCCCACTACTTATAAAATTCTTAACTAGCATCCTTTCATTATTGGCCTTAAAATATTGGGGTATAGATTGTGTTCTCTGGGCTTTAGCTTGAGAGCCCCTGTCTAAGTCACAGGTATAAAGAGACATAAACCACTGCGGGAAAAAAGTATGAAGTTTTCCTAGAAAATATAGAAGAACCCAGGTAAAAAGGAAGTTACAGCATATACAAAGATTATAAACTTTAGTATTTTAAAGACATCAATTCTCTACTCAAATTGATATGAAGCAATTCTAATTAATATATCAGAGATTTGTGTAGCCATTTAATAAACTATTCTAAATTTATGTAGAAAAAAAAAAAAAAAGACCAGCATCAGCTTCAAGGAAAAGGAAGTTGAGAGCCATTTTTTTTTTGTACCAGGGACTGAACTCAGGATCCTGAGCCTGTGAGGCAGGCGCAGGACTACTGAGCTATATCCCCAACTAGTTAAGAAACTTTTTAACCAAGATACAAAGGAAAATTATAATAAAACAATAAATTAGTACATAAAAACAGACATAGCAATATATGAAACAAAAGAGGAAGTCCATCATCAAACTTAATTTATAATAGCAAAGATAAGAAAAGATGTCATTTTAAAGTACATGGTGCTTGGAAAACTCATGTTCCATACTTAAGAGGTAAAGAATGATATCTTACTCCAACTTCACACAGTTAATACAAAATTTAATAATTTGTTTGTTGAAAATAACCAGGAAGTTATTAAAGTTTTTTTCTCATAAACCAAAGATATTTTCCACATACAGTTAACAAAGAATTTGTATTTCAACTACATAAAATTATTCTGGTATTCAACTCCTTTTTAAAGAATCTTACATAATAGGAACCCACATTTTAATGTGTTTCTAGAAGAAAGATTATTTGCTTGTTTTAAAATAATTAAATCAACATCAAAAACCTGAGCGCTGGCTGGGGGGTACAGTTCAATGGTAGGGCACTTACAGCCCTGGCTCAGGGAAGGAGGAAAAGAGGGAGGGATGAGTCACCTAAAGACTAATGTGTAAACAGAATGGCAAAGGCAGACTAGAATCTATACAACCCTGTGTGAGAAAGCACATTGCCATCATTCTCCACTGAGGAAAAAATGGATTCAGGGCTTAAAAAAAAAAAACAGTGGGAAAAACTGTGTATTATTTTTTCTAAAGAAAGTAAGCTGGTAATCCGTAAAATGAGAGATGAAAACACAGATGTCAGCCGGACATGGAGCATCTGCCTGTGATCACAGAACTCTGGGAGGATGAGGCAGGAAGACAAGTTTGAGTTCACCTAAGCAACTTAGCAATTCACCAAGATGTACCCGTGAAATAAAAGATGAAAAGACTAAGGATGTAGCCCCATATGAAGGTCCCAGGTTCAAATTACAGTTCCACCCAAAAAAAAGGCAAAACAAAACTAGACCTCTTGCATCAATCCCTGTTAATTTATGGCAATACAACATACGTACTAACAAGTAACCCAGACAATCATTCCATCTTATCTACCTGCTGCTGCTATTTAGGCAGCATGCCTTAGATTATACAACAAAAACCTATTTTATACTAAAAAGCTACAGATGCATATCTATGTATATAATATATATACACATATATAAAGCTGAACACAGCAAGAACAGTTTTGTTATTGGTTTTTTAAGTTTTCTTAACCTTATACATTAAAATAGAATACTTATTATACCAAGTTTATAAAATACTTAAGATTACAGAAATACCACGGATGTTATCAATTTGTGAAAGTTTACTGATAAAATGAGTATTTTTCAGATGGTACTAGAGAATTAGTAATTTGCTAGTGTTTAAAATGCAATGCAACCTAGTCCAACTATTTCAGGTCAAAAAATTAAATTAGACTAAGAAAATAAAGAGGAATTAGAACACTGTCTTATGCTCAACTGTTGAACACCTATGCACAGACAGATTCATAGTTCTCATGGTATCGTGGTAAACTCCCAAAGACAGAAGAAGGTATTCTGAGGGAAAAACAGAATACATATATGAAACAAGGGGAGCCAATAGCTCACGAATGTTCTCAAATTCAAAATCAGTCTGTTTTATGCTTCTTCTAAAGGAGTCATGTACAGTATTTGTGAACTGAACTTTGGAAAGGTGTAAAGAAAGCAAGCAAGTAACATGAAAATCAAATATGGAACAGGAAGTTAGGTGTGCTGGTTATCAACTTCCAGTGTTTGAGAGCTGTGTAGTGCCCAAAGGTATACACAACCTAATAGTGGTAACCGTGGTAAACAATATAATAAATTTTATGTCCTATGTGCTATTTTTAAACGGCTAAACAATTACAGTATGAATAACTTACTAAGTTATTTTATTCTAACAGTAAGTATAATTCTGAGGTACTTCTTTCAATCTAGGCTCTAGACTTGGGGGACCATGAAATATAGTAATGACTAAAACACTTAGGGGGTTATAAACCAGAAAGTGTGGGAATCTCTATTGCTTTTAGAGAAATTTTTTCCTCCAAAAGGTGTTATCTTGCTATAATATCAAATCCATAAATCTTCAAGTAAGTCATTAAAAACTGTGTTAAAGTGAGGGGACTTAGAATTGGGACACCTGGGATAAAACTTAGCAAAGAAAAAAAGAAGTACAGTGCCAGGAATCAAGAAAGAGCCGACAGGAAAACTAGAAACTACAGAGAAACTGAAGACAGCACAGTAAATGAGTAAACACTAGAATATCACTCAAGCAATAAAAAAGAACAAATACTGATAAAAAAGAGAACAAATTACCAATACACAAAAATAAATCTATGAAGTAAGACTCAAAATAATAAAGACTTCAAGAAAATGCAAACTAATCTATAGGAAAAAAAGCAAGTCAATGATTCCCTAGAGGAGGGGAGAGGGAAGAGAGATGAAGGATGGAAAAAACCTTTTAGAAATAATTTAAACATTCTATCGTTTCATTGTCCACTGGTTTCCTGGTGTATGCAATTATCAAAACCCATTAAATATTACACTTTAAATGGATACAACTTATTGCACATGAGGTACAGCCCATAAATTTTTTATGATATGCTAAGTAGAAAGCACCAGACACCTAACATGGGAAGGTCCCCCAATACAAACTCTGTGTTGGCAAGGCAAGTCAGAAGGGCTTCAAAGAGAAAGTGGCATATCTTCCGAGAGAGAAGCATGAATGTTAGGTGCAGGGGAGAGAAGAGGAAGACCGTCCTAACAGGAAAGAGCAGACAATCAATCAGACAGCAGCAGAGAGCTTCTGAGGAACTAGAACACACCAGTTAGCTGGAGCCTAGAGAAAGAAAGTGCTGAGAGTTGAGAGTGGTCAAGATCAAGACCCAGGGCCAGGGATTTAGCTCAGTGGTGCCACCACCTGCCTCACCAGCACAAGGTCCTGAGTCGATCCCCAGCAAAGAAAGAAAGAAAAGGAAAGAAAGGAAGAAAGAAAGAAATGTATTCACTGCCCCCCCCAAAAAAAAAGATCAAGAGAAAAGCCGGCAGAAGCAGGTAACACAGGCACTCTGCGCCCACGGTAGAGAATCTGAAATGCATGGTTCAGGATGATGGAACTCTGTCGCAGAATTTTTTAAATGTAGGAAACAAAATCACCCTGTGCAGTATGAAAGAATGAGGCAAACAGATGAACATGCTTCAAGTTATGATACTGACACAGCAGAGAAATTTTTAAAGATTCAGAAAATACTCGAGGCATAATTTTGATAACTCATTAGATATGACCTAAAAAGAGAGTCAAAGATGATACCTTGGTTCTTGACTTAGGCAACTGCTTAGGGTGTACTTTTGCTATGTAAAACAAAACAAAACAAAAAGCTTGCTGTGAAACCGTACACCATGTTCCTCAGGCCACAGCCTCACAGGTCTGGGTTTACAGTGTCCCTTGACTGCACCATTCTCATGTCACTGTGCTATCCCTGGCCTGAAGCAACAGGATGAAGCACAGACACAGAGACATATACACGAGGTATGCAGCAGACTGAACCAGCTGGGGCTCTGTACGTATGTTCTATTATGTTCAAAAACCATGAAATCACTTAACCACAAATTCTTCAGGATGTCTCTGTCATCAAGAGGCACACTACCATAAATCAAACATCTTCTGCATAGCAAAATTTACCATAAAAAATATAATAAAAAGCATCAATGGATGTACTATCTTTTTAATGAGCAAAATCCATGAACAGGTAATTCACAAAGGAAACAAACAAAAAATACATGAAAACCAAGAAGCTAATAAAAATAAACAGCATTATATTGTAATTATCTTATAAGATTTAGCTTACAACCCTAAAAGAATTTTAAAGACTTGATACACCTGCTGAAAGGTAATATAGCAAAACAGTAACGTGCATAGCCTCTGGCATACAAACCTATGTCCAGGGATCTGCCCTAAAGAAATACATTGACAAGCACTTAGAGATGAGGAGGCATCTATGTGGGGGTATTTATGAAAGCAAACTGTTTATAATAAAACAGCAGCTTAAACAGCTCTTATTAGGAACTATTTTTAAAACTTAGCAGTAAGCCAGGCAGAGTGACACACATCCGTAATCTCAGCTACTAGTTAGTCTAGGCTGAAAGCACTAACAAAATCATACCCAGGATGGGCAATTTAATGAGACCCTGGATTCAATTACCAGTACCACCAATCAATCAATAAAAAAGTCACATCCTGCGACAGGTATTGTTATTTTTCAGTACAGGACACCAAGTACTTGGTTTGACTTTAAATCCCATTCCTCTGGAAGTAATCCTTTTTCTTAATATGTATTTTTATTAGCTTATGTTTGCAGTGCATAATGACTACGTTCATAGTGGGGAGTCCATACATAAAACAAATGTGACAGAGTACAAGATCAGAAGACAAATGATCTGGGTATAATCTTGGTTCTATTCTATTCACCAGCTATATAACTTTGGACACTTGGGCTATCTTTACTAAAAATTGACCATACGAATATCATTGCTCAACACTCATAACCATTTTAGGAGCCTTCAATATTTTCTGAGAAATGATTACATCCATAAATATTAAATGAAATAAATTTTCTAAGGACACCATGGGCTGGAGATGTAGCTCAGTGGCACCATGCCTGTCTAGTAAGCACAAGGTCCTGAGTTCAATTCCCAGAACTGAGGAATTAAAAAAAAAAAAAAAAGACATCAAAGAAACAAGAGAAAGAACTTTAAAATGTAGTCTACACTGAATAGAAAAACTCATTTTTATGTCCTTCCAAATACATAAGAGTACCAAGATGTTATCATCTGTACCAATAGAACTAAAGGCTCTCACCAAGATCTTAAATAGGGCAAGGATTGTGTTAGCGCCCACTGTCTCCTCTTCTGGAAGCCCTGGCCAATACAGCCCCCTGTGCCACCAGACACATACTCTTAACAAACTATTTCCCAAATGTAAGACAACTAGTACTCCAGACCATTCTGGCCATCACTGTCAACAGAAAATGTCAGAGAATACCTACAGAGCATCAGTAAGGTCAGTAAAGTCACTGTTCTCTGTCCACTAGTACCTTTTACCTAAATAGCCATGAAATAAAGTATATTGTAGTACTTAGTTTCTACTGACTCGACTTCCTTTCTGGGCTTTGATATGACTCCAGGAGACCCAGGCAACAGTGTGCTCCCTTAGAAAGCATGTATGGTTTGTAAATTCAGAAAAACTCTGATGTTCCTCCGAGAGAAACCTCCTGCATCAATTAACTGGCTGAGGTAATAAGGATAATCTCCACATTGATAAGAATGTAAGACAGGGCTGGGGATTTAGCTCAGTGGTACTACCTATTAAGCACAAGATCCTGAGTTCAATCCCCAGTATCCAAAAGAAGGAAAACAAAAAAAAGAATGTAAGACATTGAATGGAAGAAGTAGCATAACAGGATAAGAAATATAAGTAAATGGCAGGGAGCTAGCAAGGCTGGAAAAGATACAAGTGTTCTTCATCTATTAAGGTAATCAAAGAAGCTTCCTTTTGAACTAGCCAAAAGTACATAACTAAAAATACAATCAACAAAATTCACAAACTCCTCCTTTATGCTATAATATATTCATATAAAAGTCTGATTATCTGCTCATGGCCAGCACATTATGACTCGAAAAGAGAAAGCAATTTCACAAAACCAAAGGTCAAAAAGAGTAATAAAAACTAAATGAGATGACAAGACCTTTTTATTTCTCAAATGAGAAAAGTTACAGCTCTGCTTAAAAAGCTTAGAATATACTTAATTATTTTTAACTTATTCTGGATTTGCAGAAATGTTACAAAATTAGTACTTCCTAATTTTTTTATTTTTTATAGAATGATTTAAAAAATATGAAAAAGTGATATCACTAAAGAATAAGGAAAATTAGCAGAATTAAAATGCTTATTTGGTATATACCTACTATTTTAGCTTTGAATAGTCAACTTTAGACTCATATTTTAAAAGTTAGTCTAGAACTTATTGATTTAGGTCTCTAACCTAAAATATTGGTCTCCTGCATTCTTAAAGTTTGTTGTTGTTTTGGAGGGTAAATGATAACAAATAAGCGATTATCCAAAAGGATCTACCTCGGGCCAGGGATTTAGATCAGTGGCACTGTGTCGGCCACACAAGCACAAGGTCCTGAGTTTGATCCCCAGTACCAGAAAGAAAAAAAAAAAGATTTATCTACCTCAAGGTATTTGATTTCCTTTTCATTATGATTAAACTGATTATATTCACATTCACACACACACACACACACACACACACACACGCGTGCGCGCACACATACGCACACCACCCAACCTTAGGTCCAAAGTAAAATGAACAACAGGAAAAAAGCCTCTGTAACAGGAAATCAATAAATACCTTTCCATCAATGTATCAAAATCAGCAAAACAATGACAGATGCAATACGGGATTATTTTGAAAGTTTCTAAACTTCTCTCCCCAAATATGCTTCCACTACATAATTACTGCCTCTCCACTGTGGACAAAGGACTTTCCTATTTAAACTGCCCCTCCTCCATTTGGAAAAGACAAAAGTACAAAAAGAGGGAGGAGAAAGTTATATAAATTCCTTGTCAATGGTTTCCCACTGCCTTGCTTGTCCTTCCCTGGACTGCCAGCGAGAGCCAAGGGAAGAAGTGCAGGGCAAATCCTAATGGAAAACACTCGGTTATGTTACACTGCTCTTGTCTTTCGATAGTACTTAATTTTTAAAATGTCACGTGCATGTCCAGCCCTATGGTGATGTGAGGGCTGAAAAGACATCCTCCCTATACAGGAGATCCTATCTCCCAGCTCTCACCTCTGTGGAGTCACGGATGACAGTGACAAGGGGAAATCTGTGCTGGTGTAAACAGTGAGAATAGGAGAGAGCTCGGAGAGGCTCAGCTTCTGACACTCACGCTTTCCGGACAGTACCTAGTTTAAATTACTTCTGCAGCAATAACCAAGTTGAAATACCTGAGCAAAAACAAAATTTACTAATTCAAGTGGGAAAAAACAGAATTTAATTTTCCAAATTAAATTTCAGGCAAGCAACAATACGATTCACATACAATGTACTGAATTTCTATTTATGGTGTGGAAAAGAGTATGTAAGGGGGGGGTAAGGGTGCAAATAATTCAGTTTAAACTTGTACTACAGAAAAGAGTCTTTAAAGTTATCTACCAAATTTCTAAATGAGGAAAGAGGATGAGGGTGGGTCATAAAGAAGAAATGTACTTCTCACCATAAGTATTTCTTTACTTTGTTAAATTTTAGTTCAATACGTTTTACTTGTGTGATTCTTTTTAAGGACAGATTTGGTGTGCCCACAAACAACAGTGCTGACGGTCAAAGTGTTACAGAGCATGGAAGAAGAAATATCTATTATGTTTATTATGCCCATACCAAATCTAAATTCTTAAATATCTTTTCTACCATTACCTGTACAAATTATCACCCTAATTTACAGAATACAGCCTATATATGATTCAGAATATTATCAAAATAACCCAAGTCATGAAATAAATCACTATTAATCAGTGTGTCAAAGTCAATGTTTCAACAGTCTGCAACAAAATGTACTATGACGGATCATAAATAACTATTACAATTTTGGTAGTCCATCTACTGATTTTATTTTTTGCCTTTTCAATAAAACTTTGTTGTTTGTTTATCTGTTTGTTTAAGCAACATGTGCTATACAGGTAAGAATCATTTTTTAATAAAAATTGTTCATAGGACACATTTTGATATAGTGAAATAACTGCTATGATAAAGTTAACTGAAATCTACTATTTGTGTCATATTTCCCAATTAGCAAGTAAGTCATCTTCTGTTTGGTACTTTAATATCTATACTTTTGTTCCTTTAATCTGTCCAATTAATGAAAGTAAACCAAATACCAAATATTATTTTCCGATTGAATTGCTATAAAGCTAACTTCCTAAACTGTTCTATTGAAAGTCCTCCTTATCTCTTCAAAGTATCACTGAGGTTTATCTAAAAGAGTAATTTTCATAAAGGACTTTTTAAAAGTAAAGATCATATAAAATCAAACTGTCCTCTCTTTCATACAAATAATATTTCTTCTCATGGCAACAATGGAATCCCAACATTCAAAATCAGCACTATTCTGAAAAAAGAATGCGATGACATTTTCAAAAACAATCAGTAAGACCTTTCTAAAGTAGCCACATAGCATCAGATCACCTTCTTATTCCCCATATTGCTATACTGTTCTTTAATATTAGCACTTTAAAATATTTTAAGCACATTTATAGGTCTGAAGTTTACATGGAATCTAGAAATAAACTGCAGACATTTTTAACTACAAGTTTTCAAACTGTCCAATGTAAAAGAGAAGCAGAATCAATGATTTAAACACTTTTTAAGAAAAAAAGTTTGCTAGAAAATTATCTTAAAATCAAAAAACATCCAAATGACGTCAGTTTCCCAAAATACATAAATGTAAGTTTTTGTTCTGTTCCTCCCTATTATATCAAAGATTAGAAAGGTCTTTAAAAGGAATCAAGGTTTTCATTTCAAATTTAAAAATATAAGAACAATTCACTTACCAGTACTGAGACATCTGTGAACATAGCCACTTATTTTTTACAGCATCAAAGTAAAAACACGAACAAAAACCAGGCAGCACACCACTTCTGGGATAAGTACAAAAGCTGCTTCGCCTTTCACAGATTAAACTCCCTTCCACGAATACTATCCTACTAATGTTCTTTAAGTACAATAGCTTTTTTATTAAACTCCTTTTATTTTATTTCGCTAATTTTTTTTTTTTTGCTATTTCTAGGACTTTCTAAACTTCAATACTGTAAGTCAACTATCTAACGTATGTTCTACAGTACTGCTCCTTCCCAACTGCCTGATGTGATCAGACTCTGCACCCTTTTATAGGACACTCATCAATGAACAGAGTCCACTGACATTTATTAAATGCCAGCACTTAATCAACTGCAGTTACATTATCTTAAACCTTGTGTGTTATCTTAATCTTCAGAAGCAAGTCATAATTTAAAAGAAAGGGTGTTTTACTGGATGTTAATCTATTCTTGCATTAATGGTAACACTGCATTTTTGTGAATGCTGACTTTATAACAGCAGCTTAAGAAACTACTACTTTTACACTATTTCTAAAAGTAAAAATATTACTTAATAATTCCAAGTGCTTAGGGCCAGGCATGGTGATGCACACCTGCAATCCCAGCACTTGGGAGGCTGGGCGGGAGGTTCACAAGTTCAAGGCCAGTCTGGACTACACAATGAGCTCAAAACCAGCCTGAACTACACAGTGACACCTTGTCTCAAAACAAAATAAAACCCAGAAAGCAAAAAATAATTGCTAGTTCTTAGACTATATAAACATTATTTATTAGCAAAGTAAGCAATTGTTAATGCTATGCATTACCATCCCTACTAAAATCATCACTACCTAGATTTTCTCTTGTGGAAAGCTGGAGTAGATGTACATTCCCCTATTCTTCCCATTAAGTACACTTAAAAATTCTTAACTTTACATAATATTAAGGAAAAAGATTCTGATATGTACAGAAAAGCTAAACCAGCCAGGGAGACCAGGTTCTCAGAACCTGAGAATTCCACCAAAGTGAATTTACTGATTTCTTTTTCTTTGCCTACATCCCAGCCTAGGTACTGGGAAAGCTGGTAACCTAGAAACAACAATGGACTGCAATGGGAAATGGCTCCAAGAAAAACATGCCATTGCTACCTGTAGCCAAAGGACCAGGATAATGGACAACCTAGCAAGAGAGAGCATTCTTAGTTAATAACCACTCTACTGCAGTCAAATAGCCCAGGAAACAATTGCAGCTCCTTCTCCACCCATGTCAGAAATGACCATGTTTGCAATCTATACTCCCGTCCCAGTACGCTATACTAAGGCATCCAACCAGGACCATGTCCCCACAGGAGGCGTCAGAGAAAACCTAGTAGACAGACAGGACTTTCCTCCACATAAGATGGGAATGAACCCAGACCCCACCCTCTTGCACAGCCTGGTCAGTGGAGGCCACGTGGACATCAGTGTGGCACATACCTGACCTGTTCCCCAGCCAAGAGGCACCAATGGGAGCCTGGGGGGAGCCTCATCCAGGAAGATGTGTCTTTGAAGCAACTCATTTTACTTTATTCAGCGCAGGTTTCTTCTCGAGAAAAATAAAGGTTATATTCAGATCCAGGGTCATCTACCACTATTCCAGGTGTACAGGTTTGTACTGATTACTGTAGGCAGCTGCGATAACTAAAACAATGGTAACCACCTGTATATCTAAACATATGCAACGGGTACAGTGAAAGTATGAGGTGACAGGAAATGTTCAGCTTCATTACAAGTTTATGGGACAATAGTGCTTTATACCATCCATTGCTGATTGAATGCCATTACAAGGTATGACCGCATATGAAACTCTAACACATCTAGTTTTCATGTAGAATGACAAAAAGCAGGGCAGTGGTTACCTGGAGCTGGGAGGGTCTTGGAAGGAGGAAAAAGAGGGGAATAGAGAAGGAGGCTACAACAAAACAATCCACATATAATGAATCATCTAGTATTTTGATGCCAAGGCAGTCGTACAAGTATATACACGTTTCTCAAGACTCACACTGAAAATGAGTGTATTTTTGTCTGTAAATTGTAATAAATACACACATATAAGTAAATTTAAGTACAGATACTTAGAACATCCACAGTAAATATCTGGTACAAAAGTGTCATAAACAATAATTACCCACTTTACCTGAGATTAACTGGTATTTTCTATTCAACTTCAATTCTTATCAATTTCATTTAAGCAAAATGTTCAGAGCTTGCTCAGCTTAATAAACACTGAACTGGGTCAGGCATCATATATTACTACTAAGCACTTAATGCATCATTTTATTTAATACTCCCTAATAACACTATGGAATAAATAACAAACATTCTTGTTTTTAGCAAGCTGGGGTAGGGATAAAAATCTGAGAAATATTTAAAAATTCGCCCAAGGAGACACAAGCCTGCAAGGCTCCAACATCTAAATGTACCACACTGTTTGTACTCCTTAAAAGAAAGAAAATCTAGAAGATGCTAAAGAAGCGTCAACACAACTTAGCAAATAATTGGTACTGAAAGAAATCAAAACCAACAAAACTAATATAAAATGTTGTACTAAATAAAAATAAATCAAATGATCCAAGTGTAATAAAGAAAAATACTATTAGTAGTGCATGACTTTACCGTTTAAATCTCAATTCTTCTGTAGCTAAATAGCCTCTACTGTCCATTACATTTTTTAACTACTGAAATGTTTTAAGCCAACACATAAAAGAGTATTTTACATATAACATGCAATATGTAATGTTTCAATACATGCTTATTGTAAAATGTTTAAATCAGGTTAAACATACTCATCTCCTACCCTAAAACAAGTATTCCTTTATGATAAAAACTTAAAATCCATTCTTTCAGCTTTTGTAAATGTATCTATAGTCACTCTATATAACACCAAACTTTCTGTTTCTGTCTGTGACTCAGTTTCCACTAACCGGCCTTTCCTCATCCCTCTCCCTCTTCTCTGCAGATTCAGGTAAACATCATTCTATTCTCAACCTCGATGAGATCAATTATTCTATTTTCCAATTGTAAGTGAGACCATGCAGCTCTTGTCCTTCTGCATCTGGCTTATTTTATGTAACGTAACAGTCCACCCACGTTGTCACAGGTGACAGGGTGCCACTCTTTCTATGCTGGATAATATTTCATTGTATATATGAATCACACTTCTTTATCCACTCATCAGCTGATGACACCATTGCTTCCATTTCCTGACTCCTGCAAAAGTGCTGCAATGAAAATAGAAATTCAGACATTTCTTCAACATACTGATTTCGGTTCCTTTAACTACATACCTACTAGCGAAATTATTGAATCGTATGGTAGTTTTTTTGTTTTTTTTTTTCTCAGCACTGGGGATTCAACCCAGTGCCTTTACACTGAGCTGTATCTGCAGCCTTTTTGGGGTTTGGTTTTTGTTTTTGTTTTTGTTTGCCAGGTGTACAAGGTGAGACAGAGCCTTACAAAATGCTCAGTTGCCTAGGCTGAGCTTGAACTCACGATCCGCCTGCCTTAGCCTCCCAGATGCTGGGATCACAAGCATGAACCACCATGGCAGCTTATTTCTAAGGAACCACCATACTGCTTTCCACAGAGGCTGTACTAATTCAAATTCTCACAAGCAATGTAAAGGTCTCTTTTCCCCACACCCTTGCCTGCCCTGGTTACCTTCAGTCTTTTGGTAACAACCACTCTCACTGGGATGAGGTGATAATGAGCTGTAGATTTGACTTGCCTTTCCCTGATGATTACTAATGCTGGGAACCTTTTCATCTACCTGTTCAATGTCTATTGAAGCCTAACACCAATTTTTTGTTTTGTTTTGTTTGTTTTTGGTTTTTTGAGACAGGGTCACTACGCGTCTTGCCTTTCCCTGATGATTACTAATGCTGGGAACCTTTTCATCTACCTGTTCAATGTCTATTGAAGCCTAACACCAATTTTTTGTTTTGTTTTGTTTGTTTTTGGTTTTTTGAGACAGGGTCTCACTACGTACTTGAGACTGACCTGGAACTCACTATGTAGCCCAGGCTGGTCTCAAATTCACAGCGATCCTCCTGCCTCAGCCTCCCGAGTGATGGGATTACAGGCGTGCACCACCACGCTTGGCTGCTAACACTCATTTTTTAAAACCATATTATTGGTATCATCTCCCTATATAGCTTTCTGTTCCAGTATCTTTGGCCTCTTCTAACCCTTTCAGGATCTTCTAACAAACCAGAAGCTATTCAAACAAGTACAGAAAGCACCCATTTCATTAGGAGTACTAGTGGTAAGGGTACTAGCTGCTGCTTGTGTGTACGCATGTGCTGACACTGCCAGAGCTCAACAGAGTTTCTAAACTGTCCACTGCCATAAGGAAGCATTTAAAACTGGAATATAATCTTCATGCTCTCCATGGAACCCTGGCATCATGCTCTCCTTCATCATACAACTGCAGTTGATAATGACTTCCAACAGATCGAAGGCATCCTCGGAGACTCCCCACCACAGGAGCAACAGTCCAGAAATGCAGCTACCTAGGCCACATGAAGCGCACACTCTCTCATTCTGTTAACGCCACCACCCAGAGCCCGATGTTGGTACCGATATGTGTAACCTGGCCTATCTGACTGATACAGTAAGCTCTCCAAATTCCTTAACTTATAGACAAAACCTTGTGTTTTCAGGAAATTTCCAGAGATGGGGCAGTAGGAAGAACACGAATAAGATTCTAATTGATTTTTTTTAATCATCAAGAAAAAATGGGAAGATCAAGCCCTGCTTCCTTTTATAATTATCTTACTATTTTTACTCTTCTTCACATATTTCTATTCCATCGAGTCTCTGAAATTTCCTATGTCACATGCCTTTTTCTGAAATGTCTTCAATATTTTATAGAAAGATTGGCTTCCATAAAACTGCAACATGAGAAAGTAGTTAATATTTCCTATTCCTGGATCAATTTTAAAGGTGGTAGACATTCACTTTCACCTTTGTAATTCTAACATCTTTCAAAATATGCTGACACTACTAAGGAATTTCAATGACTAAGCTTAATATCATTCTGTCCTTAGGTCCTCAAAAGTACAAGACGTAAAACAACGTTTCTCCAAAACCAGCACATACCACAGATACACTTCTCACTTGAAAATAGCCCTGATACCTGCCTGTCATAAAGGTAATGACTGACAAATCTTTGCCCCACTATTACCAGCATGACTGTCATAAGAATGATATAGTAATAAGTCCATGAAACTTTGGAACCCTGGCACTAAAAATGAAAATAAATAAGCAACAATATTTGGAGCTAAGAAGATGAGCAATAATTTAAACTGCCCAAGCAGTCATGACTAAAGGATTCTTCTTCAGGAGCTATTAAAAATTTATAAAAACAAGTAGCTAGGCGTGGTGGCACACACCTATAATCCCAGCACTCAGGAGGCAGAGGAAGGAGGACTGCAATGAATTCAAGGCCAGCCTGGGCTACATAGTGGATTCCAGGTCAGCCTGACCTGCATAGTGAGACCTGGTCTCAAAAATAACAGCAACAACAGAAGCAACAAAAAACATTAAGAAGAAATGCTGGCTTGTGGACAGTGTAGACAGAAGTAAAGGTGACACCAGGATTTAAGAGACCACAACGCCAGAAATGTGAAGTTTTGAGGAAAATGTCCAAGTACAGATGATGATGACTAAGAAAGAAACAAACTAATGTTTCAGATCCAAAGGAACTCCTGTCTATGCAAGGACAGCCTTACATTTTCTTAATGAAATTTAAGTCAACATGATTTATTGTATCTTCCCTTACTTGGAAAATTAATACAACTTTCTCTTTGTTCTGGGATCATTCCTCCACCACTCACCTATAACCTAGAGTTATAAAATCCACTATAGCCAAAGCAACTATGTTATATATTCATGCTAAAATCTCATGTTAAATGTGTGTGTGTGTGTGTGTGTGTGTGTGTGTGTGTGTGTGTGTGTGTGTGTGTTTTGATCCCGGGGACCAAACTCAGGCCCTTGCACTTGTGAGGCAGGCAGCGAAACCACTGAGCTAAATACTTAGACCCTCAGGTTAAATATATTAAAAAAGCTGTGGTCTGACACAATCACTATGTAAATGTCTAAATCACATAAATCACTATAGGTTTCTGTCCAGGCAAATAAGGGCACATACAATTTTAGAACACATGTGGTTCTACAGAGGAAAAGAAATGACCAGAGGGTAATAAGAACTCAACTCTACCTGTAATGTTCCCTACTACAGTGAAACATTGAAGCAAAGATGACAAAACTATAATATTTGTATACTAAGTTCATACATCTTCGTTCTGTATTCACTGTAAAACACTTTTAAAACTGAAAGGAAAAATACTGCAAAAGGGCACTGAAATGGACAGTTCATCACAAAACAAATTTACAGTGTCTAAATTTTTTCACATTTCCACTAATGATGTGGAAGGATTCCTCTTTCCCTGAAGCTTCTCCATATTTACTATCTGATTTCTTGATGACAGCCATTCTTTCTGGAGTAAGCTAGAATCTGTGTTGTTTTACTTCATACTTCTCAAATGGCCAGCAATGCTAAACAATTTTTCGTGTATTTATTGGCCATTTGTACTTCTTCTGAGAAATGTCTATTCATTTCAGATGCCCATTCTTGACTGGGTCATTTTTTATGGAGTGGCTGACCTAATTTTTTTGAGTTTTTCATATAGTCCAGATGTTAATCCTCTGCCTGAGGAACAGCTGGCATCAACCACTATGGGAACCACTGTGGAGTTTCCTGAAAAAGCTAACACTAGAAATCCACTTGACCTAGCTATCCCCCTGCTAGGTACCTTCCCAAAAGAGTTAAAAACATCATAGTACAACAATGTATGTGTCCCTATGTTTATAGCAGCAAATTCATAATAGCTAAATCTTAAAATCAGCCTATCTGTCCAGCACCAGATGGATGGACACAGACAATGTGGTATTTAAACACAATGAAGTACCACTCTTCTACACAGAAAGCAAAACTGAGTCATCTGTAGGCAAATGGCTGCAATTTGAGAATATAAGTGCAAGAAATCAGACACAGAAGCTTAAGTATCACATAGTCTCTCTATGAACAACTAAAAAAAAAAAAAAGAGGGCTGGGGATTTAGCTGAGTGGTTCTGCCACCTGCCTCACAAGCACAAGGATCCGAGTTCGATCCCCAGTACCAAAAAATTAAATTAAATTAAATTAAATTAAAATCTTTAAAAAGAGAGGAAAACAGAAGATAGATTAAATAGAAAGTAGGGAGTTCAGGGCCGGGGATTTAGCTCAGTGATTCGGTGGCCTGCCTTGCAAGCTCAAGGACCCGAGTTCAGTCCCCAATAACAAAAAAAAAAGAAAGTCGGGAGTTCAAATAATTCCCAAAATTATTTATTACATTGTTTCAGGAATATTTTAAGATATATACTAGTTTAGCTTTATTCACTAAAAATGTTTTATCCTTTTGTTTGTTTCTTCTTTGTAAGACAGTCCTGTCTGTGACATGTACTCTGAGTAATATTTTGGCCATTCTTTTAAGATCAGTACACATAGTGCATGAATTATTGTTATTCTCTATTTTGTTATAAAATTTTAATTTTTCAATAAAAATTTTCATAACGGGTTATACAATGATTTAGTCTTTCTATTCATCTTCCAAGCCCAATTTTACTATCACTGTTCCTCAATATTCATTCTGAAACAGTAATGGGAAGCCTAGTTATCCCATCCACTGCCTAGACTCACATTTACAAAACAGCACACACCTCTCATTTGCCCACTACACCCCCAACCTTTCCCCTGAATCTTAACATAGTCATATTTCATGATAGATAAAGCCAACCCCTCAATAATTTGTAGATTTGACACGGCTGGTTCCAATTTTTTTAATGGAAGTTTTGTTGTGAACTATAGAGATTTACAGAAGAGTCCCAAAGGTAGTAGAGTTCTCTCACAACCTTCATTCAGTTTCACCTCATGTTGACATAGGGCACAACCAGTTTCCACTTCACAAAACCAACAATAATACATTACTACTAACTGGTCTACTGACTTCATATGGATTTCATCACTTTTCACACTAATGGCCTTCTTGTGTTCCAGAACACTACAGTTATTCAGTCATTGTATCCTTTTTCTCCTCTGGTAAGGAACAGTTTCTCAGTCTGTCTGTTTTTCATGACTTCTGAAACTGACCAGAATACTGATCAAGTATTTGGTAAAATGTTTTCAATGTGGATTTGTCTAGTTCTTCTTGTACTTAGGCCAACATTATGGGACTTTGGGAAGACTATCACAGAAGTGAAGGGGAGACGGGATATCAACATGACTCATCACTGGTGACATTAATCTTGATCGCTTGGTATAGATAGCATTTAGATTTTCTCTGTTTAGAGTTACTATTTTTTCCATTCCCATCCAATTCTTTACTCCAAGAATAGAGGCAAGGTTCTGAAAGGAGTTGAGGGAAAAGGAAAGAAAAATAATCTACAAAGACATGGAATTCTTCATAGTATTTATCCCTCCGCTCCCATTTACTGAACCATTTCTTTAGGTATGGAATCATATACTGGTATTCTACAGTGGGGAACAAAGACTAAGCTATGAGGATCAAATTGCTGTAGCTCTGACAACTGGGAGCTCTTTCATACTGGCTTCCCTAACCCTTTGGCATGGACTCATCTCTCTGTTTCTGTAAGCACTTAAACTTCTTTGGAGTGCTGCTCTTTTTACTGGAGAGTGGTATCTAGAAACCAAGACTTGAACACTGGGTGTACTCACTGCTACTGGAGTTTCCTAGCCCACTCAGCAGTTAAGAGCTGAGACATGTGTATGTGTACATGCAACGATGCATAGATAAAATGATATAACTATTCCTGTACAATTTTAAACTAAATGAGCCCACAACAGTATCTTGAACTCTGCTCCACTACTCTGTGGTTAATGAGTAATCCCAGAATAAGCTTCCTCCTATTACCTAAATTTCTAGTATTAGTCACACTGAAATAGGAAAGTAAAATACATTTCAAAATGGAATTTCATGACAGATCATCCTCACTACCTGGAATACATAACAGTACAAGATCAAGAAAATTATTTTAATACTTCCTACACAACTGTACTTTTTAAAGCAGGTTCTATTATTACAACAAATTTTTTTCTAAAAAGCCACATTCTTTTAAATGAAAACAGTAAGAAGCCAAAGTCATGGTTCACTACAGTCTATTAATATGCAATTTTAAGGTGGAAAAGGCAGAAAAATTATATGATCTGCCCACCATCACACTAATAAAGGGCAAAACTGGAACTTGACTGCATTTAGACCCAGTGATTCTGACTTCAACTGCCATAGTAGCTACTACTTTTTAAATAAAAAGTGAATTCATTAAAAAAAAATAACGTGACCTCTCAAAAATTTAATTCTCTACTGTAGCTTTTCTCCATTGTTATCAGAGATAAAATGTACTTACATAAAGTATAGTACCTTCTCTGAAATTAACAAAGTAAAGCATATGTTTGTCTTAGTTACTTTTCTCTTTGCTGAGACAAAATACCCAACACTCAAAGTTAAAGAGGAAAAGGTTTATTTGGCTTACAATTCAAAGAGGTTTCAGTCCATAGTCAGCTGGCTCCAAGGTAGAGTGGCATGGCAGACAGGCGTCATAGGATAAATAGTCCATGGCAAAGCAGGGTAGGCACAAGCAGCAAGCAGCAAGCAAGTGACAAGGGACAAGCAAGGAACAGTGATCCTCTTTCTGTCTCTTATATCTTATCCAGGCTATCTAGTAGCACTCACACCCAGGAAAGGATAGCCTTAATCCTACCTAGAACTAAACCAAACCAATCAATGGACTTATTTAGTAATTATACACCTTTGATCCCAGTATCACACACTTAATCCAAGTGTCACATACTCTAGATCCAGCCACCTCTGAAAAGTCCCAACTATGATCTCATGAGGCTTTGATGGGGACATCTAGACATGAGCCATAACATTCTGCCTCTAGCGGCCCCCAAACACTCATGCAAAAGATATTTAGTCCATCTCCAAGAGTTGCCAAAGTCTTAATAGTTTCAGCCTGGCTGCTGAGAAGTCCAAATATAAAGCCTCTTCTGAGATTGAAGGCCAACTCTTAGCTGTGAACCACTGTATAAATTAAAAGAAAGTCAAACACTTCCAACATACAATGACATGAGACAGATATTTCTATTCCAAAAGTCACAAACAGGAGGATAAATGAAATGGGAACAAAGCAAGAAGACCAAAATCCAGTGGGGCAAACACTAAAACCTACAGTTCCAGGGCCAAGGATTTAGCTCAGTGGTTCCACCCCCTGCCTCGCAAGCACAGGGGCCCAAGTTCAATCCCCAGTACCAAAAAACACACACACACACACACACACACACACACACACACACACACACAAAAAAAACATTTTTTAAAACACACACACACACACACACACACACACACACACACACACACACACACACACAAAAACCCTACAGTTCTACATCCAGCATTCCTGGCAATCTGGGGCAAGTTGTGAACTCCGAAGAGCTTGGGTGGCTCCACCCTTATGGCACTGCCTATAGCTGCAGTACCCACAGCTTCACTCTCGGGCCAGCTCCGCTCCCTTCTTGCAGTTTTCTTCAGATGACCCAGCACATTCCCGGCTTCTCCAAACTTTTGGTGTCTCCACTCCACAGTCACTTTCACTCTTACAACTTCACATGCTGCCTTCTCAGAAGCACACTGCCTGGCCTCTCAGACATTCTTCTGAAATCTGGGTGGAAGCCTTCCTAACCCCACAACTCTTGCATTCTGCATATACCTAAAACTAGCACCACATGGAGTATGCCATGATCTGCTGCCAGCTGGAGCAGTGGCCAAGCTTCCTTCTCTCTTGGCTATGGGGGTCAAAGTGCCTATGAACCAAATCCAGAGGAACAACTTCCCTAGGACACTGTTATTTTGGAACACAATGCTCTGGGGGCTCTCTTCTCAAAACAAAGTCTGTCATTTTTACAATTTTGAGGCCGCAAAGGATGGTGTCCTACTGGCTCTTGTGATATCCTCAGGCTATCTTTTCTACTGTGCTCTTCTGAAATACTTGGCTTTTTCTTGCTAGTCTTTTCATTGACTAATTTCTCCTCTGTTGATCTTTGCAGGCCACAACTTTACTGGAGCTTCCTTTCTGCCCAAACTCAAAACATTTTAAATCTTTCTGCTGGGCTCTTTGCTCTTCAGTCTCAATATAAATCTGGCTAAAAGCCCCAGACAGTAGCTATGCCACAGCCTCAACATTAGACTGTCTTGAAATTTTTTCTGCCAGATTAATTAATCTGCTGCCCAGTCTCAGGCAAAGTCTCTGGATATGAGTAAAATGCAGACCAACTTTCTACCCAGAGAAAACACACATCACATGGAGTCTAACAGCCAATGCAGTCCTTCCCAGAAGAAACCTTCTGAGCATGGTCTTTACCAGTAGTATTTCTGGCAGCAAACTGGTCTTCTGATCTCTGACCAGAGTCTCCCATCAAATACCGCTTAAGGCATTCCATGTCTGCTTCTTCAGACAGCACTGCCACACCTTTCCAAGCTCTTCCTACAAACCAGTTCCAAAGGCTCCTGAATCACATGGTCAGGAACAGTCACAGCAACAACCTCACTCCTACTACCAAATTCTGTCGTAATTACTTTTCTTTTGTTGTTGCGATAAAATACCCAACATCCAAAGTTAAGGGAGGAAAGGTTTATTTAGCTCATTTGTAAAGGTTTCAGTTCATAGTTGGCTGGCTTCAACTATGAATGGCACTATAGAGGAGAAATAGTTCGTGACAAGCAGAAAACAAAGTAGTGAAGAAGCAAAGCAGCAAGTGACAAGTGACAACACTACCACAATTTCTTTCCTTATATTTTACACCCAGGGTGGGACACCCTTAATCCTATGCAGAACACCATGCCAGACCAATCAGTGGACTAACTCAGTAATCACACACCCTTGATCCCAGCATCACACACTCTAGATCCAGCCACCTCTGAAAAGATGACCCATCTATGGCCACGTGAAGCTTTGAAGGAATATCTAGACATAAGCCATAACAGGGTTCATATCTGAAAGCAAAACTACAATCAAAATACACAAATTAGGGCTGGGGATTTAGCTCTGGTTCCACTGCCTGCTTCACAAGCACAAGGCCCTGAGTTCCATCCCCGGTACCAAAAAAAAAACACAAATTATTCAGGAAACAAATATTAACTAAACAAACATGCATGCTGTACAATATTCTGCTCATCACTACTGTGTAAACTGGAAAAGCAAATGAGACTCAAATTCAAGCCCCCCCTAAACTCAATCTGATGAAGTTGAATATTAGAAAAATAAAATAAAAAATTACTACATGGCAAACAATACCACTGTTTTTGTACATAGGGAGGGGAAAGGGATAAAATAAAATTTATTAATATAAATCAATAATACAATATCACTGCATTTATAAGTGATATATAAATATACAGGCATTCTTTCCTCCTCTACCCAAACAACTGAGAATTTTATTACTTTGTAATTTATAGATTACTTTGAAATTTGTAGATTTAAGAGTCACTTCCTAACTTCCCCACCATCACCACCACATTGAGATTGAACCCTGGGCCTTTGCACTGTGATAGCCCATCTTTTTTTTTTTTTAGATAGGGTCTCAATAAGTTTCTAAATTGCCCAGGTTAAGCTGAACTTTCCATCCTTCTGACTCAGCCTCCCAGCGTGGTGGGATTACAGATGTGCAACACCTAACTCGGCAGATTTAAGAGCCTTAAAGACTGCTTTCTAGCAGAAATAATTAGAATATTTACTGAAAATGGATTGTGGTGGTTGAAGAGTAATTGTTACTTTGGTAGATAATTGCTGCAATGCTGAAACTTAAAAAGTATGATCTAACACACTCTGAGAAGTAACGAAGTATAATAAAAGACCTGCCAGGCAACATTCACAGACTTCAGATTCTAAGTCTCACTGGCTATCTGATAGTGGGCATCTAGATCATTTAACTTTTCCATCTAAATGTCATCATATTTTAAATGGGGATATTACCTACCCTACTTCACAAGATTATCATAGGCTCAAATGAGAATGTGTATCAAAAAACTACTTCATAAATTACAAAGTCTCACCCAAATACAAGCTATTTTTTTTATATTTCAAAGAAACTGGCAGATAGGTAGATACATAAACTAATGTACCAGGCAGACAGATACACATAAATACACTGTGATGTTATCTAGCACATACCAAGCAATAATTAAATCCATTATAGAATTATCTGGACCTCATTTTTCATAAATTCTAGGGTAAAAAAAATATCAAAAATAGTTCCATATATAGGATATGTACATATTTCTTAACATGTAAAGATAAATTCTATGAAGTAATGGCTAGAAATTTAACTGAAAATACTTACCTTAACAAAATTATCAGGGAACATTCCTCTTCTCCCATTTAGTTCTCCTTCCAGCCATCCTTCTTCTTGCAGTTTTTTCACATTCCTGATGATTTCTCCAACTCGAATAGTTAATTCATCATCATGTACAGCATCATAGTCATATTCCACAATATAGTCAACTGAAAAAGGAGGAAAAAAGTGTCTAAAATCAAATTCACAAAATACTATAAACCGTATTAATAAACTTAGAACTACAGGATCTGGTTAGCAACAATAGCTAATGCTCTATAAAGATATCATTAAGGCTTCTCTCAATTTTAAATACTTGGCTATATTAGCAACTTTCATTATCATAGAATATAGCACAGTACTCAATTTTTTTAAGTGGGCACCTCAAAAGAAACACAAAGCATAATTCATCCCTCCATATGTTCTTGGGGGAGACAGACTGTGAAGTGGTACCCATGACCTCACCCACCTCCATATTCATATCCTTGTGTAATTCTTGGAGTATGGATGTGACCTGTGACTGACTTATAAACAATAGGATATTGCAGAGATCAGGTACTGTGTGTTATTAGAGGGACTGCAATACCCACCTTGCTAGGTGGCCTCCCCTCTTTGCTGGCTTTGAAGATATTCCCTGCTGTATCTACAATCCACCTATAGAAGCAAGGACTACAAGCAAGCAAGGGAGGCAGATCCCTGCCCAACAAGAAATGAGTTTAAGGACTTGCTTGCTGTTTTTCTGGTATACTAGGAATTAAACCTGGGGCCTTCACACTAATCTAAATCCCCTAACCCTTTTTTTCTTTCCCCTTTTACATTTTAACAATAAGGGCCTCACTAAATCGCCCAGGCTAGGCTTAAATTTGCAATGCTCCTGTGCCTCTAAGCTAAGCTGCTCAGTAAGCTTTTTATTTATTATTTACTCACAAATGTGAGCAAACAATAGTTTATCATAAAAGTCCATGAAAAGCTGAAAAACTACTCTCAGAATAGGGAGTTGGAGCCCAAGCAGAGCAAGGGTAACAAATGATAGCAGAGATGGGAGACTGGTTCTCAATCAGGGTTACATCCAGAGAGATTGATTAAATCAGTAAATTATGTGGGGGGGTGACTATATATATATTTATATATATTTGGGGGGGACCAGGGATCGAACTCAGGACCTTGTGCTTGTGAGGCAGGCGCCAGAACCACTGGCCCTTCAGTAAATATATTAATGATGATGGGAGCCAAGTTTCCCTAAGTTGGAGATGAGAAACAAACAAACAAATACAAAAATACAGACAAATATAAAAGGAGAAATTCAGTCTGTGATACTGAATTATAATGAGAAGTATCAGCATGAATTCAGTTTTTAACATACTGAAGCAAACATATAAATGTCTGTATGTACACACAGACATACATACACATATTCATTCATATAACCTACACACAAATGCCTTAGCTTTGCCCACTGAATGAATCTGAATCAGTGACATGCCAAGGGCAATAACCAAACCTAATGACAAGATCTTATTGATGCCACTTTTTACAAAAAGAATTCAGGACTCTTTGGAGAAGTGGCCAGTCACGGGGTTAGGCAGGAAAAGTATAAGATAATCCTGGAACATTATGTTGTGGCAGGAAGCAAGAAAGGAAGTTCTCTGTGAAGTGCTATCAAACAGATACAGAAAAATGATTATCAAAAAGAGTGCCTGCTGATCAACTTAGAATAAGAACATTAAAATAATGAAATTAACAAAATACACCTCATTAAAGTAAGGATTCAGAAGAATACAATTTACTCAAGTAAAGTAAAAGTTCACAACAAGAATAAAATAATTCTAAAGCCAGGCTTGGTGGATCACAAGGGCAAAGCCAGAATGCACTACCATAGTCAGTTCAAGGCTAGCCTGAACGCCCCCCGAAAAAATGCTAGAAGATTCGCTGTGGGGATATTTTAAAAGTTCATCCACAAAAGAATGAAACTGAAACAAGAAGGCCTCAACTGGGCATAGCGGCACATGCCTGTATTCTCAGCACTCAGAAGGCTGAGGCAAAATGATTGCTTTCAATCAGACTGAGTTGAAGGCCAGCATGAACTATGTGGCAAGACCCTGTGACTTGTGAGAAAGAAAGACAGAAAGAAAGAAGGGGGAAGGGGGGAAGGAAAGGAAAACTTTTCATTAACAACATCAATTTCTAAAAAAGAAAAAGTCAATGAAGAACTGAAGAAAAATCAGTTCTTTACACTCTGCCAAATCAGTAGGCAAACACAGGGTTATAACATATTCATGTGAGCAAAGACAAGGAAAATTAACTTCTACACAAGATGCATGATATTATCTAGTAAAATAAAAACATGGGGGAAAAAAAGATATAATCCAAGAAACAGTGGAGCAATCCTGGAGAGCAAAATAAGAAATGCAAAAACAGCATTTGAGCAACAAATCTAAGAAACATTTCATGTTAAAAGGAGACAAAAAGCTTTGGGGTGTACATGAGGGCAAAGAAACAGACTGAAATTGTGTACTAACCTTACAAACTCAGAGGCAACAAAGCCAGGTAGGAGAGAAACATTAAAAATGTTGCAAATATAATCAAATACTTCACTGCACATTGAAAAATGTTGTAAATATAATCATATACTTCACTGCATATATCTACATGGTCGTAATATTACGGAAATTATTTTAATATTGACAACTTATAGCAAAACAAAAGTGCTTACTTGTTGGAAAAAAATTAAATTTTAGTCATTATGAAGGTTTAAAATCCTTTAAAAGGACTAGGAGAGTAGAATTAGCAAGCGTATGCCTAGAGGTATCACACAAATTGCCAAGCCAGAAATATAATATATTACTGGAAAAAGAAATAAATATGTATCTATTAGTGTGGTAAGGTATTCAACAGGGAACTGGACCAATGTTAATATAAAAGGAGAAAGATACAAAATTATAACTAAATCTTTACCTATCACACTAGCAAGATTTTTACCAGCAGAAACATACTTAGAAATATAAAAGTCAAAAGCCTTAAAACAATACACATATTTCCAAGTAGTTTCTCTCTAGAGAATACAGAGTAAAGAACAGTTCTGCACTGTAAATCATTCAAACATTTTTATACTGATAAATTTTTTTTACAAAAGCAGTAAATACTAAAGCAACTTGACCAATATCATGGCAAAGTGTTTATAACATATGATTTCATGTGCTATAATTAAGAACGTCAAAAAAAAAAAAACCCCACTGAGCTAAATAAAATCTTTTTCACTTCCCAGAGTAAAACACCATATGGTAAATATGGCTAAATTTTTTAAATCTCATTCATAATTAAGCTTATAATGATATTTAATTTAGAAGATTGTAAAACATGTACAGTAACACTTTTGTAAAAAGAAAAGAAACAAAAGTATACATAGAAAAAGAATCAGCACTCAGGAGACTGAGGCAGGAAGATGGCTATTGCTGCAAGTTTGAGGCCACCCCAAACCTCACAGTGAGTACAAGGCCAGCCTCAAATATCTAGCAAGACCCTGTCTCAAAAACAAGTCTCTAGAGCTGGGGATTTAGCTCAGTAGTGCTGCGCCTGCCTGCCTCGCAAGTGCTAGGTCCTAAGTTCGATCCCCAGTACCAAAAGAAAAAGTATCTAAAGAGCTATATTCAAAATGTTATCAAGTCCCCTGGTCAACTCAGCAATATCTTGTCTCAAAATTTTTTTTTTTTTTTGTTGATCTGCAAAGGCCCTGAGTTCAATACTCAATAGTGAAAGAAAGAAAAAGGGAAAAAATTTTGGCCATTTTTTCAGCCTCAAAGAATCTGAGATACTGTCATTATCTGCTTGTATTTCATGTACAATGTAAGAATTAACTTTATCTGAAAGAAAGGTTTGGACTTTGCCAAAGTTTTAATCTTCTAAAAATGTCCTGTATACCTGAGGATTTCAAGATGTGTTTGGACACTTTTACCTGGAAACCACATCAACAGCCCAACAGTGTGACTATGCAGGGATCTGGGGCAGTTTGTTATCCATTCTACCTCAAGAGGGGCTGGAAAGCCAAAGGTCAGCTACACAGGAAGTCAACTGTATCTCAGCTAAACAAACCCTGGACATGAGGCTCAGGCGAACAGTCCTGTGTGTGGTGCTACATCCTGTAGCAAGGAGGTAAGGGCTTCCCTGGGCCCACAGAGAGAATGGCTGGAAGCTTCACCCTGGGAACCTTCCTAGACTCTGCCCCATGCTTCACTGCCCTTGGATGATTTTAATCTGTCTTTTCACTTTAATAAACCATAATCAAAAGTATAACACATCTGTGAGTTCGTCTACCAAATTATCTGACATAAAGGTTGGCTGCAAGCCCCCAAACCTGTTGAGTGGTATCATTAGTGAGGGGCAGCCTTAAAAGTTACAAGCCCTACATTAGTACAGTCCTGCAATGAACATGTTGATTAGGTAAAAATAAATTATAAAAATGCCGATGCTATTCAGTATATAACAATTTACTGAAATGTTAAAACTGCTTAAAGAAAACCTTATTTAATTCGAGAGTTTGTTATACACCTAACATGTAGGCCACCATTTTAACAATCAACACCTCCACATTTTGGAAACTCACACAATTCATTCTATTAAAACTGGTAAACTCCCAAGAAAATTAAACAAGACCTTTCCACCGTTTAACAAAATTGTGTTTAACAGATTAAAAACATTTATATTTTTTAAAAATTTTAGTAGTTGCCCTAAAGTTTGCAATGTACATTTATAGCTAATCCTAAATTTACCTTTAAGTAACTCTGCAACATGATGGATTTTAGATACTATGAAGTATTTCCTCCATCTGTCCTTCATGACCTTCATTCATTTTTCCTGCCCATATACTACATGGACATCATTCACTTCTCTAATCCACATACTATATACATTCAATCCATTGTTACTGTTATCACTTTGAACCATTACTTCTTTAAATCAGTTAAGAACAAGGAAAACAAGATTTTGCCTTACTTTCAATTACTTTTATGCTCTTTCTTTATGTAGATTTGAGTTCCTGGTCTATTTTTCCTTTATTCTAAAGAACTTCAAGTTACTCTTTTTTCTTTCTTTCTTTTTGCATTGCTGGGGATAGAAGCCACCCCGTGCACATGTGCAAGTACACCCACCAATAACCTGCATCCCCAGCTTCTTTTAACATTTCTTTTATGGCAGGTCTGCTGGCAAGGCATATTTGAATGCTATTGTTGTTTTTTTGGTTTTCTGAGATAGTCTTGCCTTATAGTTCAGGCTGGCCCCTGAACTCACTATGTAACCTAGGCTTACCTCAAACTCATGGTATTTCTCCTGCCTCTTCCTCCCAAGTGCTGGAATTATAGGCTTGTGCCACTACACCACCTAAGGCATTTTCATTTTTGCTTAAGTGAAAAAGTCTTTATTTCTCTCTTTTGAGGAATAATTCTGTTGGATATAGAGTTTTAGATTGGTGTTATTTTTCTCTCAACACTTCAGTTCACTACTCCACTTCTTTCTTGCTTTTGTGATCTCTGAAGAGAAGCTTGCTGAAATTCTTAATTCTTCTGTTCTCTGTGTAGATGTGTTCATGGATGGTACTAGGGATTAATCCCAGGGGTGCTCTAACAACTGAGCCACATCCCCAGCTCATCTTTATTTTTATTTTGAGACAGGGTTATGCTAAGCTACTCAGTATGGCCTTGGACTTGTGATCCTTCAAAATTAGCCTTCAGAGTACCTGGAATTACAGATGTGTACCACCATGCCTGTTTTCACGTGTTAATTTAACAAAATTTAAAGAACTAAGACAACTATGTATAGGTATGCTCTTTTGTGATATAGTCAAAAGCAAAAAATTCTAATACTTATGACTTTTTTCCAGTAAAATTAACATTTAAAGCCAGGCATGGTGGCGCATGCCTGCAATCCCAGCACTCGGGAGGCTGAGGCAGGAAGATCGCTCTGAGTTCGAGACCAGTCTGGGCTACATAGTGAGTTCCAGGTCAGTCTCAACTACATAGTGAGACCCTGTCTCAAAAAAACAAAACAAAACAAAAAGAATTAACATTTAAAAATCAGTCACAAAAGCTATTTTTATACAGTTAAGTAGCATTCTAACTTTTTTCAGATTGCCAAACTACATTCAACAATATTAACTTTTCATTTATTAGTACTAAATAAACCAAATCTTCCAAAGGAAGTAAAATAGATCTTCAGGATCGATTCATCCTATTTGACATTTTGGCTAATATTTGACTAGTCATCTTCTCTCATACCAAATACTAAAATTATGATTAACTGGTGGAGTTTTACTCCACCAATTCAAATGCAACAATACTTATATGGTTAGCTAATTCAGTAACCTATTTCCAAAGCACCTCAAAAGATTAAATACATCAAAGATACCTATCGAGATGAACAATGAAAAATGAACTAGAGCCACAAGACATTACAAAAGAACACAAACAGGTCTGTCAATTCAATATTGTAAAGAGAAATGCTAGAGTTGAGCCAGTCTGGTTCACAGATACAGTATAAAGTTGCAAACACAAATAGTGAATGAAATAAATTTTTTGTTTAAAAAAAAACTGTGGAGATGAGGAGATGAGAGGGGCTTGGGAAAACCAGAAGTGGGAAGGGAAGGTAAAATGATTACAGCGGTATATCAATTATATATCAAGATGAATGTAGTTATTATGTAACACAAACATACACTAATGAAAAACATGAACTCAACAGATTTTTTTTTTTAAAAACGGATCAATAACCCAGGAATAACATTAGAAAGCAATTTAACCTAGCATCAAAAACGGTTCCCTAAAAGACTACGTACTTTAAAGGTTAATTAATTCTTTGAGAACTACCACACAGCACAAGCCCACTAACCTCCACTAACTGAAATAATCAGTACTTAGAATAATTCGAGTAATATTAAAATCAAGGATCATACCCAGAACTGTACTCTTAAGTACATGGCATTCTAAATAAAATACCAATAAAGGAAATTCAAATTCACAACACAGAATCTATCACAGGATAGGTTTAATCTTGGAAAATCTAATTTACCATATAAACAAAATAAGAAAATTATAATCAAATTCAAAAATAGCATTCAATAAAATTTAGCATATTTCCATGTGAAAGCCATCCCTCTAGTCCCAGGAAAAGGCATGGGGTCAACTCCAAGGCTTGGCCCAGAAAATTAGCCTTGGGGCCAACATCGTAATTCTGTCTTCTTTCAAGGTACCAAAGCATTTATATTAGGACAATAGCTCTCAACCAAGATGATCGTTCCCACACTAGGGGACACTAGGCAATGTCTGCAAACCCTTCTATTTTTATTACTAGGGAATGCAACTTAAGCATACAGTACATAGAGACTAGGGATGCTACCAAGGGTCCTGTCATGCACAGAACGGTCCTCCAATCCAAACAAAGGATTCAATGGTCTAAAATGCCAACACAACACTGCCAAAGTCTGAAACCCTGCATAATCAGGGAAAGGGGCCACACTTAATTATCTCACACCATATTCCATAAATTCTAGCTCAATAAAAAAAGAACTCTTGGACGGGTAGGGGAAGGGTAAAAAGGGAAAAGAAAAAAATGTGAGATAATGAAAAGATGGAAATAAAGTGATTGTAGATGGGGAGGGGAGGAGGGGGTGAAGGGAGGGCAGGGGTAAGGGGAAAAAAATGAGAACCAAGAATTGTCATGTAGAGGTACAAGATCCCAACAATGAATGTAACTGTACTGTATCCCTAAAATGTACCAATAAACTCAATTAAAGCTGAAAAAAAAAAAGAACTCTTACAACACAAGTACATGCAGGTGGATCGTGAGCGTGCTGTGGGGTTCAGCAGCTGAGGGAGCTATTGGGAAAGGCCATACTGTGCGTAGCTTTGCTCTGCCCACACCCTTTCACTATTCCATTTCTGCAATTGAGCCTGCTGACCAAGTACTGAACTTCTGAAAATGTGAGCCAAATAAACCACTCCTCCTTGCTGCACCTGCCTGGCAAGCATGAGATCCTGAGTTCAATTCCTGGTACCAAAACAAAAAAAAAGAGAGAGAGACTCCTCCTTAAGAAAGTTGCAGGTATCCAGGATTATGTCATAGCTATGAGGAAAGTGACTGGAGCATTTAATTTGTTACAAGTATCTTAAGACAAAATATTTACTAAAACACATGTACAGTGTACAATACTGATCCACAATTTTAGGGGATATATATTTAAATTTCTTTGGGTTGTTTTGTTATTTTTTCTTTTGGAGAAGTTTGTTTTGTTTTCCTTTGAAATGGAGTCTCCAAGTTGCCCAGGCTGATCTCAAATTCCTGGGCTCAAGTTATTCTCCAGCTTCAGCTTCCTACAGCTACATCTCTGCTACACCAACTGCATCCAGCCACATCTCTTTGTTTTTTTGTTTTGTTTTGTTTTTCGGTACCAGGGATTGAACTCGGGTCCTTGTGCTTGCAAGGCAGGCGATGGCACCACTGAGCTCAATCCCCAGCCCCAGCTACATCTATTTTTAAACCAAATTAAAAAAGTCATTTCAGTTCACATTACGATGGCAAGACAATGTTTTCAGAAATTTGAATTCAACAATTCTTTGATTATAAAAATTTAATCTTGTTTTTTATATGTATGTATTTTTAGTGAAACAGAAATTCAAATGACTTTTAACATTTTTTCATGATAGTTCCACTATTATGTTTTTGCAATTATCTGTATAAATTATTAAGTTTTTACACTTATTTGAAAATTGAATGAAATTCTTTTATAGCAACTTCATTTTGGGGTAGTTTAAACTTTCTTTAGTTGATATTTGATTATTAACATTTACAGAATGTTTACTATACTAGCCATTGTATTGAGCACTTAATACCCACAGGAGTATTATGATGTAAAATTTATTGTTCCCATTCTTCAGAAACAGGAATCAAACTTATAGAGACTGTTACTCCTGAAGGGTTAGAGATCAGATGTGGAGAAGGCCAAGACCAGACTTCCACTGATTTGATTTTAAAACATGTCCGCTTATTACTTAAAACACTTTGGAGGAGGAAAAAAAACATTTTGAGGAAGAAAGACAGTGTTAACCAGTAATACGGAAAACACTAAAACAATCATTTAAATTTCTCCTTATTTGCAAGCATTCACCGTAATATACACACATAAGAATTAAGATTAAATTTTTATAATCAAAGAATTATTAAATTCAAATTTCTAAAAACATTATCTGACCAGCAGTTGAGAGTAGGAAATCATGCTTTTCTCATTGTTGTGTTCCCAACCCCAGCACAATGTCTAACACATAGTAGGTATTCAAGTTACCCTGTAGCACTGAACTGAAATATAATATACTACATAGTTTTTGACTCTCATTTCAAGTTTAACTTTGATTTCCAATAAATTTAGTTTTCACACATACTAAATAAAAAACGAGTATAATCACATTTAATGCACATTCAGCAAATACTTAAATGGCTACTCCTAGCAGACAAGAAATAAACAAGTACGCTGAGGATTTGACTCAGTGGTAGAGAGCTTGCCTCTTGCCTAGCACACATAATAAGGCCCTGGGTTCAATCTCCAACACTGCAAAATACAGTAAATAAATAAATTAAAATAAAGAGTGCAACAAGGAAATTACAAAGTAAAGTACAACCCAGATGATAGAATGTATACAATAGGACAGGATAAGGGAGGATCAAGAACACCTGTTACCAGGCCAAGGATTTAGCTCAGTGGCGCCATTGATTTAGCTCAGTGGTGCCACACCTGCCTAGCAAGCAGGAAATCCTGAGTTCGATTCCTGATACGCATACCCCCCCCACCCACACACACACAAAAAAAGAATGCCTGTTATCTGTGGCCCAAATGACAACTCCCAGGAGAAAGAGCTATTCCACATATGATAGCAGAGTACAACCAGAGGAATAGGATTGCCTGAGTTCAAACCCTTGCCTTGAATTATTTTGTTTCCTATCTGTAAAATAATGAGCAATTATTTAATAACCTAAAAAGCACAGATTTGATGTGAAAATTAATAATGGTTGTAAAGTGTTTAAAACTGTGCCAGAAATAGAAATACCTCATATTCACTAAATGTTAACACCCATCACATGTACTGCAATCGCACTAATGCACAAGTAGCTAGAAAGCATTTTGTCTGCCACTTTTGACTGTTTCCATTTGTGCTGATATAAAATCTCAAGAAACATTTGGTAAATTTAATCTAAAGATTTACTGAGAATTATTATTATTCCAATAAAAAATGTGAGACAACTCAAAGGAACAAGAAATGTTAGGATGTGAGGAAGAAATCGCATAACTGCTATTTAGCAGTCTTTCAGAACTTTTCTCAGATTACAAACCTCTTTGAAGAATCCCAAAAACAGAGAGATCTTTTTTCCAAAAACAATTTCACTGCAAAAGTCTACACAAATTCTTACGTATTTAAAAGTGGCAGGTCTGTGAAATATTTTTCCTATGTCATTTTTGGGGAATTCACTATATTCCTAAAAATTACTTTTGTTTTCCTTTTCAGCTCTTAATCAACAGCATTTATTTGTGAAATACCACTCATATTTTCCTCATTTCTAAAGTTAAAAAAATATTAAACTGAAAAAATAGCTCTCTTTATTAAAGTCACAACCTCAGCCCTTTTGATTTATTTTGAGACAGGGTATAAGTGGCCAGGGCTGGAATGAAATTTTCCATCCTCCTGCCTCAGTCTCCCGCATAGCTATATTGCATATAGGCATATGCAATAGTGTCCAGTCAAAAATCACATTTTATTTAGAATACAATTCTGTAGAATCTGTTTTTCCATTAGAAAATATACTTATGTATTTAATTTTAATAAATTGGCATTAATTATCTAACAAAGTAGATGTATTTCAAAAATATTTTCATATATATATATAGATATATATGAAAATATATA
>NW_022900932.1:11733898-11742523 GCF_012274545.1 Fukomys damarensis | reverse complement strand
TATGTGTATATATATATATATATATATATATATATATTCTCATCAATCACTTTATATTTAATGTTGAAATAATCTATTTTCTTTAGTCAACATAATCAAACATTATGAAAATGTAAAAAATTACTTCACTAATTCCTTAACATGGCTACTAGCAAATTTATAATTATGATTAATATAACTTCAAAGAATATATATGAATACATACATCTATCTACATTTGTTTCATAATGCTCTTTTTTTTAACTTTTCTTTTTTTTAAGCAAGGACTTTGTTATATAGTACAGGCTGGCCTTGAACTCATGGCAATTCTCCTATCTCAGGCTCACAAGTGCTAGGATTACAGGCATGCACCACCATGCCTGGCTCATAATGCCCACTTTAAAAATACTATAATTTACAGTTTAAAATGATATATGTTACTTTAAACAAACTTTTAAAGCTAAAAAGTAACCCTTTATGCTTAAATTTGCTTAATGATAAACCAGACTCATACAGAAACATTTCTCATTTTAAAAATGTCTAACTTTCCTTAAGTAGAAATGAAGCAGGTAATCAATAGATCCACCTAACAAGATGTTTAATACCTGAAATACTGATTCTCAACTAAAGCTTCAATAAGATACACCATACAGAAAAGAAATAAAAAAAAAAAAAAAAAAGATGTCATCCACAAACTTGAATCACTTATTCCATTAGGCACCATTCTGTTAACGTGGTTTATGTGGCCACATTTCAATATATTTAAATTTTGCATTACTTGTTAAATTGGCTCCCTCTCCAATTACTCCATAGTAAAATGTTAATATGTATTACTGGACACATAAAAGGCTCCCAATTTTCTGTTAGTCATGAAAAGGGTTAAAAGAATTTTTTAATTCAGCAAAATGAGTGATGTAGTTTCTAGCATCAATGAGCACAGGTCAAGTGAAGTCATTTATGCATGTAATGTAGAGAATAACAAAGGAGTTTTTATTCAGGCTTTAAAATCTCAGGTTCCAATTACAAATTTAAATGTGTTTTACAGAATATAAGGAAAATAAGAATAATTCTGTGCACCTTAAGAATTGAAATACAGCTGGACAGTGGTGCATGCCGGTAATCCCAGCACTTGGAAAGCCGAGGAAGAAGGATTGCCCCAAGTTTGAAGCCAGCCTGCTACATAATGAGTGCAAGGTCAGCCTGAACTAATAGCAAGGCCTCATCTCAAAAACCAACAAACAAAGAACTGAAATACAGCCTCTATATTTCCATTTGGCATTCATTCTGAAAACGTGAATTTTATTTCATCACTTAAGGCAATTTTTAAAACTGCTCCCTCCAATCTGTTTGATAATGACTTAGTGGGTAAATAAAAATGGATTCTTTATCTTGTATGATGTCCACACACACACACACACACACACACTGAAACAGCAGGGCAAAAAATTTATGAGTGTAACCTGCTACAGCAGGGAAGGAAAAATTTCGTGGGGGGAGGCAATAGCAGGGATTAAGCACAGGGTTCTTGCACTGAGCTACATCCCCAGCCCTTTTTATTCCGAGACAGTGTTTCGATAAGTCACTAAATTACTCAAGCTGCGCTGTAACTTGCAATCCTCCTGCCTAAACCTTCCAGAGTGCCAGGATTATAGCTATATACCACTAAACCTGGCAAAGAAGGAATTTTAATTAAAGCCTAATGTAAAATTTGATCTTAGGAGAACATATTTCTAAATAAAAGTTATTTCAAAAGCAAAGAATGCAGGGCTGGGGATTTAGCTCAGCAGTTCCGCCTGCTTGCTTGCAAGCACAAGGACCTGAGTTCAGTCCCCAGTACCCAAAAAAAAAGGAAAGAATGAGAAGATCTATGTACAACAGCATACATTTGAAATATGAACCATAAATATACTTCTTGAAAAACATTAAGAACTGTATTAATACTTTGGCATTTATTACAAAACCATGATACTACAGGACTGGTAGTCTTACAGTTAATAAAGTCAGCCTAAGATGTTAAGTAAATGTCTGACCTCCACAATCACTGATAGGTCCCTGAGAACTTCAAATAAAGTATCTTAAAGGGATCACCTCAAATGAAAGCTTGTTTCACTGTAAAAACTCATGCCAGGAGTAAAGGAAAAATATTTTGGCTGCTGCTGCTGTCATTTGGATATTGAATGGCCCTCCAGAATTTCCCTGTTCCCAGCCTATGACACTACTGGGAGGTGGTAGAATCTTTAGCCTTCTGAAAAGAATTTAGGTTACTGGGCATGTGCCCTTGAAGGGCTTATCAGGACCCAGAACACTTCCTGTCTCTTTTTTACTTCCTGACTGCCAGAAAGCAAACAGTCTTCCTCTGCCAGGTATGCCAACCATAATGTGCTGTGCTGCCACAAGCCCAAAACAACAGGACCTAGAGATCATTAGCTGAAACCTCTGAAACCTATGAGCCAAAACAAACCTTTCCCCCTTTTAAGTTAATTACCTCAGATACTTTATTACAACAGCAGAAAGTTGACTAACATAATTGCCAGTGCCTACTATATCATCATAATCTTCATCATCACTGGTCACACCAATGAGAGATGAATAAATCCTATTTGTCTTCTAATGCAAGGATTCGTGTCCTGATAATCTTTATCTCCTATTATATTTTACCATTTCTGACAATGGAATGTATCCCCTTAAAGTACAGAATCATGATGGAAAGTTTAAGGTACACAAAAGCTGAAAAAGTATTAAATCAAGTCTACTGGAATTACTGAAAAAGATATGGTATGCTAAGGTTCCAGAAAAGGATTCCAGAACATTGTTATAATGGATAATTGTCAACATCTTAAGCCAAATATCAATTTAAAATGATAGATCTTCTACAACAGTTTCTTCCTAGAGTAAAATTCCTTTGACTGCAAACAACCATGTTTGCAGAAAATCAGAGTTCAATAAAAACAAGCAGGTGGGAGAGCAGAACATCCAGGCACCCGTGACCCTCAGAAATAAAAACCAGAAACAAACAAATAAACAAAAGAATGACAAGTTCAATTCAAACAAGGAAACATTTAGAAGCCAAGAGGAAAATGCTTAGCTCATTTGGAGCTAAACACCAAGATTTTGAGTCAAAAATATAGCAATGCAGTATATGCTCAGGTTAAAGAAGACCTAGAAAGATTATGAAGAGAATTCTATTTTATAACAGTATTTAAATGTCTCTTCTGTCAACTAGTCTAAACACCCACTACAAACCCAAAAACAAACCCAAAACAAAGTATGGGGAGGAGGGTACATATGCTACAAAAAGAGAGAGAAAGAGAGTTTCTTTCTAATAACCTGCCTAATACAGTATCGTATCAATAAAACCTAAGGACCAAAAGTTAAAAGTACTTTCAAATTTCTGATGCCTTGCTTGCACATTTATTATTATACTGGCAGTTATAATTACTTAACACCTTGTTTCTGAAACAAACCCTGTTTCTTAAAGAGGAGGGTACGCTTTAAACTCTGCTTTGCTTTCAGTCTCCTGGGAGACAGAGACAGGAGTAAAGGCTGGCCCATCAAATGCCTGGAACCAAATAAACAGACGGGATGGTAGATTATAATATTATGAATATTCTCAAGCATTTAGATAAGCAGAAGAACCCATTAAAACCCAAAGTTATTGGAACAGAAATTTAGCTCAGTGGTTCCACCACCTGAGTTCGATCCCTGGTACAAAAAAACAAAAACAAAAAACAAACTTATGAAAGCACTTACATCACCCAGATTCAGCTACAAATGCTCCCTACAAAATTTTCTTGTTGAGATGCATCAAGTACAAAAATTCAACAAGTTTTTCAAACATGACTACCTTATATCTCTCATAAGAAATCTGGACACTGTCTGGTTTCATTTCCCTGTGGCTAGGTCTTCAAGGCCTCCTGCCAGACCCTATTTCCTCCCTTCCCACCAGGATGCCAGTCTGAGCTGCTTGCTCCCTGCTACCAAGCCCATGAGTCCCACACCAAGCTGACCTGCTCCACCTTCCAATCTGCACGCTGTACTGTTACACACAGCCCTGATCCTGACTTGACAGCTGTAGGTATATATGAACCTCCATTCATATTTCCCAAACTAGGATTCTGCCCCTATTTCATCTAGAAAGATTTTCTGCCCACATGCAGATATTATGCACCTGAATCCTGTTTGTGTTGAATCTGTATAGGAGATATAAAGTCCTACATCAAGCAGGTCACAGCTCCATCATACTGATTACTCAATATTACATTTGACTTGTCCTTTCTTTTCTGAACGCAACAATGAACAACTTCTGATCTTTCACAGCATGCTTCCCCCAGGTTACAGAGAAAACAGGTCTGTAGATCTGCCCTACACTCAACCAAATCAAGAATCTCGACATTCCCTCTCAACCTATTGTCATGCCTTCGACACAATCATACAACTTCACATAAATGTTAACAGTAAATATTTTATCAAACTCAAAATACATTTAACAGGGAAAGATATTCCAACACAGAAGGAGGGAGGGAAGTCACAGATTTGGATTAAGTATATATAAAACTTTTAGGGTATTTTGTATTGACAATTTAACATGAACCAAGACTCCAGGGCTGGGGGTGTAGCTCAGTGGTTCTGGTGCCTGCCTTGCAAACACAAGGTCCCGAGTTCAATCTCCAGTACCAAAAAAAAAAAAAGACTTTATGCTTTTTAACTTTTTAAATTTTAAATTCCTTAAAATTATATTTTACTGGGTATCTTCTCAAAAGAATTAAAGAATCACAGCGATATATGCTCACCCATGTTTAAAGCGTCACCGTTTGTAATAGCTAAAACTTGGAAACAGCCCAATTGCCCATCAACTGGAGACTAGATAAAGAAGATGTGTTTTTTTTAATAAAATGGAGTACTACTCAGCCATAAAGAATGAGAAACTAGAGTCATTTATAGCTAGTAGATGCACACTGAGGACACACTCAAGTGAAATAAACAGGACACATGTGTAAATTCTGTGTCGTTTCTCTGGTGTGATAAACTAAAAGTGTAAATAAGGATCAAAACATATAACTGATATTGTATAATAGGAAGGAAAGGTCTGAAGGTGTAGGGGAAGTAGGAGGGGTAAAGGAAAGGTAAGAAGGGAAAAGAAAAAAATAAGAGAAAAGTAAAAAACATGAAAACAAAGTCTTTGTAAATAGGGAAGGGTAGAGGGGGAGAAGGGAGGCTAGAGGAGTGAGGAAAAAATAAGAACCAAGATACATCATGTAAAGGTACAAGATCCCAATGATGAATGTTAACTGTATTGTATATCTAAAGTGTACCAATAAAGAAGAATTACTTTTTAAAAATTATATCTTATTAAATAATTACAACATCATTTCACTTTGTAAAGCCCCTCATTGAGAGATGCACAGCAAACTTCAGACTCAATGCTACACGAAAATATACTATTAATGTAACTTTCACTCTGAATATAGTTTTGCAGAATTAAAACTATTCAAAGTTTGAAATATTAAAAAAATCTGATCATTAGTGCTTCCTCTAATTAAGGAACTACTACATCGGGGAGCAATTCAAATTCAAAGCAAAAATTTTTTAATATTCCTTTTTTCCTGGGCTAGAGATTTAACTTGGTGGTTCCGCTGCCTGCCTCACAAGCGCAAGGTCCCAAGTTCAATCCCTGGTACTAAAACACACACACACACACACACACACACACACACACACACTCCTTTCTTCCTGCTCTGCAATAGTTTAAATGAAATAAATCCTGATACTCAAAGGTTGGCAGTCAATTCCTTTTTTTTTTTTTTTTTTTTTTTTTTGTTCCAGGGATCAAACTCAGGACCTTGCACTTGCCAGGCAGGCACAGCGTTAAAGGGCTACATCCCTGGCTGACAGGCAATTTCTTCATGAATGAAGATTTTGTCCAAACAGTACCACAAGTACAATAAAGAAACCACCCTGTTATAGAAGTACATGTATCAAACCAATTGCAAATTTCTGTCTACATGTTATACATTTATATATGTAAGTTCCCACCACCACCACCACCCCGCCCTCCTCCTCACGCTGGGATTGAACTAAGGGGGCCCTCACACTGAGGTACAGCCCCAGTTCTTTTATTCTCACTAAATCGTTAAGTTGCCTGACTGGCCTCAAATTTGTAATCCTTCCACCTCAGTCTCCCAGAGCGCCATAATTACTTGGCATGCACCAACACCTCTGGCTATAGATAACCTTGTAAAATAAATTTTAAAATTAAAGGTTCAAAACCTTATGTAAAATTATTGAGAAACTCAGTCCTTAAAATCTGCATACTCTGGGTCGGGGATTTAGTTCAGTGGTTCCACCGCCTGCCCTGCAAGCACAAGGACCTGAGCTCAATCCCCAGTAAAAAAAAAATCTGCATACTCTTTCAAAAGTAAAAATTCACGTGTAGTAATATTTTGTGCCATTTTCTATCTTTTTTTGCTCCAAAATTTGTATCTGTATTTTTGGAATACATTTTATAAAAATAAGTATTGCCTATCACCTTAAAGTTCTTTCCAAATTCCTTAATACAGGAACTTCTTCATATGCATTCTTCCCCCTTAACAAACACAGAACTAAAAACATTAGTGTCGATTAGTAAACTTAAGTCTCTACTAGTATTCATCCCACTTAAAAGTTTTTCCTGGGGCTGGGGATTTATCAAGCAAGGTCCCGAGTTTGATCCCCAGTACAAAAAAAAGAAAGAAAAAAAATGTTTTTCCTGGGAAGGTGATGCAGCTTAATCACAAAGCTACTTGTCCAGCATGCATGAGGCCCTGGATTAGATCCCCAACATCAAAAGAAAGTTTTTCCTAATCAACAAAACATTTTTCCTAAGCAATAAACAAATCTTGTATTATAACAAATATTTAAAAAATACTAGTATCTATACAATTTTGTGTTGTTACACTATATGAAATTCAATTTCTTCATTAGTACAAAATAATTTCATTTCACTGGTCATCGAGAGACCATATATTACTTCTAACGATGGACAAAAATAATTATTGCTGTTTTCCTCTGAGTTGTTACAAGAATTAGGGAAATAATTTGAAAATGAAAATAATCAGCACTCTACAAGTACTATCTCAGTTGATCCTAACAACTTACATAATTGATATTTTCATCCCACTTACAGATCAAGAAATTGAAGTGGAAATGATTCGATCAGTCCTGCACACCACCTACCCAGTAAGGACCTTCACCTAAAGGTATTCACATTACTCTCGAAACAAATAAATGCAAGGTTTTGCATTCTGAGACAGACTAAGCAAAACATCGTGTAAATATTTTAGGCTGCGTCTTAAATCCTCAGAAGTTAAGATGGTAGCAAAACCTTACACACTTTTCAAAAATTAACCATGAACACCCGGAGTAACAGACTCAAAACAAATCTTGAGTAATCAAATTGACAGTATGCTAATACTGATCTTTGGCAAGATTATCTGACAATTCACCTAACTAGAACACAAGTCAGTCCTTAAGAAAATAAGTATTACAATGCTTAAGTAGATTCATTTACTTTTCTCAACCATTTCACTCTCTAAGGACCTGATGATTACTCCCCTATGCAGAATGACAAAAGTGAATATGATTTCCACGCTCCAGAAAGCGCAGGAAGGGGGCGGGGGCACTAATCAAAGTTACAAGCACAACCAATAGCAAAGCAAGAAAAAAGCACTTTAAATCACTTCAAAACGCAAAGAAATATGTTACTTGTATCAACAGTCCTACCTACCATCCAACAGATTCTCAGGACATCACAGCAATCCAAAGTCATGAATTATGATTAGGACATCAAAAGAAGTTTAATTATACCCTCTATCCTATTTAAGACAAAGAATTATATAATTTTATGTAATTTTCATCCAAAGCGGTTCAAGTGGTTTTATAATTTGGCGCTTAAAGGAATAAGCCCACAATTATCCTGTAACAGCAACTAATGGATTAAATAGGAATTCATTTGAAAGTTCCAAATAGCAAATATTTTCTTTCAGTTTCTGAGTCCAAGAAAACTTGGTGTGTAAAAGGCACCTTAAAGCAGAAAGGAAGTGAGGAAACATAAAATTAGAAAGTCTAAAAACACCAGATAGCTAGGCGAGTGTCTGCAAACACTGAGCTCCACGCATCCCCCACAGAACAAAGTGTGGGCAGCGGGTGCCACATCAGCAGGTCTCTCCATTTGCCCTGCCACTAAATCCTGTGAGCTTCATGAATGATTAATTCCGGTAATGGTTTGAGGACAGGAAGCAGCACCAACTCTCAAGTGGAAGAAGCGACAGCGTCCCTAATTTGCTGCACAAAATCCAATTTGGTTTTATTCTTACAGAACACTTTCTGCCTTAAAGAGACATAAATCTGATTTTTTAAAAAACTTTTTTTTGTTAAATAAGTTAATTGTAAAGGATCGAAGGAGTTCGCGCCTAGCTCGCGGTGAACTCTCTTTTGATCAGGAGAACTGCTGCAGCACTCAACAAACTCCACTCACCGCCCGGGGACGCATTCGGGCACCCCGGACTGCAAACAGAACTTCAGAGGCCGGGGGCCGGCCCCGAACGGGCTGCACAGGAAGCCCCGGCTCCGCGACCCCGGGAAAGGGCCCGGAGGGGTGTGGCCCTCGGG
>NW_022900932.1:11716497-11733385 GCF_012274545.1 Fukomys damarensis | reverse complement strand
CCTGGCACCGACCCCGCCCCTCCCTGCCAGCGGGGTGCCAGGTGTGGTGACGTCACGCCGTCGTCTCTGCGGACTCGCGTGGGAGCTTCGTGAGCTTTCAAGAAACCTTACACGTAACTGGCAGTCATCGACACTAAATTGCCCTGCGGTTTGGGCCCAGCAAACCTGGATTCTGAGCTCCGTGGCCGACCTGTCTGCATCCCGGTTTCCGGGGTTTACAGTCCGGAGTGGGGGGGCTGCAGAAAGCAACAGCTGGTGGACACCCACGCCACTCTCCTGCATGCCTGCCTTTGCCAGCTTCCAGGTCTTCTGCTATCTTCATGAAGGTTGCACATGGTGGTTTTAAAACAAGAACTGCCAAACTCACAAAGTCCAAAAAGGAGAAAAGAACAAATCCGACGTGCGTGCCAGACCAAGATGTGGACTATGTGGTGCTGAGATTGTGGAACAGGGCATGTCTGCTTTTCAGTCTACGATTATTTATTTTTATGTTTATTATCTCCTACCAAACAAAAAAAGCTGATGTGCACACCTTATCCTGATGACTACACTCTAGGAGATGAGACGGGAGCGTACAAAGATAATAAACAGGGAGGGAAATGCCTCGGATGCCTCAGATTTTAAAGGAAAATAAATTGCTCTGGGCAATATGATTTGCACAGCAGTTTGAGGAAGACAGAAATTCCGCCTGGAGGAGTCCTGGGTGTGAAGATGGAATATTCCTAACCTGATAAGAAATCTGTGTGGCTGGAGCAGAGCCTTAGAAAGGAGACCGAGCCCCGTGTGATGGTGCACAACTGTAGTCCCAGCTTCTATGGGGCCTGGGGTAGGGAAGCAGGGACATTATAGTGAGACTTAGACTCCAAAGCCAAGCTTTTGCATTGAGATATGTCCCCGGACCTTTCTCGAAATTATTCTGAGATAGGACTTGAACTTACCATCTTCCTGCTTCAGCCTCCAAAAGTGTTAAAAGTAGACGCTTTACAGTTTGGGGGGCCGGGCATGGTGGTGCACGCCTGTCATCCCAGTACTCCGGAGACTGAGGCAAGAAGATAGCTGTGAGTTCAAGGCCAGCCTGGGCTTCCATAGTAAATTTAAAACCAGCCTGAATTACGTAATTACGTAGAAAAAAGTTTGTGAAAATAAGGCTGGTGAGAGGCAAAAGAGAATTCATTGAAAAAAAAAAAGAAAAAAGAAAAAATATGCTATTGGAGGAGATTTGCTAGGTTTTTGGAGTCCTGAATATTCCACCTATCTGTTCTCACACTTCTTTTTATTTGAGGGCAAATGGGTTAACACTACTCTACTCGGGTCTACCCAGGTGCTTTCTCCCCCCACCCTACCCCCAGCATGGAGATCTGGCATCCAAGAGAGTATTAGGTTATCTGTACAAATGAACAGCCATCATTTCTCCCTAGAGCTTTCTTAGGAATTAATTAGAAGATATCTGCATTGAAAAACCACCTTCTTCCCTTCTGGGAAAAACTATGTACCAGAAAAACTTTACTAAAAGAATAAATGTTCGCTACATTGGCTTATTTGTACAGTATCCACATAGTGCAAGTGTTGCAAGCAACTAATTCTTTTTGTTTGTTTGTTTCTTTGTTCTTAGTTACAAAGTACTAGGTTTCCTGAGTGGTTTCTTTATTTTGTTTTGGTTTTTGTTATCTGGTTTGGTTTGGCTAATGTACAGTATGCTTAAACTTGTATAACCTGGGCTTTAAAAATCATTCTTTGGAAAACAATTGCAGGACATTATAATCTCAAGGCCAGTGCCTGTACTGTGAGGTCATTAACACTGAAAAATTCCCTGGTCAAGCCAAGGACCCTTCAGATTGTGACAAAATTCTGTTAACCCACCAGCAATTTGGGGGATGTGCTGAGACATCGAACCACTCTAAGCACTTTTCCTTCTTGCACAGTAAGTTGGGTTTTTGGTTTTTTTGTTTTTGTTTTTGTTTATTTGGTTTTTGGGGGGGCTTTTTTTTCCTCATTGAGTTTATTGGTACATTTTAGGTATACAGTAGAGTTACATTCATTATTGGGATCTTCTGCCTTTCTTTACATGACAGGTCTTGGTTCTTGCATAGTAAGTTTAATTAAAAACATGACTCCACACAAATGGATCACTGCTTTGCCTACAGAAGGGAAAATTTTAATGATGTTATTTGCACTTCAATCAGATGCCAGTGTCATCGAGCTAGAGCTGGCATAAGAGAGACAAGTCATGGGAGCCGCAGCGTTCCTCAACAGATGTCTCTTTCAAGAAAGTCTCCCACTATCCCACAGCATTAGAGCTGGACCCTTTTCTGAGGTCACACTTTATTTCCAAATGACAAATATGTTTGCATTTTTCACATAACAGACCACTGATATTTATATTATGTGAAGAATTTCCAGAGCTGGGCAAGGGGTTGCATGCGTATAACCCCAGCACTCTGGAGGCAGAGGCCAGAGCCCAAGTTTGAGCCCAGCCTAGACAATGTAGTGACTTAACAAGACCCTGTCTGAAAACGAAAATAAAAATGTTAAAAAGGCTGAGGATGTAGCTTAGTGTGAAGGCCCTAGGTTCAATCACCAGTATTGAAAAAAAAAGAAACAAAAAAGACAAAAGAGGAATTGTTCTTTAAAACAGAAACCCAAGGGAGCTCTCAGCAGAGGAGTCATCTCTCCATCCACAGCCACCAGCTCCTGCCCACCCCCCCTGGGCGCATGTGCGCATGTGCGATGTTCTAGCATGGCATTAAGCCCTGCTCAGATTACCGTATTGCTCTGCGTCTGCCCACCTGGCCGTGAACTGCTTCTGAAACAGGAAGTGGGAACCTCATTTCAGATCCCACTTCCTCACTGCACACGAGGGTTGCAGCCATCTGACCCTGGAGCTTTCAAACTGCATGTTTGTCCTCTCCCTCCCTCTCCTCCTTCCAGGGCAGGGTTTGGCTGGCATTAGTTTGCCTGCAGAAGCACAAGCAGCCCATAACCTACACCATTCACCCCTGCTTCTGAGAGCGCACATTCCAGCCCACTGGGTCTGGCGACTCCCACACCAAACTAGCCCTGCTGTGGCCCCGAGGTACCTCCCAGCCTCCCTGTCCGCCCGCACCTCCTCCGCCAACAGCTGCTTTTCCTGAGATCTCTCATCAAAGGGCTGCTTCTAGGGATCCACCGGCATTTCAGGCTCCTTACCCTGAGGCTTATACCAACATTTTCACTTTATAATCAGAGAAACTGGGTCATTCTAAATGGCCCCTGCACTCTGTGCTCACCTTCTTTACAGAGTTGCTTCTTCGATGTAGAATCGTGTCCTATTCCCCATGTCCTCTTTCTCTTTCTCACATCAAAAGTTATGTCCCTGAGCTGAGTGGGGTGGCTCTGGCAGGCTGAGGCGTGAGGATTTCGAGTTTGAACCCAGCCTGGGCCCTTAAGGACTTAACGAGACCCCTGTTTCAAAATAAAAATAAAAAAAGAACCAGGGATATCACTCGGGGCCAAAGCTCTAGATTCACTGCCCAATAGAATGAATCAATCAATGTATACCTGTGATTTGGGCTGACAATTTTACGCTTAGCCACCTTTCGCCATCTTCATCCCCTCAGGTGGTCCCTCAACATCCTCCTTCTCTCCCCTTCCCATCCTTTTCTCTATTGTAGCCTATCTCTCTTAAATCTGAAGGTTGCCAATCCAGTTTGCCCGGTTCGGTAATCCCCACAAGGTAGCCTCTTTGACCTTCTAACCCTCTCCCTCCACACTTTCACAGAATGAAACTAGAATAAAATAGCCAAGCACTCCGCGAATCAGCAGCAGCCGCAGCAATCTCAGAGGCCTGCAAAATACCCGGTGGTGTGGGTAACACTGTTTCAAGTTTGACCACATTAGCAATATTGAAATCAGATAACACCCTCTGACCATTTTGTCTCAAATACTTTGTAACCTCAGGGATGCAGCTGTCATTGCAAAGCTGTAAGGAGCTGGTTTACCCCAGTGTGAAAGAAGGAAGCTGAGGGGCTCACTTAACTCATTTAGGATTCAGGTCTCATTCCAGTGGGGACGTGCCAGCCTCTGGGTGATTTCTTCGTTTGATGAGGAGCAGAGTGGAGTGGAGGTGGAAGGGCAGGGCATCCCCTCTTGTAGTTTGCTGAAAGGATCCTGCAGGAGTAGGTCTGCTACAAACTGGAGACCTGGGACTGCTTTCCATCCCTCTTTGGCTTCATGAAGACTTCTCTTCAACAGGCACTGTGTCTGGGCCCTGCACAGAGGAGTGAAGAAATCCGTCCAGGAGACGCTGTTCCCGCCCTCAGTAAGTGCAGGATCTGAAAAGGGGGGGTCGAGTTTCACCACAGCACATGGTAAATCATCCATACTTCTTCTCCTAGAGCACTCCTCTCTGGAGTGGGATCTCTCCATCCACATCAAACTCATGCTGATACCTCTGCTCATATATTTGGTGTATTTCCTTTAGTACAGTAGCTACATATTTTCAGATGACTTTCATCTCCTTTATACGGGTGAAGTCCTGAAGACTGGGACTGTCCCTCTCATCTCTACATGCATGCCAGCCTGGCACACGAGAGGCTCCTAGGAGCTCAGGGGTAGCGCGTTGCCAAGAGTGTACCCAGCCTTGGGTCTGAGCCCTAGAGAGTGCCCACTTCCCCATTAATTAATATATTAAATTTAGTAGTACAAAGAAGGCAAAATTATTCCTCTGGGTCTCTGAGGTGAAAAAAAACAAGGTTAAAATGATTAGAAGAGATTCTGCTTTTCAATGAATGATGCTCACTCTGTAACAGATTCTCCTTGGAGATAATTGTCCAAGACTCACTGCCTGTGATGAATGTTAAATTGAGTGTTTCATTATCTTTTTTAGTGGAGACAGTCCCTATTAAACAACCAAGTAATCATCTTAAGTTAATTTCTACATAATTGAATTCTATTAGAAGTACTATGCTGGGGTGAGCCGTGTAATGGGGGAATGAATAGGATCAAAATACCCTGTATATATGAATTGCAAATGGGAAAGTGAAGGAGGAAAGAACAGGGGACTGATAAAAGGGGAAATGATCAAAATACATTATGTGTGGGTACAAATCTGACAAAATGAAACCCATTCATCTGTACAGTGACCTCAGTTCACAAACTTGATTCTACCATTCTGGCTCCGACTGGACTAGACGAGAAATGAGTCAAATTCAAGGGTTAGGTTCAATATTGACTGTATGAGAAATTCTGATTCAGTTCTCATCAGTTTAGTTTGCAAACAGAATCCTACAGAGAATTGAGTTTGTGGACCAAGGTACCACTGTATAACCAATGTGCACTAATAAAAAATGTGGAAAAAATAGGCCAGGGATTTAGCTCTACGGCATCACACCTGCCTCACAAGTACAAGGTCCTGAGTTTGATCCCTGGTACAGCCAAGAAAAAAAAATGTGGAAAAGAAAAAAAGCACTATTTCAAAAAGTTGAAGAAATGTGCAGAATAGACATATTCTACTCCTTACACAGTCATAAACTCTTCTGAACATCATGGGTGCAGAGTTGGTGTTTTGAAAGAATAAATAAAACTAATAAATCTATAGCCAACCCTATCAAAAAAATGAGAAAAGGCTCAAATCCATGTAATTAGGAATGGAAAAGGTGAAGCCACAACAGATCCTGCAGAAATCCAGAGGATTTTCAATATCTACTTTGAGAATCTGTACTCTAATAGAATGGGAAACACAGAAGAAATGGACAGATTCCTAGATACATATGAATTACCAAAGTTGAATGAAGAAGATATAAAAATTCTAAACACTCCAATTACAATCAGTGAAATTGAAAATGTAATTAAAAATCTACCAACAAAGAAAAGCTCAGATCCTGATGGCTTCACTGCTGAGTCCTACAAGACATTTAGAGAAGAACTATTGTCACTACTCTTTAAACTCTTCAATGAAATCCAAAGGGAAGCAACACTTCCAAATTCATTCCTGGAATCAAGTGTTACTTTGATTCTAAAAGCAGATAAAAGATCCAACCAAAAAACAGAACTACAGGCCCATCTCCCTCATGAACATAGATGCAAAAATTCTCAGTAAGATACTGGCAACCAGAATATAGAGGGTCATCAAGAAGATCATACACTCTGACCATCATGGGTGGGATGGCGTAGAAGCTTGATGACCACAGCATGGAGAGTGGCCAGCCAGCCTACCTGCCCAGGGACCGCACCTGAGCAGCCCCTGCAAGTGGGTGAGGGCAGCCCAACCACCTGGTCTCTGCACACAGACTTGCATTTGTGCTCACACTCGCTTGCAGTTCTCCTTCCCCATGGACCCACCGCATTCTTCACACCTTAACGCTCAGCCCTGAAGGCCCCCTGTGAATGAGGAAATCCAGGCTCCACCAGGTTGCAACACCACAAGGCTGTTTGGAAGCATGTCAGGCATCACCCGAGGATAGGAAACCAGACCCTACCCGTGTGCAGCTGAACCTAACTAAAAGCAGGTATGAAACAAGAACCCAGGGTTGAGGGGTATGCAAAATGTTGGAACCGTAGTGATTAAATACACCACTTACAAAGTGGTAAGATGCTGTGATCTCCACTCACTAGAGCTCTGTTCAAAGAGCAGCAGGGAGATGATATTATGCTGAAGAGAGATGGCAGATGAATTTCTTCTCCACCACGAACTCACATCCTGATCTCTCCTCCCCAGGTGCAAACGTTACCCATGGGTCTGTGTCGGGTATTTCTGAAACTGAAATGAAAGAGAAGGGCCAGGACTTTAGCTCAGTGGCACCATGCCTGACTCACAAGCTCAAGGTTGTGAGTTCAATCCCCGGGAATGAGAAAAAAAAATAATAAAATAAAATGAAAGAGAAAGGAGATTCATGACAAGTGCTGTGCAGAGACAGGAATTGAAATCACAAGGGGACAGTTTTGTTGTGGGGGGAGAACCTTGAGGAAGAAGAACTCTGACTTAAATTTAGTGAGAGAGACAAATGCCAGCTAACTAGATTCTTAAGGGGAAAATTACCCTAAATGAATTGTAATTCATTCATTCATTCATTCATTTGAGGGGAGGTTTTTTGAGTTTCTGTTTTGTTTGTAGTGCTGGTTTCACATATGCTAGGTAAGTGCTGTACCACTGTGCTACATCCACAAGAAAGGGAAAGGGGAAAGGACATTTTAATCATACCTTGGGGTGAATTTTTTGATGAAGTAATAAAATCAAGTTTATCCTGTGTGAGTAAAAGCTTGGCCTGCTGGTAAACCCATACATTAATTACAATTTGCATCTACAATATTTATCTATCAGTCTGCCTATTTTTCCAGGCTAGGGACCAAACCTGGGCCCTCATGTGTGCCAGGAACAAGCTCTACACTGAGCTATATCCCCAGCCCTAGAGTTGAACATTTTCTACTCTTCTTTTTTTTTTTTTTTTTTTTTTTTTTTTTTGTACCGGGGATTGAAGTTGGGACCTTGTACTTGTAAGGCAGGTGGCGGACCACTGATCTAAATCCCCAGGCCTACTCTTCTTTTAATAGTATAAAAGTGCTTGTTGAACAAAATATGAGCCCTACAAGTCATGTGGTGACACACACCTATAATCTCAACCCTCTGGGAGGCTGGGGCAGGAGGATTACAAGTTGAGCCCAGGCTAGGCAAGTGAGTGACTTAGCAAAACGCTGTCTCAAAATAAAGAATATGTTTTTTTGTTGTTGTTTTTGTTGTTTTATTTATTTTTATTTTTGTGTGTGTGGTACCAGGGATCAAACTCAGGACCTTGAACTTGCCAGGCAGGGCAAAGGTCTCAGGTTCAATCCCTGGTACTGGACATATATGTATAAATTAAACATTATGGAAATACATAAAATAAAAGATCAAATTTCCAAATAATGTCGCATCTCACAATGACCACCATAACAATTTGGTTTACATTTACTAGATTTTTTTTATTCCTGTTCCAGCAGGTAAATAATCTCATTATACTATACATACTGCTCTGGAACTCGCCTTTCTGCCAAAGAACAGACATATTTCCACACCAGTGTGTTCTCTTTCCCCTTTTTCACATGGTACATTCCATTTCTTTACTGGACCATAAACAATCCTATGTAAAGAGACTAGTGAGATATTACCTGATTGTTTGAATCTTTGGTATCATAAACACTGCTTTAGTGAACATCTTTATATATATACTTTGGTACACTTGTCACTGAGGTTTTTTTAAATAAAAATCAAACTACTAAATCAAAAGCCATACATTCACATTCTGATTAGATTTTGCCAAGTTGCTTCCAAAATGACTACTCTTCTGCAACCATTTGTATTGTTCTTAAAAACTAGATATTAGCAATCCTTTGGATTTAATCTATAGAGCAGGAGAGCAATCATAGCTCATTGTTCATTGATACTAAAGAGGTTGACAATCTTTCTATGCTAGACTGAGAGCCCTTCTCCTTACTTTTGTCATTTTATTATCGTTTTCTTCTTGATTTTTAGAGCTGCTGTATTCCAAGAGTGCTAACGATATTTCCAAGCACACATTTGCTCTTAGACATTTCCTTAGCACTCATTCCCTTTCACCCTGGGTGCACGTAGGATGGGGTGAGGAGGGATTCCTGGCCCTGCAGACACCTGCCACACACACGCAGGCAAATGTCTTCCATCCAAACTTGGGCCCTAGAAGGCAGTTGCCGAAGACTGGAGGATATTGAAAGTAGAGAAATGCCTCCCATAGACTCCATGGCCCTAATCCCTGGGCCCGGTGAACAGGTTCTGTGACACAGCAGCAGGGGAGTAGATTGTAAGTGGAATTATGTTGTAAATTGGTGGATCTTAAAATAGGATTACCTTGAAAAGTAGCCTGAACAATCATCACCATTGTTTCTATACAGCCAAAGCCAAGAGTCCAATTCATCGTTTAGTTAAGTGACTTCTAAAAATAGCCCTGAAAACCAATAACTAGAAGCCTGTGGAGCTGAGGGTTTCTTTGAGTTTGCCCTGGGTTTTAGGATGACAGCATGGGAAAGACTCACCTGACCACTGCTGGCTTCAAGGTGGAGGAAGGGGCCATGACCTCAACCAGGAACCCGGTGAAGCCAGACAGCCAAGGAGGCATAAGCTTCCCTAAGATTCCAAAGAGGACCCAAGTCCTGCCACACTTCGGTCTTAGACCAGTGAGGTTTATTTTAGACCACATATCTCCAGAAGGGGTGAAATTATAACCTCATGTGGTTTTTAGTTTTTTTTTTTTCTGAGAAAGAATCATCCCAAATAGTAACCCAATGATGCATCTTAAGGCCTTAGGGAAAGAGAAAGAAGGAAAATAAAAATGTAAGGCTGGAGATTTAGCTCAGTGGTGCTGCCACCTTCCTTGTAAGCCCAAGGTCCCAAGTTCAATCCCTGGTACAAAATATAAGAAAAGAAAAGGAAAAATCTGAAATGAATGAAAAGAAAGAAAGTATAACAAGCAGGGCAGAAATTAATGAAACTGGAAAAAAAGAAATGAAGCTGAGATGAAAAATACAAATGATCAATGAATTAAAGAGTTGGTTCTTTGAAAGGATGGGAAGAGGGTCTGAGTTTGGGGAGAAATGGGAAGAAAGGGAAAAAAGGGAGAAAAAAAAGGATCAACATGCCATATGTAGACCTGTTCCCTCATAATGACAGCATTTACTATGTATCACAAACATATATTAATAAAAAGGGGGGAAAAGTAAAAAAATAAATTGATACCCTGTACATGTACTCATCATTCATAACTAAAGAATTTTTAAAAGATAATACATGGCAAAGAAAAACTAAGTAAATTAAACCAAAAATAAGAAGATCTGAGACCACCCTGATACAGCCAGTTCATTGACCAGGGAGGGCTTAGGGGCTTAGTGAACCCATCGGTTGGTATCTGTGTCCTAGGTCTGGTTGAGGAAGTCACAGGTGGAGCAGTAATTGATGACTGTTAGAATTCAGTTTTATTATCCCTGATGTCATCATTTATGAGTTAAAAATAATCCTTTCTGTTCTTTTCCTTACCTTGTATTTTTCTTGAATATGTCATTTTCTGCTCCATATTTTGATGTGAGTGGTTAACTACTATCTGCCCAGAAGTCTGACTTTTTTAAATTTATTTTTTGAGAGAGAGAAAGAGAGAGAGAGGATTTTACTATGGTGCCCCAGCTAGTCTTGAGCTCTTGGTGATCTTTCTGCCTTATCCTCTTGAGTGCTGGGATCACAGGTGAGCAACATCATGCCCAGTTAGAAGACTGGCTTTTGTGATCAATCCTTACTTGCAAATATCCTTCTCTTGGAGAAGGCTAATCACTTAGGGAATGCTCACAGCCAGGAACCACATGCTACCATTCCCATTCACCAGGTTACCCGTCCCCTGGTTAGAAAAGGCACAGCTCTTGCAGATGATCTTGCAGAATCAAACCTACTAGGACTATGCAAACGTTCGGGGTGGTACATGAAATATAATGCTGAACCAGAATCTAGGAGAAGGGTTTATTCAATGAAATGGGGACAGAAATGGGGAATTCAGAGGAAGCACTTCTTCGGTTGGGGAAGAGAATAAGTAAATTTTTGCATCCGGGTTCTACTTTGCTAGAGACAGCTTTTTACACGCACGCAGTGACAGAGCAACCGGTTGAAAGGAGGAACTGAAATAGAAGTAGGGTCAAAGGTGAGATGGCCACAGGGCCTCACATCTAGTATTCATTGAACACCAATACAACCTTTATTGCACAGAGTTCCACTAACCCTGCTTTGTCAGAGGCCACAGTGTGGGTGACATCTCCCCCTTGAGTGACACCTCTCAGTAGGAATTAGGGACAATGGTCACCTTCTTTGAGGTATGTCTGACCTCAAATTCTGATGCAGTTGGGCTGTGGGATACCAAGACCCAAGGATGCCCTAGGCTAACGGAGTGAATGAGAAATAGTTTTTTGGCTTTGGTGACCACTGCTGCTGCCTTTCCTTTCCAGGGGATGGGATTTCTCTTAAGAGGACGGTACTTTATTCCTTACTGCTGCCTCGGTGATCATCACACCCTTTGTTGTTGTGGAGTCATTGATCGGCAAAGGGTGTGTGTCACTGTGTGGAGACCAAACAGATCCTTTGTGTCCTGCACACACTCACACACTTCAGGAGAGCTGCCAGCAGAGATTAATCACCAACCAGAATCAGGAAGTCAGCACTCTCAGCTCCACCCCGACCCACACAGACCTATGGGAATCTGCAGGTGTGCCGTGGTTCCCCAAAGAATCCTCTGGGTGTGGAGGAAGAAACTGTGGGCAGTGACCTGATTGAGGGCCAGAAACTGACTCCGGCACAGGGCAGAGCTGCAGACACCCTCAGATGTGGTCTGCACCACCCACAGGGAGAACAGTGGGCAGGAGCCAGGCCAGGGCCACCTGGCTGAGGCCAAGGTCCAGGCCCAGGTGACTCAGCCCATCCTAGGAGTGGTAGGAGGAATGCAAGGCTAAAGACTCATTCCCAAAATGCTTTGCCAAGGCCCCTGGGAGGCCAGGATGTGGGGAAACCAGGCTACTGGTATCCAGGAGGGGGATAGCCCTGTCCCCCAGCTCAGGGTGCTCACCTGTGTCAGGTGGTTTCCCAGCACCCAGAGGCTCAGAGAATCCACACCTATTGCCTTCTGTGCCTCCTTCTGCAGTCCTGGGAACACAGAACCGTTTGTGCCCAAAAATTCCTTACTGGGGAGGAGCTGGTTGGAAGGAGCCAGGGAGTTATTTCGGCCTAATAGATGAGAGCCTTGGTTCAATCTATTGTTATGTTCAACACTGGGTTTGCCTGCATTTCCCCACATAGAAGTCTAGGCACACCTCTTACTGAGAAAGGCAGAGCTTTTCCTTTTCCTTTTCCTCCCCCTGCTCCGCCACTGCTGGAGATCAAACCCAGGGCCACACACCCCAGCAAAATTTGTGCTCTAGCCCTGAGCTCCTTGTCCAGAGATTTTGATGTTTCTGGCTAGATTTTTGAGATGAGAACTCTCCTGCTGGACCCTGGAAGTTGACATTTCCATTACAACTGAGACAAGTGCCTTAAGAGAGTATTATTTAAAATACAAAAGCCTATGCAATAATGACTATGTCAAGCCAGGAGTGATCTATGATTTGATGCCCTTGGGTACATATTAGGTTAAATCAGAGTTTCTCTTTTTCTTAATAAGTGACGGGGAAAAAAGGCCCTGGGGAATATGAATTTCAGTGAAAGAGTGGAAAAATAAAATTATTTTGGAAGCATGTAGTGCTGTGAAACAGGGCAGACATGACGCTGTGTCTCGGTAGAATGTTAGGCCGGTATGACTATGAAGAGTGACTTATTCCACTTATTGCTTGTGTAACATGGAGCATGTTGGGCCAGGGATTTAGCTCTGTGGTTCCATCACCTGCTTCGCAAGCACAAGGATCCAAGTTTGATCCCTGATACCAAAAACAAAAGCAAACAAACAAAAAAACTTGACCTCTCTTCCTTGTTTCCTAGTGTCTGTCAAGTTGAAGCATAAATTTGATTCAGACTGGCATTAGTTTGAAAACAGATAAATGACACAGCAAGTTAAGAAACTGCAGAATACTAGGAAAGTGACTGAAGAATTGGCCCATGGGTGAGAGATGCTGTGTAAACCTATAAATTCTGAGTATTGTATCTGCTTGTGCCAGTGATCCTGCAGTAAGAATGTGGCAGGACAGAATGTCAGTGCTGGAGGAAGCTTTAAAAGCCCCTTTTAGTCCAAGTGTGACCTTATGCTCAGAGCTATTGTTGCCAAGTGGAGCTCAGCGTATACCTCAGTTGAAATTAGCTACTTCCTGAGGCAAAGAAATCTTCAGGACCTCTGAATGCAAGAGTTCCTCACATAGTCAGTTGTCCTCTATCGTAGAGAATAACAGGGCAAGTCTGGACCCTTCGTTCTCTCTGAATCTTTTAATAGCGTGAAGATAAAGGTCTTTCCTTTCAGACTTCACACTTTCAGTTCCTTCAGCCCTTTCCAGCCTGACATGACCAGCAGGGTTGTCTTGGCTTCAGGATCTTCAGCACCTGCGGAAGCATGAGATTGGCCCAGGCAGCACAGTGGTGAACAGATCTCCAAGAGACCACAGTGCATCAGACTTGCCTGTTTGTGTCAGGATGATGGGTCCCAAATGTGATTTTTTTTTTCCCCTGCCAAATATTAAGCTCACCAGGCATGGTGGTGCAGGCCTAGAATCCCACCACTCGAAAGGCTGAGGCAGGAGGCTTGGTGCAAGTTCAAGGCCAAGCTGGGCTATGTAGTAAGTTTAAGAGCAGCCTAAGCCACATAGTAAGACTCTGCTGAAAATAAATAAATAAACAAACAAACAAATACTTTTTTTTTTTTTTGGGGGTACCGGGGATTGAACTCGGGTCCTTGTGCTTGCAAGGTAGAGGGCAGAACCGCTGAGCTAAATCCCCAGCCCAATAAATAAAAATTTTAAAAGATGTAGTACAAAATTACTCTGGGTGCAGTAGTTGAACGCAGTCACAATGAGATTGAAGAGATCTCAAGACAGTTACCCTAGGTAAGTGGGGTTTTGAGACTTAACTGTGGCCCTGCTAAGAGCTTCCCAGGCTGCACAGTGTCTCCAAGCCAATCCGGGAACTGGCAAAATGCAGATTCTGAAAAAAAATTCAGATTCTGATGAGCAGTGGGGAGTGAGGCTGAGACACTGGCTTTGCTACAAGTTTCCAAGTGATGAAATTCCAGGGCCCCGTCCTAAGCTGGCAGGAGAATGCTAAATAGAGATGTAAGCTTTTTTCAAAGAGCCAAGGCATATGGAAAAATTATAAAGTGGCAAAAACATACCACATGTTCCACTGCCATAATCTACTCCCTTGTTTTCTTTTTTTGGAGGGGTGGGTACCGGGGAGTGAACTCTGGTCCTTGCGCTTGCAAGGCAGGCCACCAAATCGCTGAGCTAAATCCCCAGCCCCCCTTGTTTTCTTTTAGACCCTAGAATGTATGTGCGTGCGAGGCAGGAAACGCCTTGATGAACAACAAAGGCTCATGATTACCCCAAATCCACCTGTCTCTACCTGAAAACATAACAGCCTTTGGGAAATTATTCGGGTTTTGTGAAGCCCTGAAAGCTGTGGTTACACGTAAATAAATGCCTAGGGATTAAGAGGGGCATACGCATGGCAGGTGAGGGGAAAGCTACCGGACAAACATCAGGAACGCTTGCTAACTAGAAAGAACCTGTGCAGTAACGCCTGTTTGCCTTGACATTCAGCTTGGTAACTCTTCCAGAGATGCCCTGGTTCCTGCATTTGCAAAGGAAAGAACCACCTCACCTGCTTGCATTCAAAGACAACACGAGGAAACCAATTTGACGCACTGTAAATAACCTCGTATTGCAGGGCTGAGAATGTAGAGTTGGCTACACAATGCCTAAAAATAATTCTTGAAAATCTGCTGTATAAAAATGACATTATCATGTAACTTCATTTGGCCTTGTCCTCAGGAGGTGAGTACGCTATTAGCTAGAGGTGCAGCTCAGTGGTGGAGCAGTTGCCAGGTGTGCGTGAGGACTTGGCTTTGATCCTAGGACTGAAAAATAATTTTAGTACACTGTTAAAGTCTGCACTTCACAATTGATGGATCTGAAGCTCAGAGAAGCTGTGTAACTTGCCTCGGTTTATACATTGGCAAAGCCACACTTTCAAATCACTTGTATCGTAAGAGTGTTTATAAGAATAACACTTCAGCGTATCTAAAATTGCAGATCGATTCCTGTTCTTATGTTGGGTATTTTGAGGACCTAGAGTGTAACCACATGCACACATGCCGTGGCTAGGAATGATCACACCGAGGACAGATGCTCTTCAAATTAACTTTGAAAAAGAAAAAAGAGCATACATGTGGAAAAATTCAAGCTGCGTACGAAGTTATGAAATGAAAAGTAAAATCTCTTCTGCTGCTCTTTTAGAAATAAAATTGCCTTGCTGGGTTAGTGGTTCAGAGTCTGCAGGGAAGGGGCCCAGAGTCAGGGGGCCACTCCCACCTTGGGGGCAGAGGCAACACTTAGTTCTCCCTGCCCTCCTGTTCTCAGTCACATAGCATGTTCACTTGGAAGGTTTGTCTCTCTCCTTTTCCAACATGGCCTTCAGTCTAAAAGCCTTTGTTTAAAAGACAAAAATGGCATCATTTCTCACCAGCGGTGGGTGGTGCTCTTAAAATCTCAGACCAAAGGAGTCTGCACCCACCTGCTGATAAGCCTTTTTGGTGAGACTCTAAAATCTCCAGCCAGTGGAGGGAACTATCAGCAAGAGGTTTGCAAAAGTATTTTAAATATATATTAATGCTACTGGAAATACTTAGTATTTCTCAGCATCTATGGGAAAGTGTGTTTACTTTCAAGGATTCCTAACGGCCTCTGGTTGAGCACCAACACGGCAGACGTCTTGGACGCTGCCCCAGTCACAGGAGCGTCTGAGAGCTCAGGGATTGGAAGCGATGGTGGAAGTCTGACCAGAAAACCGATGTCCCAGAGAGACCCCGAGGTGTGTGGTGATCTGTGAAGTCCCCTGGATGGCCGAACATGTAGACACTTAGCTAAGCATGAGGTTGCCTGTGAAATGGCTCGATGACCGCAACTCTTAGGGTCACAAAGATCAGAAAGAGTTTTGTCTCCGGAGTTGGTGATACTAACACTCAGCTCTGGGACTCAAGTCACCGTCCTGTGGGAGCAGGGAGGTGAAGGAAAAGCACCAAGTGGCTCACGTTGGAAGCTTTGCTGGCTGCACTGCAGGTTAGGGTGTGTTCTTTTTCATCTTCAAACCTGCACAGAAGTTGCCCTGGCTTTGTGCAGTCAGGGAGAGAGGAATGAACCTGTAAGGCATGGATGGTGTAGACTGAAAAATGAATGTGTTTGCTTCTTGGTTTGAGATCAAGTGGCTGACTTCTTTTGTTTCCGGCATGGTGCAAGAAGACAGAGTCCTGTGACAAGATCAAGCCCAGTTGGGAATGTGGTTGAATGACAGAGAATTCACTACCAGGTGCCCAGTCCTGGGTTCAACCTTCTCCAGCATTGCAAGGAAAAGAAAGAAAGCGGTGGAGAGGGAAGAAGGAAAGAAGAAAAAGAAAAACCAAAATACAAATCCCACCTATGTGTCAGTGACTGGTATTGGCCGGCTTCAGAGACTGATGTTCTGAATACATAGTGTTTTAATTCCAGAATTCAGAAATTCTGGACTGCAGTTTCTAGAATATTCATATCCAGTTTGTAGTTTGCAGTTTCTAGAAAAATGTGAATTATCAAGTAGAGTGACACAAATAAAACCGTAATTTCAAACTGAGTGTAATGAGCACACCTGTAATCCCAGCACTCTGAGAGCCTGAGTTAGGGGGATCACAAGCTCAAGCTTAGCTTGGGCAACTTAGTGACTCAATAAGACTCTGCCTCAAAATAAAATAAAACAAACAAAAGAATAAAACGGGGTGAGAGCAGGCTGGGATGTAGGTCTGCGTGAGGGCCTTGTGTTCTATCTCTAGTCACACTCACACACACTCACACGCACACACACACACCACAATTGTATTATCAAGCCCATCATCGTAATGAGAGGATGGTCGTACTTTAGATGTAATACCAATTATTCGGTAAGATGCAAATTACACAATTCAAATTTCAAAGCCATTCAAGGGGCTGGCGATAGAGCTTAGTGGTTGAGCACTTGTCTAGTTTACATGAGGCCCCAGGTGTGGACCCAGCCATCAACCCAGAAAAAAAAAAAATTCAAACAATAAGAACTAACCCATGAAAAGGAATATAACCTATCAAAACAAAAAATAGCATTAAGACTTTGACTGTGTTTGATTTATGTTAAAAATTTGAACGTTATTAGTTTTTCCTTGCAAGCACAAGAGCC
>NW_022900932.1:11713214-11716219 GCF_012274545.1 Fukomys damarensis | reverse complement strand
AAAAAAAAAAAAAAAAAAAAAAAAAAGCCAGATTGGATTCATTGACTTGAGTCTCAGCTTTCAGAAGAGTGACAAGAAATCAATGACCCCATGTGAAAGAGGGTAATTGCCAACTGGCAAGTTCAAGAGATGGCATCCATGTACTCTCTACCTGCTCAATGGTGTGGCTTGTCATCCCTGTCATAGAATTAATTTGAAAATTTGAAAATTCAATATTAAACTGACCTGAGACATAATTTTTAAACATAAAATCATTCAACAGCTTGCAATGCATAAATGGATCACAAAGATCTGTCTAAATCATTCATGCAACAGTTATTTATTCAGTGAATTTTTCTTACGTACTATATCGCAGGCTCAGCCCTGGGCTCAGGAAGGCTTTTTCTACTCTTAACAAAAGGAAGAAAGCATCTCCTGCAATGTACAAAGTGAGACTCATTCAATGTGATCATCTCCATTTTTTGTTTTTTCAGACAAAAATGTGAATGTCAATAAGACACAGCAGCTTGAAGCTGTCAGGAAATGTAAAGTGGCGACCGAGGCACTTCCCCAAATGGTGAATGTGAAATTTCTATTCTTTTTTTTCTTCAGTACCAAGGACCAAACTCACACTTGCAAGGCAGGCCTGGCACCACTGAGTTAAATCCCCAGCCCCTGCAATCTATTTTCTAATTCCTTGGAGGAGGCATTTAAATTTAAGAGGCTTCACCATTCCTCTGCAAAATGAAGGACTGGATCCCCTCATCAGCAACCACAGGGATTATGAGGCACAAACAATCACTTGGTCCCAGCAGCCCAAATGACCATGTGTACTGACAGGTCCCTGGGCTAGAGGGACCTAGGCCCGGTGGACATGGAGGCTCTTACTCAGGCTCCTGTTCTGACGGTGTTCTGGGCTCTGCCAGGCCGTGAAGTGGCCCATCCTCCACATTGTTCCTCCATGGCTTCTGAACCTCTAACCTTTGCATCTCTTCCTCTCACAGTCAAGAGGAAAGGCCAGGGATTTAGCTCAGGGCTTCGGCCACCTGTCTTGCAAGCGTAATGTCCCGAGTTCAATTCCCGTTACTGCCCCCCACAAAAAAAAAAATCAAGAGGAAAAAGTGTCCCTTTGTGAACTCTTTTAAGCAAAGAGCATTTTTTCCCACTGAGGTTTTCCAGGAAACTCTCCTCTTTATTTGCCCAAATTTGGTCTCCCGGAAAGGCTCAATCTCTTTCGCCCATAAAGGGGGCTACCTACCATACCTCAGATGGGTGCTGTCTCACCACTGCCTGGGAGGCCAGAAGTCTACACCAGGGGTGGCAGGTTGCTTTCTGCTGAGGCCCCGTTCTGGGCTGTGGGTGATTGTCTTCTCCTTGCTGTGTCTTCACCTGCTCTTCTCCTTGTGTGTCTGTGTCCTTAGCTCCTCTTTTCACAAGGGACCTCAGTGCCACAGGACCAGGACCAGGCAGATCACTTCGCTCCCAGTTACCTCTTAAGTACCTGCTCTGCAAATACTCTGAGGTGCTCAGGATGTGAACGTGGTAACTCCGGAAGGACACAAGGCAGCCCTTAATATTCATTGTCCTTTCTGCCACCTGCATTGCAAGTGTAAGGCTCTGAGTTCAATCCTGGTACCAAAACAAAACAAGCAAACAAACATTCATTGTCCTGGTGGAGCCGTGGATTCCCAAGTGAGTGAGGTTATCTCTTTGCTAAATGAGGCCCATGCTCAGGCACGTTGGCAGCACTGGAGCTGGCAGAAGACTGGGCAGAACTTGGACGGGCCGAAGAAATCAGCCGCCGGCAATGTCCACTGGTGAAGTGATGGCCAAGATGACCTCTAGCTCTGAAATGCAATGGTAAAGAGTCCCTAGTAAATCCCACATATTCTCATAAAGCACTAAAAGAACACGGTACAGAGCAGCAGGGAGGCCAGGCACAGGGATCAAGATGTTACATCGCCCAAGAAGGCAGCAGGCAGGGTGAGGCCCATTCAGAGCCTGCTGTCTCCTCGTAGTGGGAAAGGTCAGCAAGAGGGTGTGCTACAGTCGGCGGTGGGGAAGGAGAGATGTCCTCTGGCCTAGAGGGACAGGGAAGACGGCTTGGCAATCCTACAGAGCGAGGAGACCACAGCAAGGGTTCTGCGGGTGATCAGAATGGCTGGCTTCTTTGGATCTCAGGTTAGAATAAAATACAGTATTTACTTAATGTCCCAGACAGGGCTTAGTAGAAAACAAAAATTGGCTCTGTACCAAATGAATCCCACAAACTTCTTCCATCATCATCATCGTCGTCCTCTTCCTCTTCCTCCTCCTCCTCCTCCTCCTCACCATCATCCTCGTCCTCCTCACCACCACCATCACCATCACCACCACCACCACCACGATCCCCACCACCATCATCATCACCATCAACATCATCATCACCATTATTATTTTGCAGGGCTGGAGCTCAAACCTAAGCCTTCCCACATGCTAGGCAAGTCCTCTACCACTGAGCTACACTCTAGCCCTTATAGCATTATGTCTGATTTCGCCTTCAGTATTATTTTCTTTTCTCCAAAGGTAGGAAGAGATTTCAAAATGTGTCTTAGAATATTTCTTCTTCAGTCTGCTAATATTATTATACTTTGACAGAAATTTTCTGTTGCAGAAGTTTCTCTTTATGGCTTCCTCTCCTTCCTTTTAAAGGTCCATCTGAGACGGAGGTTTTACATAAATCATGTTGAGCTATAACAAGTTACCATGGACTGGGTAGTGTAAACTATAAGCATCGCTTTCTCACAGCTCCGGAAGCCCATGATCAGAATTCTGGTGTGGTGAGGTTGAGGGGCAGTGAGCTCGTCCTAGCCTGCAGTGGACCATCTTCTTGCTGTGTCTTTGAATTACAGATGGAGACGCAGGTTTCTCTCCTCCACTCAATCCTCCTCCTTGTCCTTTTTTTTTTTGTCTGTGTGTGTGTGTGTGTGTGTGTGTCACTTGGGACTGAACCCCTGGATTTCAGAGTATGCTACATCCCCATCCCC
>NW_022900932.1:11695184-11713117 GCF_012274545.1 Fukomys damarensis | reverse complement strand
TTTTTTTTTTTTTTGATACCAGGGATTGAACTTGAACTCAGGTCCTTGTCCTTGCGAGGCAGGTGGCACAACCACTGAGCTAAATCCCTGGCCCCTTTTTTCCACTTTTAAAAAATATTTTCAGTCAGGTTCTCTCTAAGTCACTAGGTTGCCCAGGCTGACTTGAACATGCGATCCTCCTGCCTCAGCTTCTCTGGCCTCTTACCCAGGCACTAATCCCATTTGTGAGGGCTCTTTCTTATGGACTAATTACCTAGGATTGGGATTTTAACATGTATTTCAGGGGAAAACCAAGAATATTTCCTTTAAACTTCTAGCAAGAAATGTAACTCATGGGAGAGATTATTTCAAAGACCCTTAGTTACAAGTTTTAACTTCAGATTGCTTTGCTTATTTTACAGGTTCTCAAAGAAAAAAAATATAATTCTACGTGTAAAATCTGAGCATCTTAAATTTCTTAGATTTTTGCAAGAGTTTAGTTGCTAATTAGTTTTTCAGTGGCACTGTTGGTGGGATAATGCTACATTTAATTAAAATAGAGAATTCTTTCTGTTTAAGAAATTAAAGGACTTTCCCTTTCCCTCCCTTTCTTTTCCCTTAATATGATCTCTTAAAATGTATATTTCTGTTAGGCCAGGATTTAGTTCTGTGGGCACTGTGCCTGCCTCACAGTACAATACACACACACACACACACACACACACACACACATATGTCACATATTTCTATTATTTGGTTTCTAAGTATGTCAAAGTTTAATTATTTATGCTGCTATGACTGGCAGAGGCAAAGTACCAAAATCATTGTTTTTACTACAGACACAGACACACACACACAAATGCACACACACAAACACACACTGGCCTTCTTTCAAGATCACCATGGAAGATGTTTATTTTGCAATCAAGAAAGAGCAAGGAGAATGCCTGAAGTTATTACTTAGTTATCCTCCCACTGTCTTCCTCCCATAACTTTTTAAGGGTCACTAACGTTAAGGCTGGAAGTGATTTTGGTAGAGTCTTGGTTTTCAATAAATGACTTGAAGTTTAACAGAGATGAGTGGAGATGTTCGTATTTAGGTTCAAGGATAAAGTGCATTGTGTGGTAGAAGTAGGCCACTCTAAAACTCTGAAGATTTTATTATTCACAAATTTAAGATTAGTCAGTCAAGCCAGTCATGGTGGCACGCACCTGTAATCCAGCATTTGGGTAGTTGAAGCGGAAGGATCACAAGTTTGAGGACTATATAGTGAGACCTTCCCTCTGAGACATCCCCCTCTCTTTTGAGGGGAGACAAGATCTCACTATGGAGCCCAGGCTGGCCTCAAACTCATGGCCATCCTCGTACCTCAGCCTCCCAAGCGCTGGGATTACAGACAAGCACTGCCACGCCTGGCTGAGATGCCTATCTCAAAGCCAAAAGCAAAAGAGGAAATGAAATTTTAAAAGATTAGTCAAGACATACTATAACTATCTTGTACTACAAAAATAAGGTTGCCCCCAGTCACACGGCCAGTGCTCTGTGAACTGGTCAGGTTACATCAGAGGTTTTAATGTTCAAATTCGGGGAAGTGGTGTTGACAAGATAATTTTCATGAGCAGACTGTAGCCTCACAGCACACAACACTTCATGACATTCTCTTGTGAGAGGCAACAGGAGGGAGAGAAGACCAAGGGAGAAAAATATCACAGACACTGAGTCAGCACCTCTCAGTCGGGAGGCACATCAGGCACTTCTAGAAACTTCCTATTCTCAACCTGCATTTTCAGTATTTGTCCTCTCTATCTCTTTGTGTGATTGCACAGCATGTCCAAAGGTTCTTGGTGACAGTTATGACTTCAGCTCTTGTCCTTTTCCCGCTATACTATAGGCCACTTCACTTGCTTCTGGTGCTACTGGAAATGACGTTGCTTCATTTGACCCTTTGTGCAGCACCTTTCAGGCATCTAAAATACAAAAGGCACTGTGCCAAGACTTCTGTCCAGGGCAGGGATTTAGCTCAGTGGCACCGTGCCTGCCTTTCAAGCCCAAGGTCCTGAGTTCAATCCCCAGTACCAAAAAAAAAAAAAAAAAAAAGGAAAGAAAGAAAGAAAAATTCCATCCAAAGTCAGCTTCTAGGTTTTTAGAGAAAACAAAAATAGGTGCCCTTATGACTATACTACAGCATGAAGAGCCAAAAGTAACAAAGAGATGGATAAGTGCAAAAAGAAGAAAATACTGCCACTGAGAGAGATAGTGATATTTGAATTGGGCTTGGGAGGCGGTGACTTGGGTGAGCTGGACAGTGATAGAGGAAGAACCCAGGAGGAAGTGGCAGACATCACGTGGAAAAATAATATGGGTCTAGGAAACTCCAGCCCGCTAAACTCAGGTTGGGTGCAAGGGGCCAAGTCAGGGTCATGACTGACTTGTATAAGCAATGCCACAAACTCCAGCTGAGAGCCCTACAGTAGGCCATGGAAGCCACAGTTGAGTGCTTCAAGAGCAAGGCACTGATGCCACCCCAAACTGTCTTTCATATACAGAGGAGAATGCAGGGTGGAGAATAAGACAGGAGGAGGCTTGGAGGCTTTGGTGTTTCCAAGTGACAGTGGGAACATGGGCTGCAGACCTGGACCTCTTCCTTTCCTCCTCTTGCCCGCTGGCCTGACTCACAGAGGCCTGATCCACCTACCCAGGCCTTTTCATCTCCTCTCACTGATCCCCGGTTTCAGCCTTCCACCGAGCCTGGTATCTGCCCTCCACCCTTCCTCTTCTGGTGTTTGGACCCCAGCTTCTTCCTTTCTAGTTCATCCTCGTATTATCCCTCTGTCCCAAGGAGGCTGGGACACTCCTCTAGCCTTCCTCACGGAGAACACACTCCCAACGTTACCAGCCAGGGTGCAGGGCCAGCTTGGTTTAATGCAGCGAGAATGCCAGCACGTCATGCACCCCTAGGAGACACAGGGGAAGCTCAGAGGTTAGGGTTAGGGTCAGAGGATAAGGGTTAAAGTTAGAGGTTAGTTAGGGTTAGTGTTAGTATTAGGGTTAGGGTTAGTAGATTGGGGTTAGACTTAGAGGTTTAGGGTTAGAGTTAATGGCCTGGAGTTTATAGTTCAGGATTAGAGTTAGGGCTAGTGTTAGATTCAAGGTGAGAGACAGAGGTTTAAGGTCAGGGTTAAGATTAGGGTTATTGTTAGGCTTTAGGGCAGTGGTTCTCTGACAAACATCACTGCTATGGTCCTTGTGAAGGAGACACTTGATGTTCTAGAAGGATGGACAGAGCCTTGTGAGTTATTCTCAGAGTTTGGTAGCTCAAGAGTTCTTGCTGCCAGAGGTACTGATTGAAATCTGTGCTCACATCTGACTTCTGGAGCCCAAGACTGTGCTCCTTGGACCCCCCCTCCCCAATATCCCCATGGCATCAAAGCATCTTCTTCCTCAGGCCTCTAAATTTTTCAGGCTTTGTAGAACATGCAAAAGACACTGGAATCAAAACTGTACCTTTACTGCCCACCTGCACTATATTTACATAATGTGATATATTCGGTGGGTTCGGTTGGCATCCCAGCACTGGAGAGACTGAGGCAGGAGAATCGCCATGACTTCACGGCCATCCTGACCTTCACAGTCAGTTCAAGACCAGCCTCAACTACACAGTGAAAGCCTGTTCTAAAAAAAGTGTAATTAACCATGACGTGAGCACTGTGAAACTAGCAACAATGATGAATTTCGACCAACTATGCTAAAGGCGCAAATGTTTGCCTACTCTTAAAAACAAACACTAAAAAGCTAGTCATGGAGGCGCCTATCTGTAAATAGAGGAGATGCCACTTTGATTTTAACGTTTTCCCCAAATAGTAGCAAACCTATAAAAGATTAAGGATTAACAACTGTGCTATTTTGCTATCGAGGGTCCATTCACACAGTGCCTTCAGTATTTTGCTGGAGCACACATCTGTGGGGAGAGGCTCATGCAAATCTGTATGCTTCACTCCACGGCCTGTGAAACTTACCTCTGGCAGCCTCCAGTCCCTAGTAAGCACCAATGGCCATGCAGAGTTGCACCAAAACACACACCATAAAGCAGTCTGTATTCCTGAAATCCCCACTTCTGGGCAAGTCGCTACTCAGAGTTGTTACAGGGATGAGTGTGGATTAATGTGATTGAAAAACAGAGGTGTTACTTGCACCTCACAGGTTACATTGTTTTCTTTTCTTTTTTGAGATAGGGGTCTTGCTATATTGCCCAGGGTGTTCTCAAACTTGTGAGCTGAAGTGATCCTCCCGCCTCAGCCTCCTGAGTAGCTGGGACTTCAGGGCGCACCATCTCACCTGGCCTTTCTTTTCCTTTCAGATTCCACAGGCAGGACTTCAGAGAGGGGGCTCCAGGGAAGCGCTGGTCCCCCTTTCTGGGGCTTGCCTGAGGGGTGTGGCTGCCTGGGGTGGGGAAAGCAGCCCGTGGGGCCCAGTGGGAAGGAGATAGGAGGCACAGGGGCATTGTCTTTTTTTCTGCTTAGTTGGGGAAGGTAATGGGTGTCTCCTGCTAATGTAATTCTGCCCCACTTTTAGCCCCTTTTATGTTCTTTTTTTTCACTGCACTCATTTCTTTATCTATTTGCCTGTTTTATCTCTTTTCCCTGGAGCATGCATCCGTAACAGGGAAAATATCAGCTCCTGAGAAGCAAACATTGCTTGGCAAATAAAAAAAAAAAAAAAAAAAAAAAAAAAAAAAAAAAAAAAAAAAAAAAAAAAAAAGTAGGTCTCTATCTTTCCAAGTGAAAAGCACAGATAAAGATGGTAAGGAAACAGATAAACACTACCTGTGGCATTAACATTCCAAGGCAGGGCAGTTAGGAAAAAAGGTGTCAGAAGGTGGAGAAACACTCTCCCCGGTGAGGTTCAGAGGGCCCTGTGGGCTGGGGTACACTGTGGTGGTAAAGAATTTGTTTAACATTCACAAGACCCTGGGTACAAATTCCATCACCAGGAAAAAGAAATGAAGGCAAACCAGAGGTGTGAGAAGGCAGTTATCTAGAGGTCACTTGTTTCTGAAGGAAACTAGGTAGCTGGAGGACCAGTACAAATAATCAAGGTCTCAAGTCATTCATGAATATTCTTCCTCATTTTCCAGAAAACTATTTTGTCACAACTAGAGGTGACTCTTAGCAAAATGGGTCATTTAAAAACTAGTGCACACATGCTCGCTTCAGCAGCACACATACTAAAAACTAGTGCACGGGCTGGGTGTGGTGGCACATGCCTGTAATCCCAGTACTCAGAAGGCTGAAGCAGGAGGATTGCGGTGAGTTCCAGGACAGCCTGGGCTACATAGCCAGTTTAAGGCCAGCCTAAACTACATGGAAAGACCCTGCCTCAACAACAACAAAACAACGACAAAAATAAATAAATAAAAATACTGCACAACATTCAACCAGAGACTTCCTACTTTTCCATTTGATTCACAAAAAATATCTGTCAGAATACAGAGGATCATCAAGAAGATCATACATCCTGAACAAGTCGGATTTATTCCAGGGATGCAAGGATGGTTCAACATACGTAAATCAATACATGTAATACACTATATTAACAGAATCAAGGACAAAAACCATATGATCCTCTTGATAGATGCAGAAAAAGCATTTGACAAAATTCAACACCCATTCATGATAAAAAAAACCTTGCAAAAAAATGGAATAGATGGTCTATATCTCAATTTAACAAAGGTTATCTATAAAAAGCCCATAGCCAACATCATATTAAATGACCAAAAACTGAAACCCTTCATGTTAAAATCAGGAACAAGACAAGGATGCCCACTATTACCACTCCTCTTCAATACAGTTCTGGAAACATTAGCCACAGCAATTAGACAAAAGAAAGAAATTAAAGCAATAAAGATAGGAAAGAAAGAAATTAAACTGTCATTATTTTGCTGATGATATGATACTCTACATTGAAGACCCAACAAATTCCACCAAAAAGACTTCTAGACTTAATTCACTTTTAGCAGAGTAGCTCGATACAAGGTCAGCACTCAAAAATCAATAGCCTTCTTGTACACAAATAACAGACTCACTGAGAGAGAAATTAGGGAAACAATTCCTTTCACAATAGCATCCAAAAAATGAAGTATCTAGGAATCAATCTAACAAAAGAAGCAGAAGACCTCTACACTGAAAACTACAGCACTCTGAAAACAGAGATCGAAGAGGATATAAGAAAATGGAAGGATCTCCCCTGCTCCTGGGTAGGAAGAATCAACATAGTGAAAACGGCCATACTACCAAAACTGCTATACTGATTCAATGCAATGCCGATTGAAATTCCAACAGTATATCTCACAGAACTAGAAAAAATAAACCAAAAATTCATTTGGAACCAGAAGAAACCTAGAATAGCAAAAGCCATCTAGGCAACAGAGACATGGCAGTGGGTATAACAATTTCTGATTTGAAACTATACTACAAAGCCACTGTGATAAAAACAGCATGGTACTGGCAAAGAAACAGACCTGAGGATCAGTGAAATAGATTGAAAGATACAAAAACAACTCTAGATGTATTCAGCTACCTCATCTTTGACAAAGGAACCAACCATCCTCACTGGATAGCCTCTTTAATAAATGGTGTTGGAAAAACTGGATTGCAACCTGCCAAAGATTAAAACTAGACCCTTATCTTTCACCATGCACTAAACTAAAATTCAAGTGGATTAAAGATGTAAATATTAAAAAAGAGTTACTAAATTTGCTGGAAGATAAGTTAGGCAGAACTCTTGAAGACATTGTCATAGGAAAATATTTTATGAGCAAATCCTCAGTAGCACGGGAACTAGCAGAAAGAATCAACAACTAGGATCTCATCTTATTAAAAAGCTTCTGCAGTGCAAAAGAAACCATCAACAGAACTAAGAGACAACCCATAATGTGGGAAAAAAATTTTACCAGCTGCTTCTCAGACAAAGGACTATTATCTTTAACATATAAAGAACTCAAAAAATCAGCCCCCCCAAATACAAAGACCCGATTCAAAAACGGGTATCTGAAGTGAACAGTCATTTCTCAGACAAAGAAGTAAAAGCATCAAGTAAATATATGAAAAAATGTTCCACATCACTGGTCATTGGAGAGATGCAGATGAAAACAACACTGAGATTCCACCTCACCCCACAAAGAATGGCTGCTGTCAAGAAATCAACCAATAACAAATGTTGGCGGGGTTGTGGCGAGAAAGGAACCCCTCTCCATTGTTGGTGGGAGTGCAGACTGGTGTGACCACTATGGAAATCAATATGGAGATGCCTCAAAGAGCTAGGTTTAGAGGTTCCATTTGACCCAGCCATCCCTCTGCTGGGTATCTTTCCAAAAGAATTAAAAGAATCATATCACAGTGATATATACGCACCAATGTTTAGAGCGGCACAGTTTGTAATAGCTAAAACTTGGAAACAGCCCATTTGCCCATCAGTTGGAGACTGGATAAAGAAGATGTGGTTTTTCTACAAAATGGAATACTACTCAGCCATAAAGAATGAGAAATTAGACTTATTCATAGGAAAGTGGATACATATTGAGGCTATACTCCTAAGTGAAATAAATAAGTCACACATGTGTAAATACCAAATAGTTTCTCTGGTGTGAAAAACTATAATGGTGCATAAGATCCTAATGAGATAATTGACCATGTGAAATAGGAAGAAAAGGGATAAAGGTGTAGGGAAAATGGGAAGGATAGGGGAAAGGTAATAAGGGAAAAGAAAAAAATGAGAAAATGGAAATAAAGTGTTTGTAAATAGGGAAGGGAGGAGGGGGTGAAGGGAGGGCAGGGACAAGGGAAAAAAATGAGAACCAAGACCTGACATGTAGAGGTACAAGATCCCAATGATGAATGTAACTGTACTGTATCCCTAAAATGTACCAATAAACTCAATGAGGAAAAAAAATACGTTTGTAACTGCCTGCTGGAACATTTTCTAATAGCTGCACTAAGGACTTTATCAGATCACTCCCAAATGTGCAGCACCTTGGCTTTGGGAGCTCTTATTGGACTTTTCCAATCCTAGCTGGGACTCTCCTGGACTGGATCCTGGACACCGGCGTCTTGTGCTATGGGATGCTGGGAGTTGGTGACGTCCTGCCGGGGCTGCTGCTGTCTTGGCTTTGGAGGTCCACCCATCAGCCTGGTTGGGCCAGGGCCACACTTCCGCCCTCTTCAGCGGGCTGTGTCTCCAACAGCGTGGAGCTTTCGAGGCCTGGCCGTGATGTGGCACCTGTCCTGTGTGCCCCTGTGGGCCGCGCTGATCGGGCAGCCATCTACCTGGCAAGTTCTCACAGTCTTGTAAAAGTCGTCTCCGTGCGACCAGCACCCAGATCCATGTCTGTGAGCCCGAGAATGAGCTCAGCTCTTATGAAGAGGGTTACGGGGTCACTTTGACGAGTTCTTCTGTCTTCTGTCTCCTTGACCTCAGGGGCTCTCCAGTTTCCTTTCTTTGCCTTCCAGCCTGACGGCGGGGGGCACTCTACACACACTTGGTAAACTCAGTGCTGCTTCTGCCTGTGGGCATCAGGTTGGATTCCGGGCCTCCTCTCCACCTGCGCTTTCGCTTTCCCTCCAGACAAATTGCCGCTGCGGGCAGTTTTCACGGCTGTGTTTAGTGGGAAAGGCGGGGTGGGGAATGTGCTGACTCTTATCTGAGCCCAAACCCACAGAGAACGTAATGAAGCATTGTGCAAACTTACGCAGCAGGAGTGCAAAAACCGAGGTGGTTGACAGTTCTACAGGAGGAAAAGTGTGAGCTGTGCGTGTACGCACAAACACGCGCACACAGGTCCTTGTCCTAGGGAACTAAACGCTTCTGAGAGTCTCCAAGGAGTGAACTGCCTAAGGAAAAGCAAACAAAAACCAAAACAAGACCTTATCGCATCTCTAAGCAGTAGGACCTCCAGGAAGTTCCCAGGTGCAGAAGTTCTCCTCAGGGGAACCGCAGCCGGGGCTGTGACTCTTGCAACACCACTGGTGTCCTCTTACCAAACACAGTGGTGGAAGCCAGAAAGGATTCATTCGGGAAGAAGACCGGTCCGGGACCTGCGGCCCCACCCCCGGGGCGAACACTAGAGCCAGGTCCCAGAGGAGCCTGGGACTCCGCACAGTGTTCGTCTGTCAGACCCGTTGTTCCTGGGATCCACGAGACTCCAGGACCGACTGACTCAGGGCGAGATGGAGGCGGAGACGCCAAGTTTTCACACTGCCTCGGTCTCCTGCTGGGCCTCTGCAGGCCCACGTAAAGACTCCGCTTCTCTTGGCAAACACAGCCGCTGAGCCTTTGTCACATATTCTTATGCCACTTTATAAAAAAGTCGCACTCAAGCTAGGCATAGTGGAGCTCTCCTGTGATCCCAGGACTCCGAGAGGCTGAGGCAGGGGGATTGCAAATCTGAGGCCAGCCTGGGCCACCTAAGTGACTTAACAAGACCTTGACTCAAAATAAAAAAAAAAAAAATAACAAATTTAAAAGGATTGGGGATGGAGCTCCGTGCAAAAAACTAGGTTCAAAACCCAGGGCAGAAAGGAAAAAAAAAAAAAAAAATAACAAATTTAAAAGGATTGGGGATGGAGCTCCGTGCAAAAAACTAGGTTCAAAACCCAGGGCAGAAAGGAAAAAAAAAAAAAATTCTAGCAAGCAAGTTTCATGTTTCATATGTTTGAAGGTTAAATGGGATGTTTAAGTGCTATGTATATTATTTATGTTTATTTATTCATTTTACAGTGCTGGGAGCTAAAACCAGGGCCTCAGGCATGCCAAACACATGCTGGGCCACAGAGCCATACTCCTAGCTCTTATTTATTGATTGATTGTGGTTTATGAGTGTTTTAAAAATGATTTCACAGCAGCTATTTTTGCAGGAGGGTCTCTTCAGGACAGAGTTTTAGAATGTGATCTACATGTGTTAGACTGACAGAGAGGGGAACCAAGACAAGGAAGCCAGTTCAGATTTCATTTCAGCAGTTCAAAGGAGGGCTCAACCCTGGGAAGTAGTGAAGGGAATGGGAAACAGATAAAAGGGCATTAAAAAAGGAGGAAGCACCGGGACTGGTGACCCTGATGGCCAAGGGTGACAGGAAGAACACGATGGGGAAGTTGTCCAGATGACTCTGGGTCTGGGGCTTGGTGGCTGAACAGTGCCACTAACCAAAATAGGAGAATCACATAAGGCGGACACTTGTGCAGGCACAGAAGTACTCACGGAGGAGAATAAGACGAGGAATTCAGAGTCGTACCTGTTAAACGTGGCGGCGTGCAGGCCACTGTGTTAGGACCCACCTGCTATCCCAGAACTCTGAGAGGCTGAAGTAGGATGGCAAAGTCAAGTCCTTCCTGGGCAATTTAGCAGCTGAGGAGGAGACGCTTGTCTCAAATATCTCAAATATAAAAAACAGCAGAGCTGCGCGTGGTGGCACATACCTTCAATGCCAGCACTCGGGAGGCTGAGGCAGGAGGATTGCTGTGAGTTTAAGGCCAGTCTGGGCTACATAGTGAGTTCAAGGCCAGCCTGAACTACAGAGCAAGGCCCTGTCTAAAAATAAACAAATAAATAAGAAAAGAGAAATAGGCTAGGGGCCAGGGACTTAGCTCAGCAGTTCGGTGGTCTGCCTTGCAAATGCAAGGGACCTAAGTTCAATCCCCGGTACCAAAAAAAGAAAGAAAAAAAAAAAGAAAAACTGGCCGAAAAGGCTAAGAATACAACAGAGTGCAAAGATCCTGGGTTCAATGTCTAGTACTGCAAAATATAGAAACATTTTCTTTTAATGGGATGATTGTGGACAAATGAAAATACCAAGCCGGGAGCAGGAAAAGGTTGATTCTATTTCCACCTCTTCTTTCTATTGTACAGTTTGACATTTATAAAATGAAACAGAGACAGACATAGGTTTTAGTGTAATGAAGAACAGGAGAGACCCGCAGAAGCGTCAGACCGTTTCAGGGACAGGACCAGGCAGGAAGGAGTCTCTCTGTGAAGAGTTCCCAAGCACTCACGTTTCACCTCCACCAGACGCCCCTCAGCCCCTCCTACACCCAGTCCTGCTAGGAACGAGGGGCAATTCTCACAGGCAGGGATCAGACCTTGCAGCTGCCGTATGTGTCCAATCTGCCCCCTTTGCACCCCAACCCTGCCATCCTAGGAGCCCTTGCAGCTCAAGGTGGCCCTGAGCCTTGTGGGGCTCCTGAGATGACAGGAGAGTCCAGTCACCTGCTCCTCCATAGCACCTGGAGCACAAGGACATCACCTCCTCTGTCTGCAGCTGAGCTTCCTGTGGCCCCAGCCACACACAGTCGACTGTGGCCTGAAATACTGAATGGAAAATAACCAAAATAAATCATTCAGAAGTTCTCCTCACTTGCCTTTCTGAATGCTGTGACAAAACACGCTCTGCCCTGCCCGTGCCTTGAATCACCTCTTTGCCGGTGGAACCCACACCATCCGGGACACCTGCCCACAGGCTCTCAGGGCCGGGCTGCTGGTTCTCAGGTAGACCTCGCATTAGCCCAGCGCCTGTGCCCCAGCTGCCCTTATGCAGCGTGTTATGGGCTGTATTTAGATGTTCCCCCACCAAAGCTTCCTGTGGGTGAGGTGGGACTTTTTTTTTTCAGAGGTAACCAGTCTAGAATGTGTGATGCTGGGGTTCAGGGCATGGGATTACTGAACCGCTACACACGAGTGATTGGTTGAGCACCGCCCTCACCCTGGTAGTCTGGATGGGATAAAAGAGGCAGAAAGATGCGGTGAAGCTCTCCTGTTACCTTTGCTCCCTGGTGCCCACCATCTTGTTTCTCCTCTGGGAGGCCCGTTTGCCATCCCTGCCGGCCAACTATGGACTGAAGCCTCTACAACTCTACACCAAATAAACCTCTTCCCCCTTAACTCTGGGTGTCAGGTATTTTGTCTCAGCAGTGGGGGAGAAGTGACTAACACATGGGGCATCAGGCTTATTTGGTTATTTGCCTGATGTTTCTGTAAGGCCGGACAGCAGCTGAGTGAGAGATTTTGATAGATCATTAACTTTACTCCGGAGACCTCTGCAGCCAGCAGTGGGAAACCTGAAGGTAGTCGTGGCTTCCCATCGCTTCCCTTGACCCATGGAACAATCAGAGCCCTTTCAAGCACAAACGTATGTGTTTTTATTCTGATCCCCTTGACCCCTGACCCTAGTTGATCCTTCCATATTCATGAATTAATTCTACCTGGGAGGACTAAGGTTTCTCATCATGCCCAGGCCACAGCATCACGTTGGCCTTCCACCAAACCCTACTGCTGTCCTTAGAACTGAGACAGAGGGAAAACAGGACCACAGCAACCTGATGACAGCATCCTGGGAGGGGTGGCATTTCCAGGCCTCTCCTGTTGTTAGCACTTATCACTTTTACCTTAACGTAAAAAACCACAGCAGCAAAGTCCCCCGACCCAACAGCCTCTGTTCCTCAGCCAGCCTCAGTTACTCCAATAGCTACACCTGCCAGGCAGTGTCCAGTTGTACAGCGTTGTTGTTGCTTTTAGGCAGAGTTGGTGAACTTCTAGGCAGAGCAAAAAGTACTGGTTCTTCCCTCGAGACTGGAAGAGGCCCAGCAGGAAGGCATGGCTGTTATTCTCTATTTCCTTATACGTTCACCTTTGAAAGTTTTTTTTTTTTTTTCATTCAGTAAACATCAGAGTGACTCATTCAGGGGCGTCATTCTCGAATTTTTATTTACCGAGAATCATAAATGACCAGGCAGACACAGCTCCTTAGTCACTAAATTAAGAAGGAAGAAGCTGGGTGTGGTGGCACACGCCTGTAATCCCAGCAGTGGGAGGCTGAGGCAGGAGGATCACTGTGAGTTAGAGACCAGCGTGGGCTACATGGTGAGTTCCAGGTCAGTCTCCACTACACAGTGAGACCCTGTCTCAAAAAACCAAAAAAAAAAAAGAAGAAGAATGACAGGGACAGGGTATAAAAATGTGGACTTTATTACCACACTTGAAACCACACCGCAGAACTATAACCCCAACTCTTTCAGAAACTCAGAAAAAGACCACTCACTTCCAGGTCTGGGTTCCTGTTCCATTTTATAAAGAAACGAGCTGCTCTGTGGATTATTCAATATAGAAACCCATCATTACGCTGGGTGAGAAGCTTGGGACATAGACACAGTGGCTCTTCTGCCAGGAAGAATTTCGTCATCAAGTAAGCATAGAAATAAAAGATCTCCCTGAAGATGTGAACCAGGCCTGCGACTGCAAAGATCTCAAAACATCTCCGAAAGTGCGAACCAGTACTTAGGGATTTGAGGCAGTTCCAGGGATCTACAGGTGACTCAGCTCAGCACCTCATGTGCCAGATATGGGGACACAGAGCAGCCTCGCTTCCCTTTGGCTACTCAGCGGCACAGTAGGCCTGCGGGTCGCCAGCGCTGTCTCTGGGCTGACGCTTGAGGAAGCGCCATTGGCCTAACCAGTTAGGCCGGGCCAGGTCTTCCAACAGCGAGAACCTTGTGCAGAGCATGAGACGGACTTAGACCAGACCAGAATCAGCCAGGGGGAAGCCGCAGTGTTGCTGATAGCAGTAACCAGACTTAAAAATGCATTAGGCCTGGCAGGCAGAGGCGAAGAAATAATGCACAGCTGGCCGGAGAGGGAGCTGAGGGCCGGGAAAACATGATCCCTGGAGAAGGCAAACACGCCGCGGGTGAAGGGACTTGGTTTCCTTTTACTTTGGGTCGTGAGTTGGCTTGATGAGTCTGAGCTAGGAAGCAAACGGAAGACCCATCCTCAGTCCTGGTTGTACTGCCAGAAACCTGAACAATGTCATTGATTGCTTCCCCTTCTCTGTTTTCTTTAAATATCTCTCGGTCCTGTAACAGATATATGAAATTAAGGGTAATCCATAAAAACATGTTGCTGGGCATGGTGGCACACGCCTGTAATACCAGCACTAGGGAGGCTGAGGCAGGAGGATTGCAAGTTCAACACAGCCTGGGCAGTTTAGCAAGACCCTGTCTCAGTACATCCCTACATACATACATAGTTAGAAAGGGCTGAGGAGGTAGCTCAGCGGGGAGGCCCTGGGTTCGATCCCCAGTACCACAGCACGCCAAGAAACAACTGCAAAACTGCCGAGGAGCCCAGTGGGTGGCCGTGGGGAGTCTGGAGCACATTTCTGTCCATCAGGGACAGAGAGCCCAGTCTTCAGCTCAGCGCCACCTGCTGGCACCGGAGTCACTAACTAGGGAGCCTAACTGCTTTGCAATGCAGGGGAGCTCGGGCGGATTCTCTCCCTGGAGCTCAGCCACCTCTTCTGAGGCAGGACGGTGGCTGGGCTGGAAGAGCCCAGGGCTTGAAAGGTTCCTTAGCACTTCGGAGTTCTTAGCCCAGCTCAGATTTTCTCCAGCAGGAAGAGAAGGTGGTTCCCAGGAAGTGTGAGCTTTGCCGGAGATAACTGCAGAGGCCCAGATAACCTGCGGGAGTGCCCCATGCTCCCTTCCAGTGGGGCTCAGACTCCAGACGCTGGCGCTGTTGCCGCCCACAGCTGCTTTCCGGGAACGCTAAATATTTAACTTTGCTGCTGTGATTCCATGATTGATATGCCTGCTGGTGAGTGGAGGAGGGCTTGGGAATCTCACCTGCTTGCTCTTGCAACAGAGAAACACAGCTCAGGAGTGTGGGGGCAGGAGCTCTCTCTCTCTCTCTCTCTCTCTCTCTCTCTCTCCTGGGGATTGAATCCAGGGCCTCTGCACTGAGCTACGTCCCCAGCCTTCCCAACCCCCTTCATTTTTATTTTGACGCAGGGTCTCACTCAGTGGCCATGTTTCCCAGGCTGGACTCCAACTTGCAATCCTCCTGCCTCAGCCTCCTGGAGGTCTAGGATCACAGGCATTCACCACCATGCTTGGGTTGTTTGTTTTCTTAGTACGTGAACAAAGTACTTGTCAAGATGGGAAGCAGGAAATACTGAAGTAAAGCTCTGGATAGGAAATGTCAAGCTTGGTTCAGCTAACAAAGTTTAAAGTTTGGGCAACACTGCTAACCTATAATACAGATCTAAAAAGTCCTGTTGGCTGACTGTGGCCTTTTTTTGTTTTGTTTTGCTGCCTTTCACCCACTTGTGATTAACTTGTGGGACAGAATCTTGAAGGGAAGCTTATGATTACTTAAAAAGGTTAAACCAAATTGTGCAATCGCTCCTATTTCTTGAGGAAACCAAGTAAAGAAAGACAAAAGTACCTAGCACAGGAGAAATTAAACTGCTTTTTAATCACCCCCTCCCCACTTTCTCTTAGGGCTGAGGAGGCAGTGTCAACATGGGCGAACTGAAATGCCGACCGAGCCCTGATAGCTCGTTAATAATTACCTGGGGGCCAAGGATGCCAGGCTTTGGCAGGTCCAGAGCTGTTCCACATGAGAAGTAGGAACAGCCACTGCCCAGGAGGGAGGGAATGAGGTCCCCTTCTGAGACGGGGTACATGGTGCAGGAAAAACCCTCACAAAACACATTGCTTTACGTCTGCGTTCTGTGGATTTCCTTTGCAGGAAACCTTATTGTTTCAAACATTAAAGCAGAGGGAACAGCCAAAGTGGAGGCGATTTTGATTCAAACAGAATTGTGCAGTTCCAAATGCTTCCTCCCGCCCTTCAACTTGTTTTTCTTAAAAAGGGTTATTTTTTTTCCTTTGTGACTCATTAGGATAATTTTTCATAAAATGCATTCAGGCTTCAAAGATCCTTTTAAAGAAAATACCTTCATTTTTCTAAAGATGCTTTCTTCAAAGTTTTGAAAAGCTAAATGCGTTTATATGGGTTCCTCACAAGAGCCAGGAATGATATGAGATTAAAAATGACTGGCAGGAAAGCCGGGTGTGGTGGCGCATGCCTGTAAACCCAGCACTCGGGAGGCTGAGGCAGGAGGATCGCTGTGAGTTCGAGACCAACCTGGGCTACATAGTGAGTTCCTGTCTCAAAAAACCAACCAACCAACCAACAAACAAACAAAAATGGCTTGCTGGAGATTTAGCTCAGTGGCACCCGGCCTGCCTGGCAAGCACAAGGTCCTGAGTTCAATCCTCAGTAATGGAAAACAAAAAAATGGTTTGCTGCTTACTGCTAATGGCCCCACAGCCCAACCACTACCCATGTCCACCATACTGATTACATTTCCAAACAACAGTTTGCTTTCTGTCATGATACAGCCTTTTAACACATGAAAATAATTTGCTGATAGTTAAAAGTAATTAGATTTGGAATAAAAATAGGTTTCTTTTTTGTATGTAGTGGGATAAAATAGGTTATGTTTGCAGATGTTTATGCTTTAATTAATCTCAAACGATCTTTAAGTTTATTTTATTTTGGTCTGGGAACAGATGTAATCTGATTTGTGACTGTCTTGTCCTTTATGAATGATGTCCTTATTGCTTAAGGATTGCAGCCAAATGACCCCCCCAGGGGGGCAGGAAGATGCTACTTAACTTAAAACTGCTCATTTTGGAAGTTACAAACACTCATTATTTTCATTATTTGATCTCCGCAGAGTTCAAAATTATCCTTCTCCACCTGAGACTTCTGTTAGCTCTGTGTGTGTGTGTGTGTGCGTGCGCGCGCATGTGTGTGTGACAGGGTCTTGAATTCACTACATAGCCCAGGCTGGCTGCAAACTCGCAGCAATCCTCCTGCCTCGGCCCTCTGAGTGCTGGGATTACAAGTGTGCCCCTGACACACGGCTCTGTTAGCTTTTCAAATGGCACAAGAACTGGCCAGAAATCAGCAATGCAAGAATTTGAGAGGAACACTGAAGATAGTATACTCTTCTGCCCTGTGCTTAGCAAAACTGCTAACTGTACAGCTCACCACCGCCCAACGCCAACCAGACAAGGCTGTGGAGAGGCCTTCCGGGCTCCAGCGGTCCTGGAGGGAACAGCGTCCCCAGGGGCACCGCTGGATAAGGAGCCTGAGGCCCCCAAGAAGGAAGGAGAGAGCGGCCAGCACCCCCAGGAGCAGACAGGACCGGCTGGGGGACCCAGGGCTCGGCCAGGAACTTCCCTGGGGAGAGAGTCACAGAGCAAGGACAGCGAAGTCACAGCTCAAACCGTGCTCATGGTCTAGGACATAGGGACTCACTTTAGGGGCCAAACTGAACTTTCATCTCAGGAGTTGCTCACAAGTCACAATGGAGGTTCGTGCTGACCGCACCTGTTTACCCATCCGAGGTCCATTTGCGCATGCGTGACTTTGTACCTGCCGCGGGGAAGGTCGCGGAACACCCGGTCCTTTCCTCTAGGGGCGCAGCACAGGCCTGGCTGGGGCGGGGTCGCCACCTAGTGGCCACGTGGGGAACTAGCAAGAACAGGAGGCTTCCGGCCGTCACCGGAACGTGCTTCTCCCTTCTGCCTGTGCACAAGCAGCGTGCAGTGAACACACAGGTGCACACACACACGCGAGTGCACACACATGCGTGCACACACACACACGTTCACAGGCACATACCAGCCCTCTCTCCCTTTCAACCTTCCCTCCTCATCTCTGGAATGCTGCCTGATCGCCCACAGGAGGTTCTGTCGTTTTCACTCTTTCCTCCCCTTTGCTCTTAACGTTAAACATTACGAGTTACAAATACATTTCAGTGATTTTTTAGTAGAATTGCAAGTTATACAACCGGCCCTCCCACCTAATTTTAGAACTTTCCCACCAGGCCCCAAAGACCTTTGCCCTCTGTCCCGTGTTCCCACTCCAACCTGAGATGACTCAAAGCGTCTATGCTGACTCTAGAAACCTGCTTCCCCGGACATTTCATAAACAGAGTCACACTAGGTACAGTCGTCTGGGTCTGGCTTCTTTTACCTCGCGTGATACACTTGAAGTTCGTGTAGATTGTACCATTGATGGGTGCTTCTCCTCTTCCCCTCCCTTCCCCCTCCCCCTCCC
>NW_022900932.1:11678204-11695108 GCF_012274545.1 Fukomys damarensis | reverse complement strand
AGAGAGGGGCTAAGAATATAGCTCACACAAAGACTGTAGGTTCAATTCCCAGAACCCAAACACCCCCCTCCCCACAAAAAAAATTACTCTGAGAATGTGGGAAAAGATGAAGGGAAGGGACTCACAGCCATACGATGAGGGCTGCCTAAGGGTGTCACACACCTTCAGGATCAGGGATAACACACCCCTCATAGATAAGATAAAAGGGGCTAAGAATATAGCTCACACAAAGACTGTAGGTTCAATTCCCAGAACCCAAACACCCCCCTCCCCACAAAAAAAATTACTCTGAGAATGTGGGAAAAGATGAAGGGAAGGGACTCACAGCCATACGATGAGGGCTGCCTAAGGGTGTCACACACCTTCAGGATCAGGGATAACACACCCCTCATAGATAAGATAAAAATGCTATCTTACCTTCTTGAGTTTCTTCCCTAAACTCCTGATTCCAGTCTGCTCCTGAGCTAGATCTGGTTGAGGGGCGTCCCTCAGACTAGCTCACCCCTGCACCTCAAAGCTGTTGAATCCCTAACCAAGAAGGCCCCAGAAGCCTTCCTAGCCAGGAGGAGCCTAAGGACGGAAGGCTTGGTCAAGGCAGGCGCCGACTGGGCACCGGGGCAGGGAGGGGACAGCAGCACAGACAGAGGAACTCTGCACAAACTAAGAGCTTCAGTTAAGAACTGTGCAGAAAAAGCAAGGGCATTAATGGTAAGAAACAATGTAACGATGTACGGTATTGACAATGGGAAATTGCCCGTAGACATATGGAAACAATTTGGCCTACTTTCAGAATGGTAAAGTTAAGATAACCAACCACTCTTCTTTCCCCTCCTTTCCTCTCCTGTTCTCTCCTCTCTTCTGCTCTCTTGTTTTCTCCTTCTCTTTCCTCCTTTTGCTTTTCTTTCCTTTTTCTTCCCCTTCTTATAGTAGTGCTGGAGATTGAACTCAGGGAGTGCTGAGCCCCATATGCAACCCTTTTTATTTTATTTTTAAAATTTTAGTACAGGGTTGCCTTAAGTCTCTCAGGCTGGCCTCAAACTTGCATCCTCCTGCCTCAGCCTCCCAGAATGCTGAGATTGCAGGTGTGCGCTGTGCCTGGCTCTTTTATGTTTAGTCACTCTAAAAGATAATCAACTGTCTAAAAAAGAATGGCAGCGACGTGTTACTGTATTTTTAACACATAGAAAAGTAAAATATACAAAAGCAACAGCACAAGGGATGGAACCTGTGCTCCGAAGGCATATGCTGCTATGAGCTTACCACTGTCTACTTTTGCCAAGATGTCAGGTCTTCAGGACTCACTGCACCCCCAGAGCAGAAATGCTAACGTGTTAGCTTTTCAAAGTGTGCAGTTTGTAGCAGATGCATGACTAGGAAAACAACTAAGTCTCCTAGGATAACAATTTTTGGATGGACCCCCCACCCCCATTTAAGCTCCTTAGTAAATCAAAATATTTGTTCTACGGCTGACATCAGGCCTGGAAGGTTTTTTCTTTTATTATGATTATTTATTTATTTGTTTTTGAGACAGGGGCCCTGAACTCACGAGGTAGCCCAGGCTGGCCTCGATCTCGCTTCCATTCTCCTGCCTCAGCCTCCCAAGTTCTGGGATTACAAGCGAGCGCCACTATGGCCGACAGATCACTTGAACGTTTTCAGCAGATGGGAACTAGTTCTGAGGTACTTCAGATTATGTGAAGCAAAACCAGACGAAATGAAAATTAACTTCACTGTCCCAGGGTTTTGTAAATCATAAAAGGAACGATTACTGGTTTCCTTATGGATTTCTGCGTTGCACTATTCATGGAAATTATGCTTTCCTTCCTATCACGCTTGCTGATGCCATCGGCCCTGCTCAGGTCTTCACCCGCTCTTCCCTGTCTGTACGGAAAGTTGGGCTGAGCCGGTCGGAGCTCAGAGCCATGCTGGCTTCCTGGACAGCCGCCAGGGGGCGCCACCCACACGGGTTTTTATGCTACTGCAGCTTCTGTCTGTGGCGCTCAACACAATCTACGAAGTCGTCCTTGGTGAGGCTGGGGAACTGTCAGTCAGGCGCCCCCTGTTTGGTAGTTACACGGTTCCTCTTCTCCATACCACGAGAGAGAGAGAGAGAGAGAGAGAGAGGGAGAGAGACTGGGGACTGACCCCAAGGCTTTCGCACTGAGTTACAGCCTTTGTTTTATCTTTCTTTTGAGACAGAGTCCTGCTTAGTTGCCCAATCCCAGTTTGAACTTGTAATGGTCCTGCCTCAGCCTCCCAGAGTGTGCCACCAGGCCCATTGCTTTCACATTTTCAGCCGCTCCTTTGCACACCCTGCCAGTGTGGTGTGCTCTGATCCCAGTACAGCGACAGTCCTTGGGGCAACCTTTTGGAGCTTCTCCCAAGAGCCTCTCTGTCCTTCCCTCCTGATTTATCAGTGAGAAACAAGGTGCCCGCTGGGAGAGCCAGCTCTACCCTGCCCAGAAGAGCCAGCCCACAGTGGTCCCTCCATCTCCTCCGTGTGATGGGGATGATAACATTTATTCCCCACAAAACTTTGGGCATTTGATACTTTGACTTTAACCCCCCGGGGTGGGAGATGTATTTAAAATACAAAATGTTGCCTGTTGTACTACGGTAGGAGGTCACCCAGACCAGGCTGTGAAACCGCAGGTTCAGGCTGGGCCTCAGCAAGCTGCACCGTGGCTGCTGGCAGGAGATCGCTCCTTTCTGCCTCAGTTTCTTCACTTGGCAGACAGAAGAACTGGCATCTGCATCCTTGGCTGTGTGAAGAGGACAGGGCTGAGCAGGTCACCGTGGCTCCTGTGTGCAGTCTGTAGTCAGCAAGGGCAGAGGACCCATGCATCCCCCTGGACTCAGTGTTGTCAGGGCTGCCAACAATGCCCAGCATGAAGTCAGGGTTCAGGGCACATTTTGGATGAGTTACTGAAGGAAAAGATGATAAACGCTGCTGGTCAGGGGAAAGGGGCTCTGGAAAGTCGGCTAGGAGACATTGCTCACACCTGGGCCTTGCATTCCTGCTAGGGTGGATTAGGGCCCTGTCCTGGCCTCAGGGAGAAGGGCACTAAAGAGGGCGTCTGGGCTTGGGCAGTGCACAGCCTAAGCTGCTGTCCGTGCTGGCAGTTTCCCACCTAGGACCTTCCTCCGTGCAGGTGGCTCTCTCAGGGCCTTGAATATGAGACGGAAGTGAAACCAGAGAAAGAAGTGTGGGTGGAGTTTCCACCTCCGCTCCTCTGTTTACCATCGCTTTGGAGCGCCAGAGGGGTGGCAGATGGGCACCACTTAATTACCCCCAACGGGAAGTGGGAGGGATGAACACACCAGGCTGGGTAGCCCATGCAACCTCACCCACTCGGTCAGCTGTGTCCCGCTGTCCCAGCTCTGCCCCCACACGCAGGACTGGGCAAGCCTGAGCTTACCTGGCTGATGCTCTCCTACGAGGCTCCACAGTGGCTCTGATTTCTCCTTGCAGAGTCTGAAGGCCAGGAAGGGGTCCTGGTCACCCACATTTCCCAGGTTGTGGCTGGCGACCCCCTGCCCCCTGTCTTAGCTTCTGTCACTCCCTTCTAAGTGATCACCTTCGCCCCGCTGAGCCAGTGGTGTCCCTCACTTCGGTTCTCTGGGGTCACACGGATGGGACAGGACAGGACGTGTCTCCCCCTTGCCAGGGCAGGGCCGCCTGTCCCGCTGTCTTTGGAGCCCTTGGATTGGAGCAGGGGCTGCTCCCAGCCAAGCTCAGTGAATACGCATTTGCTTAGTCAATGAGCAGGGGGCCTGCGTCTGTGTAGGACCAGCGCGGCCCTCATGAGCCCGCACTGGAGAAAGTGCTCATGGCGCGCTTCTGGAGATTTGTATTTCCACAAGCACCCTGTGGAGACGAAGCTGTGGGTTATTAACAGCATCTCAGAGGTGACCAAGGGGAGCGGGTGCTGGTGATGTGGCCCTGGGACAGCATCTGGCCACCCTTCCTGTTTGTTTGGAGGCGGTCTGGTCCTCAGGCCTCTGTTTGCCCAGCTGATCCATGAAATGGGTGTGTGGGGTACCACGCCTTCCCGGGACCGTCACTGTGACAGCAGCCACCTCCCGAGCTGCTGTTGTCTTGCCAGAGAAGAGGGCGTGGAATGTGTCTTAATTGTCTGCCCACTGGCCAGGTGCCACTGGCCTACGGCCCTGAGATCGGCACCAACAGCCCAGCGCAACATGGAACCACGGAGCAGGAGAAGCACAAGGCGAAGGGCCCAGGAGCAGCTGCGGGTGAGCAGGGCCTGCTGCTCCGTGGTGCAGACCGATGTGGATTCACATCACAGCCCTGCCACCTGGCAGCTGAGAGTCCGCTAACAAGTTACTCAGATGCCTAAGCCCTGGGTGCAGGATGAAAGCAGGGTTAGTGACACAGACCTCCGGCATTGGGGTAAAGTGAGGCAGCTCAGCAAATGACAGTCCTCCTCGTGCTGTGCTCCTTGTGCCACTGCGTAACGTCAAAGATCACCGCCTGGACGCCGTGGGGAGCAAAGAGCAAGGGCCGATGACCCCAGGTGCGTGCTTGGGGGAAAGTGAGCTGCTGATTGTGCCGTAGGTGCTGAGCGGAACCACGGTCTGATAAACAGGCCGATCACAGGGTCTGAAGATGGACTCTCGCTTCCAAAAGTAGCCCCTTGCCTCCCTGCCCATTGGTTGGGTTTGCTTGGTTTTATTTTTCTCAGGACACTTCTTCCTTGTAGTCACCCTCTGCTGTAGTTGAGGTTACTGGAAACGAATGAAAACGGAAATGTTAGTGTGTGTCACCCTGATGGCTCCCTTCCCTCCTGGGCACTTTGCTGTGGATGTCATGCTCCGGGGCCCGGGACCAGAGCGAGCCATGCACGTGCACACACTGCCTGGTTGCCCCCATCTGGCTCCCGTGCTGTGGAAACCAGAGGCAGGCGTGAAGTTTTTCTGGAGCAAGAAGAGAAGCTCCAGGAGCTTCCGGGAGCTGAAGGAAGCTGCGGGGACAAGGAAGGTAGCATCGCCTAATCCCAGCGCAGGTGAAAGTCAGAGAGTGCAGAGCCCAAATGCACGGAGAAGCAGAGGAGGACGAGCAGAGGGGGAGGAGGGCAGCCTGGCCATGCGTCAGCCCGGGACCATCCCGCACATGAGCAGGTAGCTTTGGGTGCATAATCTACCCCGTCTTATTTTCCACAGCTGGGAAGTGGAGCTCATGAATGCCTCCCTCAAACCCTTATTACAGCAATGAAGTAAGGGAGCGTCTCCGAAGCACCTTGCAGATTACCCAGCACTGAGCAAGGACTCAGATCGGTCATTTGCTCTCTGCAGATCCTCTTTCCACGTGGCGGTGCTGAGCTGCTCCCATGGAGGCCAGCACCCCCTCAGCACCCCACGCGGTCAGGCTGGGTCTTGGAAGCCTGAGCTGCGCTGCAATGGGGACATTCCCACTATGGGAGATAGCCGTGCTCCCTCCCTGCCTTCCCGTCCATGTGTCACAGCCTCGCTTCCGTCCCGACCACCCCTCCTGTCTCAGGACATCCCATCCCTGCAGGTGTCTGCTGGCTACCGAAGCTCAGGTGTCCTCTCGCTTCCCAGGAAGATCCTGCCCCGAGTTCCTCTCCGACCTCTGGCATCTCCCTGCCTGTTGTGTTTATTTCGCACTTCAGGGCTGGGCTCGGTCTGAGGCGCACTGCACATTGCACAAATCACGGTACTTGATCATCCCAAGCAGCTTTGTGAAGGTGCTGCTGTTGCTTCTCTCCTTTATGAAGGAAGAAACGGACCTTTGAGGAGGTGCCTGTATTAGCCAGGGGTCGAGATGGGACTTGGACCTGGACAGCTGATGCCACTGCGTGGTGCTGCATGGCAAGGTGGGTCTGGGGAAGGTGGCACAGCGCCAGGCTGCCACTGAGCTGCACCCGCCTCTGTGCCGAGCTGGAGGCATCTGAAGGCCCCACAGGATGTGCTCTGTGGGGAACCATGCTGCGTCTGATCCCCATCCTTTCGGAACTGATGTACTCAGGGTGCAGGTGTAGATGGGAGGCGTCCCATGTCGCTGTTCTATCAGAGGGAGGAGGCATAAATTTTAGTTTATCTATCCTGAATTCTTGATTTCTCATCTCACAATTATTTCATTGTGATCTTGGCAATATTTGAGTTCTGTAGCTTTGTAACAACTTTAAAGGTGTTTATTTCACGCCTATCAATTCCACATACAGTTGAAGCCCAACCCAAGCCTTGGGCCAAGGCTATAGAAAACCAGGTACCGCGGTGCCCCAGAGGGGTCAGTCTTGCATGGAAACAGACACAAGAGCACTTCATCCCGGCATGAAAATCACTCTGCCAGAGACAGGGAAGACTGAATTCCACCCCAGCATGTGGAGAGGTGGAGCTCTGGCCCTCCAGATGTGGTGGGGCGGAGCCTTTGTTCTTCAGACTGTGGTGCACAGTTTAGTCAATGTGACCCCAAGCAGCCTTTGGGATTGGTGGATGCTAGGATGGGAAATGGACGGAAAAAGATAGAGGGGAAAAATGGAGGACAGGGGGATGTGGACAGGATTAAGGCGTTGTATATGCACAGCAACCCCCATGGTGCGTATGACTGCTACGGACAACAGACTAAATAAAAACAAAGAAAATGGACGGAGTGGCGAGCGGTTGTTCCTGCGCCTCCGAAGTGGTTCTGGAAGCTTGGAAAGAACCTGGGAGTGAAGCTGGAGTGAGACCTGGGCACCAAGAGGGGAAGGCAGAGGGAGGGGCCGGCGGTCGAGGTGACTGGCAGGTGGTGGAGATGAGGGCTGCAGCCTTCTCTGTGCTGCCCAGGCAGGGGAGGCGCAGGGAAGGGCAAGTGTGAGCCTCCCTGGCCCCAGTGGGTGACTGCGCGTAGGTTTTTCCTTCCCCTGCTCACAGATACACAGAACCTTTGCTTTCAGGAAAGTTGGGGCTGGAAAGTTGCTTTTCGGCAACGCTGATGCTTTTGGCAAAGCGTCGATGTCTGGCAGGCAGTGGATGAGAGGCCAAGACAAATTTTCCAAGTTTTTAATTTTGCTAAGGCCTCTGCTCACGAGTTATGAGCACAACTTCTAACCTTGAGCTCCTCTTAGTCCTGTATTATTTTCACTTCTGGTTTTGCATTAAATAATCAGGACTCCATTCTAAAAATAAGATACAGGTGTTTACAACTTTCTCTTGCCGCTGGCTCCTTTCCTCCCTTCCCTGTTTTTCTCTGGCAAAATTGTCTGTAGGCTTGTGGAATTAGGCAGCAGTCGTTTCTCGCTTGACCTTGAATTTGAGACATCCATCTTGAACCCCCCGGGGGAGCCTGTATTTCTGGCGGGCTCACAGTGGGGTCTGATCTTGCTTTCCCTGTGTTCTTGGTTTGAATGTCACCTAGAAAACTCTGCAACTACCCCTTCTTCCTGCACAACTGAGGGTCCAGCTCCGTTCACTCCATTGCTGGGATTCAGGACTCCGGACAATAAAGCTCCTGGAAATGGAAAGAGATTCACACAGCAGGAAGACAACTGTCTCCAAATCTAAGAAGCCACCCAGCCTCGCCACTATCAGTGCCTTGTCCCTGGACAGATCCCCTTCCTGACACTTCCTGTGGGTCCCTCCTCCTCCGTTAATCCTCGTCTCAGATGGGCCAGGCACACAGCAAATCAAGAGCTCAGTAGAGGTGCAGCGGCTCTAACTGAGCAGCACCAGCTTGCTGAGATGGAAGGTGTGGCTCTCAACAGCCATCTCTTCATCCTTCTCCCACGCTGCTCTTGCCTCTATTGCTGCTGTGCTTATCTTCCCTTTAGACTTGAGTCCCTCAGGAATGAAGCCTCAGGAAGGTGTGCACAAAGTACCAAAGAAGCACAGGGACCATAGACCTGAACGCAGGTCCTCTGGCCGTGGCTCCCTCTCTGGCTTCTGCCACCATTCTGTTTGTTGGTTTGTTTTTAGAGACAGGGTCTCACTGTGTAGTTGAGACTGATCTGGAACTCACTATGTAGCCCAGGCTGGTCTCGAACTCACAGCGATCCTCCTGCCTCAGCCTCCCGAGTGCTGGGATTCCAGGCCTGTGCCACCATGCCCGGCTCTGCCACCATTCTGTACCCCTCATCACCATCTTGCCCCTCAGTTCTGGTGCCCTGACTCACTAATTATAACCAGGAATTGTTTACTCTATTTAAAACAATTTTTTTGTTGCTGCTTTTACATTCTTAATGATGCCTTGAGCTGAAGAAATCAGCTTTGTGGGGCAAAAATTTAAAAGAACACACTCAGAGAAGTAGAACGTGGGAGAGAAAGGCATGGGATAGCTTGGAGCTGGGGATATTGGATTTTGAGGGAGGAAATATGTGGAATATGTGTGAATGTGTAGGAACTTCTGTCTTGGTCTTTGTTTATGGGAAAAAAGGATGGCCCGCCCAAAGAAGGGTGATGGCACATTATACAGATGAAGGACACGAGGCCCAGCGGTGTTTTGGATGCGTGTCTAAGCATTCTTTGAACTCTCTCGATATGTTCTTTTATCTGAAGATCAGGTTTCAGCCCTTTATATCAAGTAAGCTGATTTACGTACTTTAAGGGATTTGGGGTGTGATGGACCCAGACAAGAAGCATAAAGAAATCTAGGGGATGCGAATGTAGTTACTCTAGGTAGCTCAGCAGGCACAATCCCTTACATCCTTGGCCCCTGGTGATCAGCTCCTTCAGCGTTTCTCCGGTCCCCAGAAGTGGGCGGGGAACGTGAAGTTCCCTCCAAACCCATAGGTCGTTTCCCTGGTGACAATCCTGGGAAATCCAGGAGCCCCCAAGAGTCATCTCATTAGAACGAAAGCAGCTCCTATTATCCAAGAAAGTGATTCAGGACCCCTATGTTTCTAAGAAAATCACAAAGGTCTTTAGAGCTCTCTGTCAGGAACCGGGATAAAAGACTGAATATTAGAATAAAAGACCTTCCTAGCATCTCCGTCCAGAAGGGTCTTAGTCACTCTGTCTCCCCTAGCAATGGAGCCACCCATGGACTGAGTTCCCTGAAACCCTGAACCAAGTAACCATTTTTTCTATTCCACTGAGAGTTTCAGTTATTTTGTCCAGCCACGGGAAAGTTTCCTGAGGCATCTGTTTTGTTTTAGCTTTTTTTTTTTTTTTTTTTTTTTTTTTTTTTTTTTTTTTTTTTTTTTTTTTTTGGTATTGGGGGTTGAACTCAAGGACCTTGCACTTGCAAGGCAGGAGTGGTGCCACTGAGCTAAATGCCCCGCCTGTTTTCATTATAGGCGTTTCCACTGTTACAGCTGCCATCCAGACATCTCCACAAAGTCTCATGCAATCATAGGTTGGGCTTTTCAGAGGTGGTTGGATCTAGGGTGTATGATACTAAAATCAAGGATGTGATGTCAGGATTGATTCATGGTGTGATGCTAAGATTACGGTTGGGTAGTCTGGATAGAATAGAAGGACAGAGTGAGGGCTTCTGTGGTTGTTGCTTGTCAGTCACTTTCTACTTTGTTGCTCTGTTCTGCTCTGCCTGCCCTGGACTGTGTCTCCTGTGCGATGTCTCTCTGCTGTGCCACCCTGCCTTGGAGCCAGCTAACTACAAACCAAAACCTCTACAAATTGTGAACCAAATAAGCCTTTTCTTCGTTAACTTTGGGTGTTGGATATTTTGTCTCAGTAATGAGAAAAATAACTAAGAGATTCACCATCAACCTTCCTCCCTTATACTGCAGAAAGAGTTTAACAATAAACCTTCAAATGATTTTTAATTTGATATGTACTTTTGAAGCTATCGAGTTGAAAATCACCCTAAGACCTCCAGGGTACCCCATATAAAACACTATGGATAGTAATTGTTATGGGGAATAAAAATGAAAAAGATTTGATTAGAAGGGAGAATTCTCTCTCAAGAAAACAATCCTTTTGCCTCAGATCAGATGATCAGTGCACTGTGCCAAAGAACTAGTCATCCAAAACAGCTAAAGATTCTTGCAGGGGGAGGCAGGGTGTATATGTAGGGTGGTAAACTGGAGAGCTGGCAATTACAGCGCTGAACCTCTCCTCGCTTAAATGACTTTGGATCCAATTTTTTTCCTTGCTAGTGAAGTAGTTTCTCTGTCCCTTTGTCAGAGGCTTTAAATGTAGCCCTGACATTCAGCCCTGAAGAAGGGGAGCCTGTTCAGGGGAGCAGCCAGATGGAGCACCTGTTTACCCAGGGGGCTTCTTCTGCAGCCAGCAGCCCAAAGCCCGCTGGTGGGATGCAGTGCCTTGTGTGTGTGTGGTTGGGGAGGAGAACTGAGGAAATACAGGACCGGGGTTCAAATCCCGTTTCCTCCACTGGCTAGGTGCGTGGACACAGGAAAGGCGCAGAAGCCTTTTTTAGCTCAGTTGACCCCTCTGTCGGATAGGAATAAAAGCACTGCAGAAGTCTGTGGCGTGGGTCAGATGGAGCTGCAGACATGACTGGCTGCTACACCATGCAGTAAGTGACAAATATTCAGTACCTATTGCAATAAGTGACACTTCGGACTCGAGCCTCCCAAACCTCTCCTAGCTCTCAGGGCAAATGAGTCAAGTTCTTTCCCTTGGAGATGGCAAAAGGAGAAAACAACTGCTCTTTTGCAAAATTTCTTAAAGGCAAGGGCCATGGGGTCCAGACAATGGGAGCTAAAAGTCTCTGCAAAACAAAGCTCGGTCTTTCCTCCTGGGATGTGAAGGTTTTCTAGGAGGTTTTATCAGCACTGACTCCATGTCCCAGGCCCTGGGAGAGGAAGGCAGGAGAATGGACCACATGGAGGTGCGGGGGAGCTTCCGGGAGAGGGCTGGCTGTCGAGTGAGCGTTTCTTCGCTTCATGCATGCTGCTTGGACTTTCTTTGCGTCTTCTCCAACTTTTATGACTCAGTCACCCAACAAATCTGTATCGCATGACCTGTGGCAGGCTCTAGGTTAGGCATTCATCACAGAGTGTCAAAATGTGAACATATTTGGGCCGGCAAGGTGGTGCACACCTACAATCCCAGCATTCTCTGGAGGCTGAGGTAGGAAGATTGCTGTGAGTTCAAGGGCAGCCTGGACTGCAACGTGAGACTCTGTCTCAAACAAACAAACAAACAAACAAACAAACCAATCAAAAATATGAACGTATTCCCCGTATCACAGCCAGGACTGGAAGGCAGGACTTACCTGTAGTCACCACTGGATGCCCACATCACCTGGAACTGAATGGAATTAAGTAACACAAGTGAAATATTAAGATGAGTGTTGATCATTTTGACTATTTGAGAGCCCATGCAGAGAAAATGGAGCAAGCAGGGTCACTCAGCAGGAAGATGAGGGCCTGCTCTAGGATACCCAGAAGTTCGGGTTCTCTCAGCTCAGAGTGGTGGACCAGGAGGAGGACAAGGAGGAGGAGAGGGGAGGTTGGGGCCACACTGTGCAGAACTTTGAACACCAAACTGAAATTTTTAGATGTGATTTTTTCAGTCAGTGGGGATCCCCAGAGGGCCCTTAAACAGATGTGGGATGCAATTAAAGCTTCACGTGAGAAAGCTGATTTGGCCAAGCTTTCTAAGCTTATCAGAGGAGAGGGACTAGAGACAGCAGCTTAGTTAGGAAGCCAGGAAGCCAGCTAAGCCAACTAGTGAAAAGCTTTGACTGCATTGTTAGCAGGAAGAAATTTGGAGATGTGGAAAGATCTGAGCATCAAAGGAGAGGTCAGTGGTGTGAGAAAGCAAAAACGAAAAAGAAAGGAAACGAGAGAGAGTCAGAGATGGTTCTGGATGCTAGACCTAGGGAAGGGGCCGAGACATAAGGCTCCTAAAAACAAACAAACAAACAGAAAGAAGTCTGCACTGGCAGAAAGAGCTGCAATTGATACAGGAAGGAAGTGGAAGAAATGTCACGTCTAAGGACCACATCTACACTGAGGAGGAGGAGGAGGCCTGGAGCAAACCTACGGAAGTGGAGATGGATCGGGAGTGAGGAACAGAGCAGAGGGCGGCGGTGAGGGAAAAACAGAACGGATCCAGTGTGGGAACTGTGATGAAAAGAGCATCCACAGCCAGGTGTGGGGAGGGAGGGAGCGGGGAGAAGAGGGCTGAGGGAAGAAAGCCAGGGAGTTGGTGTATGTTCAGATCGCAAGAAATCAGAACCAAGAAGGAGGCAGAATCAGAGAGACAGGAGACAGGACACTGTAGGGTAACGTGCAGAAGCCAGCGGAGGACGATGCAATCCCAGGAAGGAAGCTGGATTCGGTGCTGAGTGATAGGTCACGTTTTCTCCCAAACGCGTGCAGTGTGGGCCATCACCTTCACGCCGAATTACCTTCTGTGCAGTACGCTGTCGTGGATGTCACCCCATCCCCCGGTTCTGACGTGAGCTTCTAGAAGCTTCTGGACACCTTGCCTGGATGCTGCCGGCAGCCCTGCCTGTTTCCATGGCGATGGTGATAGATGAAAGATTAGACAGAGCCCTGAGAGAAGTGGAGAAGCCGGTGACCCGGTGGACACCCCCGCCATGGAGAGCGACATCACAGCCTCCGTACTTCCCAGTATCTGCTCAGCCCCCTCCCCACCGTTTCTTTTCCCATCTTCCTTCCTTCCTTCCTAACCAGGGGAAAATCGTCCCACACGAGCTAGAGTCTCGGGGGATAACAAAGATAACAGAGTCGACATTCATCATTTCCCACATAAGGAAGCTTAAAATAGCAAGCAGCCGGAAGGGCAGGGACTCGTCCACAGCGACACAGCTGGTTAACAATGGCGCAGCCCAGGCCAGCAGCCGGGACTCCCAGCTGTCACGCTTCTCAGGACCCCACCCTGCATCCCTTCTGATGAAGCCACTTCTCTGAAACGCGTACGTTTCTGAAGAAGTCTCCAACTTTCCAGCCCAGCGTTTCTTCTCAAATCAGAGGAGTTTATGAAAGATCACTCCCCGGAAAGGGATTCCAGAAGGGGTGGGGTTTATCGGCTGCATCCTAAGGACAAGCCCTGTGCGGAGTCTCTCTCTCCCGTGCATTCTCAAGTCACCCCTGGAAGCTGGCTTCTAACTACCAGTCAAGCGAAGGAACTCAGAAAGATGAAGATGCCCGCTCCTACCTAGCCAGTTCATGAAGGGTACTATGGGGATGTGATCCTATCCCGGGTGGCTCGGAAACGTGCTCCCTGTTATGCTACTAAACCTTTTGTCTTTCATCACAGGCAGGAAGCTGTGAAGAGGGAGATCTGTTTTCTCATGGACTCTCCTATTCCTGGAGAAAGCTAAGGGCAAAGTGAAGTACAGGCGTGGACCCCCACGCATTAGAGCCATGGGCAATTCCAGGGAGCCCCTTTGGTCTGTTGTTTCTGCAGAAGAGGGGACTTACGTGCTCACCTCCCTGTTTGGGGTGGTGAGGCCGAGGTGTCAGACCTTTCAGTAGGGACTTGCTGTCTTATTTTTCAAACACCCTTCCTCACCGTGGAAGGAAGAGGAAAGCTTCTGGCTCAATGCCTGTCTTGCAATTCCATCCCATCTGATCTTATCCTGGGCTCTGTCTTCCTGGTCACCAGAGAGACCTGATCAGAATCCTGCCCAGGCCCCTCACCTGGCAATCTGTTGCTGACTGGCTGATGCTCCTTCTCAGGCCACGACACAGCAGGGTTCTAAGTGAGTTCCTTTAAGGAAACAGAGCTGTGGACAAATTATTTAATCCATGCCTGGGACATTGCATTTCAGGAATACGCAAGATCGAGCCTGTTTTTGTTTGTACAGCCCAACCCAGGATGTTTGAGTTCAGGCTCAGAGAAAAGAAAAGGTGCACCAGACACTTTAACTATTTCGCTGCTTGTCAAACTTCCCAAGATTGCTTCATTCTATAAATATTTGCTAAGCTAGGAGCCAGGAAGATGATTAAGACACGGACTTTGCCTTCACTGTCTGGCCAAAGACACAGAGGGGTAAAATATCTACAGCATACATCATACCTGCCGCCCTTGAGCCAGGCCAAGGAAAAATAGAGAAAGGAGCAACTATTTGCCCACAGAGATAAAGTGATTTGAAGACACCAGGAGAAGCTTTGCAGAGGAAGGGAAATGAAAAGAGCTCCTAAGAAAGGCTTGGAGATACAGCAGTGGTGTGGTAGTTAAGAAACACATTGTGGTCCAGTGAGAATAGTGCTTTGGATCTGGAGTGAGAATTTGTAGGATTGGAAGGCAGTGAGGATGGGAATTAAAGGAGAGAGGAAAGGGAAGTCCTGTGTGTTCTATTTGTGCATAGTTACTCAGTCTTGCAGCAAAGGGGAGGTTGGACTGTAAACAGTGATCAGAAACATGAGAGGACTTATTATGGCTTTGAGCTTCAAATTTGCTGAGCTTTTGACAAGGGAAGGATATGATCAGATCTGGGGCCTGAAACGCTCAGTTTTCTTAACATGTGGAGGAAAGATTTAGTGCAGGACCGAGAGGTCCAGGCAAGGCTGAGGGCAGGAGGCCAGTCACGAGGTTTGTATGATCTTCTAGGCCAGACACCAACACTAGAGTGGAAGGGAGCTGCAGAGCAGCAGGGAACAGCTGACAGGGACAGAAGACTCGATGGAAATAGAATTAGCAGGTCTTGGTGACCCACTACTGCGGAGGGTGTGGCTTCCCTGAAGGTACACGTGACAGTCGTGCCCAGCCAGAACCTTGCTCACAGCTCAGAGACTGGTGGCACTGGAGGCTGGGGAATGTGTGTGTCTGTCCCCAGCAGCTTTCAGACCAGTTGAAAGTAAGTTTGTGTATTGTGCGGGACAAGGGCAGTTTCTATCACCCGTACCTGTAGATAGTTGCACTATTTGTTTTCCAGTACTGAGATTGAGCCCAGGGTCTTTGCACTGCGCTACTTTCACATATGTATAAATTTTGAGACAGGTTCTGTTGTTTGTTTGCTTGTTTTTGTTGTTGTTGTTGTTGTTTTTGTTTTTTGAGACAGGCTCTCACTATACAGCTCAGGCTGGCCTTGAACTCATGGTGATCCTCCTGCCTAGGCCTCCTAAGTACTGGGATTATGGACATTTGCCACCATGATGCCTGGCAGGGAGGACCGTGAGTTCTGTAAAGGCAAGATATCCTTTCTCTCTCTCTCTCTCTCTCTCTCTCTCACATCTCCAAGGTCTTGCTATGTCATTGAGGCTTGCCTTGAACTTGCAGCGATCCCCCTGCCTCAGCCTCCAGAGTGCTGGGATTACAATTGTGTACCACCAGTCCAGCTGAAGATAGGCTCTCATGGTATCTGCACCCTTGGCAGGGCCAGGAGCCTGGTAGTCACATAAATACACAGTATTCATGGAAAGGAAAGTCTGGCCATTTCATAGACAGGTTGCATGCTCTTCCCCCCGAGCTTGGCTCCAAACTACCCTTGCTCCTTGAACGGTCACACTTATTCAGCTCCTGTTATTCCTTTGTAGGCCGCGTGGCAGTCTCTGTGCAGAGTGTGAACAAGCCACGTCATTATGGAAGCTCGTACAGCAGTCTTCCCTCATCGCTGGTTTCATTTACCGTACTCGGCAGAAAACACCACGTCTCAGTGGTCCTTACGTCCCGAAAGGTCAGCTGCCAGGAACACTATGTCACCATTGCCTCCTCTCGTCAGGTGGGAAGAGGGTCATCGCATATCACTCCAAGAAAAAGAAGTGCAAATACAGTTCAGTAAGTCTTTTGAGAGACAGCATATATATAGATATATGTATATCTATATATATAATTTTTCACTAAGTGTCTTTTGGCAATTGTTTGTTTGAGACAGGGTCTTACTACGTAGTTGAGACTGACCTGGGACTCACTGTGGAGCCCAGGCTGGTCTCAAACTCACAGTGATCCTCCTGCCTCAGCCTCCCAAGTGCTGGGATGACAGGCATGCGCCACCACACCTGGCAAGATAAATGTCTTTGTTTTATTTTGTTTGGTTTGGTTTGGTTTTTGGTTTTGTGAGACAGGGTCTCACTATGTAGTTGAGACTGACCTGGAACTCACTAGTAGCCCAGGCTAGTCTCGAACTCACTCCCCCGGCTGAAAATTGTTTTTTGCTATCAGTTGTTACTCTCTTAGTATGTCTGATTCTAACAAACTGAGGAAGAAACTTAGTGTCCATGACTGGCAACTTATTTGTGGAGGAAGAAACATTATACCCATGGGTCAGGGAAGAAGAAACATTGTATCCACAGACCCAAGCCTTCTGTGAGCATGGGAAGAGCACAGTATCCACCCGGCTGAAAATTGTTTTTTGCTATCAGTTGTTACTCTCTTAGTATGTCTGATTCTAACAAACTGAGGAAGAAACTTAGTGTCCATGACTGGCAACTTATTTGTGGAGGAAGAAACATTATACCCATGGGTCAGGGAAGAAGAAACATTGTATCCACAGACCCAAGCCTTCTGTGAGCATGGGAAGAGCACAGTATCCACCGCTCAGCACCTTATGTGTGTGGGGGAAGAAAAGTATCTACGAGGCTGGCCTCTCTCCAGGGTTTCACCCATCCTTATCTTTATTAACAGATGTTTGCAAGAACAGATGAAATTAACCCTCATTAATCTTTAGCTTCCTCCAAAGTATGAAGAGCAAAGAGCCAAAGGACAACACATTAGCTAACAGTTGTCATCCCTGTCTTAATAAGTTCCTTCTGGGTCACTGCTGTTGGGTCTTGAAAAAGGTAGCTGAAAAATTATGTTTATTTTGAAGTCAAACAAGTCAGAGAAAGCATCAGAGGCCCCAGAGCTCAGCGGGCCTGACTGCTTTGCAGCCAGGTCAGCCAGAAGCCACTGGGGTGTAAGGAACCAGCCGCATGCTCTGGCGTCCACGCGTGCTGCTGGAGGGGCAGAGTGGGGGACTGCGGTCGCGGTCGCGAGTGTAATAAACACGGATTCCACTGCAGAGCCCGCGGGGTCCTGGGGGGCCGTCAAAGGGCTCGGCCTGCAGT
>NW_022900932.1:11655743-11677701 GCF_012274545.1 Fukomys damarensis | reverse complement strand
GGGGTCCCGATCTGCTCTCGGGCGTCTCCGGGGTCCGTGGTGGAGGCGGGGGGCGGCCTGGCTCTGGACTGGGCCAGGTTGGGGCTTTCCTGACCCGGCCTCCCTCCGTCCAGACCCCCCGCCCAGGCTGGTCCTAGTGCGGCTGCGGCGTCACACGGGGCCACCGCATTGGGGACGCAGGGACGCGAGGACCACGGTAGTGTCCCCAGCCTCGGGCGCGGCCCTGCGTCTGAACGCTGAAGAGCTCCGAAATCAAGGTTGGCGCCGGGGGTTGCACCGAGGAAGGGGGTGCGACCCTGACTCGGGTCCCCGTCTCAGGGCGAGGGGACAGCGCGGTGCGGCCTCGAGGCTGCGTGCACCGAGCCCGGCGCTGGTCCATCACCCTGGCCGCGGCTCCCCTCTTCCCACATCCCCACCGTCCCGTCTCCTGTGTCGAGGCGAGGGGTGAATTTGATGCCCCGACTCTGCAGGAGCGCGGAGCTTGTCACTGACGCGCACAAACAAGGAGAGCGCTGTGTCCCGCGGGAGGTGGGGCGTCGCGCCGGCTCCTGAGACCCGCGGGCCGGCGCCGCAGTTGCCAGGGCCGGGGAGTCATCCTACAGACGCTCGGTGCTGGACAGGGGGGCGCTGGGAAAGTTTGCTGTTGGTGGCATCGGTGGTGAGGCCAGCCCCAGGGTCCCTCAGGGAGCTTCCTGCCTTTTGTGATGACCCGGCCGGGTTTGTATCCAGGGAGCATCCGGATGCCTAGGGATGAGGAGCTGGGACTGCAGGCTGGGTCCCCCAATCTGCCCCTGACGTTGGCCAGCTGAATGGGTGTATAACCTCGTAGAGACCGTCGTGGGTGAAAGCTTACAACCTGCAGTGTGTGTGTGGTGTGGCTTTGGGTTTTTTGAGACAGTGTCTTTCTAGATAGCCCAGGCTGACCTTGAAATCATTTTGCAGCCCAAGCTGGCCTTGAACTCCTGGTGAACTCAGCCTCTCCAGTGCTGGAATTAGAGGTGTGTGTCACCGAATGGCTATATTTTGTTTTTTACCTTTTAACCCGAGGGAAGAGTTTAAGGGATGCTCTTCCTGTAATCAAAGGGTGGGGTTCTACTAATCAATAAAATGTGCAGCTCCTTTTCTTAAATCATCAAACTCAGTTTACCCAAAAATTTGACACAGGATTTGCAATTGCAGGCCTGACATTGTAAGTCTGGCATTACAAGAAAAAGAAAAAGAAAAAAAAAAAGCAAGAGAAAGGAAGAAAAGAAATATATATTATACACAATCTGAAAGCAACAGGATTCCTTATTCTACTGCTAATTATAATGAAAATGGAACGGAATCCTGAAGGCGTGGAGAGGGTGCCAGGGCAAAGGGATATTGGGAACCATATTAGCCTTCAGTCAGCATGGGAAGAATTGCCTTGTCCTTTTGTTTAGTTTTTGTTTTTAAGACAGGGTCTCACTATGTAGTCCAGGCTGGCTGCAAACCCATCACAAGCCTCCTGTCTCAGCCTCCCAAGTGCTGGTTTTACAGGTGGGCACCACCATGCCCAGCAAGAATCCACTTGTCTTTCCCACCTCCACTCTGCCCACCCCTCTTCAGGGCAGATTTCCTTAAGGTGTAAAACAGTGATCTCAGGACAGCGCCCCGAGCAATGTTTTTCTGGGGTTTCTTGGCCGTTTCAAAGCGACCAACCCCAGGCACTGGAGTTTAGCTAAAAGCAGGATGCTCAGAAGGGGCTACGGGATTGGGGAGGATAGTGATTGGTCTCAAATATTGCAATTAGATTAAAAAAAAAAAAAACAGCTGAGGATGTAGCTCAGTGCTAGAGTGCTTGCCTGGCACAAAACCGCTAACTGCCTGATTTATTATCTGTATTATTATAGGGATACTATTTAAGTATCCATCTTCCTCTTCCTTCAGCTCCCTTTTTATGTGGTAGGCTCTGTGATTGTCATTTTCATGATACTTTTTGGATAAGACAGGCTAACTGCAAGAAAGGCAGCAGCTTCCCATTAAGCTTTGAAAATAACAGATGCACCCAGTGTAATGTCTAATGTGATATGTGTAGCTACTGTGTGAATATGTCCAGCCAGAGAGCATCCCCTGCATGCCACACACAGGATCTCATGTGCAGGGGCACCTCTGCCAGTCACGTGACACTGTCCATTTCACCAGTGAGAAAACACCGGTGAGGCCTCCCAGGACCTCTGGCTCTTCCTAGGTCTCGTGGCTGGCTGGGGATGGCACCTGATGGAAACTTGTCACCTCATCATCCGTCCCTTCACCCTTGTGCCAGGCTGGGTGCTTTTACTCAGATTACTGGCTAATGTGGCAACGGAGAAGGGTGGCAGGGAAAGTTGAGATGGCCGTGTGGTTTGTTGTGGACCCAAGCAAGGGGTCCTGAGTGCATTTAAAGGAAGAGTCCTTGCTGCTTGCGTTTCTGCTTCTGCTGAGCCGAGGCATCTGTGTGATATTAGAGAGTGGAACAGACTGAAAGGCATGTGGTCTAGTCCAGAATTCTGGAGACAGGAAAGTGAGACCTTTGGGTTGGTGCCAGTTTGAGGACAGCCTTCGAAGGGCTTGCCTGGTGTGACAATGTAAGCAGGGGCACCTCACAGCCTCAGAGAGTTGGCTGTGACTGTACACGTAGAAGGGGGACAGTGAGAGGCCAGAAAGAGAGTCATAATTGATAAGGATACGGAGCCTGAAATTTTGGAAACTGCTACTTTACAGGGGTTGAGATTATAGAAGCCTCTGCTAAGCTGCCTAGGCTGTCCAGCTGTGTTGGCTTATAAAGCAACAAGTACTAGTCTTCGTCCCTTTCTCTGAGACTGGGCCTCACCCCTGGGGCTACTTTCTGACCCTTCCCTCATCTGAGCACTTGACCTGGTATCTAGGCAGCTGAGGGGTGGGCCTGCCAGGGGCTGAATTCCTGAGCCATGTCAGGACTTGGTGGCAGGTTCATGTAGAAGTTAACATTAAGAGCTGATACTGTATCTAAAAGATGTTCTCCTTTCTATAGACTTTAGCTCTACAGCCTTAGCATGTCAAAGCAGGGAGGATCCCAAAACTCCACTCATCCAGCCCCCTGTAGTCCCTTGGTCAAGGGAAAAAGCCACCAGTGTTGAGGAAGTGACTTCTTGTTCGCATAGTGACAGAGACATGTGCACTGAGCAGCCTTGCTGAGCAGGGCCCTGTCCCCGGCAGTGGGAGCCCAGAGGTAATCGGGGTTTGGATCTCACCATATGGGTGCAGATGATCTGGTCTGTGGGAGCTGCCAAGAGGGTTATAGGTTCCCTGATTCCTGAGAAATCTGTGGGGGTTGAGTATTGGCCTCAGAGCAGTGTGCAAAGTCCTTACAACCCCCGAAGGGCTTCTTTGGCTGTTAGGTTGAAAGCCTGGAGGGGGCACACTTTCTAGCTCAGAATATCACACATTGGCCCCGAACTCACGCAGTGAAGGGTTTCTGACCCAGTCGTGAGTCACGCAGTCAGAATGTCTAGAATGAGACTGGCGCTTCCCCCAAAAGATGTGTCTTTGAATCTGTTCAGATCCAGGCCAAAACAAATAAGCCTCTAGTGTAAACAAGCTGCACAAGCAGTGCAAATCCGCAGGAGAAGGATTACCTGCCATGAGATGCATATTAACATTGAGAAACCCCGAGACTAGGTAGGCGTGAACCCACCAACTGCCTACGGCTCGTAGTACTTTAGCAGGGCAGAATGGGGCCGAGTCCGCGCAGTGGATGTGGGAAGTCCCGTGAGTGCCACCTGTGCCGGGACAGCGCCCACGGTCCCTTTCTCTGCGTGTCCTTCCTGAGCAAGAGCAGGCAGCGGGAGTGGGGCTGGCTCTGGAGGGTCGTCCATGTGCGTTCTGTCCTTGGGTTGGATGGGAGACCTCAGGCCCCGCCTCTGCACTTGAGTCCATCCTCAGCTGAGAAGTGAGGGCCTTTGGAGTAGCCATGGCCAGTTGTACATGGGTTTTGGGGCTTGCTCTGCCAGCCTTTCATCAAGCGTGTAGAGTGGGATACACACAAGTAAAGTTTGCTGAGTCTTTTGGTGATGGGAAGTGGTCAACAGGCCATTCGAGGCCAGGATGAATCAAGGGTACACAGCTGTGTGTGTTTCCAGTCAGCGTTGACACCCTGAGGCCTTCTGTGGTAAGACCAGGGCACCGGCAGCTGCCTGGCACATGGGTGCTTCTCCTCCATGATGGGAAGCCTTGGTTGTTTGGGAGGCTTGGGAGTGTGTCCCATGGTCATCGGGAGCAGACTTGGTCCCGACTTTTAGGTGCAGACCTGTCTGTTGCACAGAATGACAGCCAGATCACTGTGGTCCCTGAAGTCAAATCCCCGGTTAGCACAGTCGGAGCTGGGGCATTGTTGCTGGGGTAGGAGCAGCTGCCAGCTTGGGTCTGTAGGAAAAGGAACTGGATCATGCAGAAATACCCTGGTCTTACCCCGTGTTTGTGTTTGTCCAACACCGGAAGAGCGACAGGAATCCTGAATTGGCATGTGTGCTGCTACGGGACTGTCCCCCTGCCTCCCGTTGGTACTGGAGCTTGGACAGAGGTCCTGACCTGGAGGAGCCTATGATGTCCCGGCCAGGCTCCAGAGATGGGCGCACTGGTGTTAGGCAGAGCGGCAGTGCCTGCCGCTCGCGGTGATGCTGTGTGCTCGAGGCCCTGGGAAGGTTTCCCTGTCCGAGTGTGGCTTGGGAGCTGACTGATGTTTGCAGGGGTGAGAAGCTGTGTGCAGAGGGCCCAGGCAGGATGTGGGAGGTGGTCAGGGTGCTGCTGTCTCATGTGGTTGCATCTTCCCTGCACTGTATTTGCAAACTGTGCCTAAAACTGTTCCCAATTAAAACAGAAACAACAAAAGAAGAGGGCCTCAGTAAGCCAAGCCGCAGCAAGGCTCGTTAGCTAATATTGATGGTTTTCCGTTTGCTCCTCTGCCACCGGCACCGCTTGGTGTCTGTGTTGCTCGGCACCATTTGGAAATCTGTCTTGGGAGAAGGCCAAGGATAAGCGTTAGAAGAGAGAGGAGAGGGGTGAGTCTGCAGAGCAGGCGCCAGGGCCACTCGGCAGCATTGTGAAGCTGCACCTGGCTTACTGAGGGGTTGGTGTTCGGCACTGGCCCCGGAGCGCTGCTGCAAATCCTGCACACACCAGGGCGCAGGACTGGTCCCCTTGCACAGATAAGACAGCGAGGTTCCTGTTTACGGTTGGGTCCTCGGCCAGTGCGGGAGAGGGGATTCAGGTCCAGGTCAGTGTGTCTTTAACACCATTCTTCTAGGGGGAACGGGTCACTTTCATTGACCAGAAGTTTGTTTCCTGTAAAGGGGAAGATTTACCTGGAGGCTGAGCCTGCTCTTCTCATCTGGGGAATGGCTGTGCTTCCCAGCTGTGCTTGGCTGTTCAGCCCAAGTGACCACGACAGCAGCCTGGGTGTGGGCTGAGGGGGAAGGGCGTGGGCTCGCTGGTGACCAGTGAGCCTCCTGCTCTGGAGATGGAAATGTACTCCCAAACTGAAGTGATATAAATAGGGAATGGATGCCTTGCCATGCTGCAATTTGGGTGATGTTGGTAAATATTTGCTTTGTGAGTAATAGTGCAACCTGGTTCTGCTTAGCAATGTAGTTTCACTGACTTTTCCCAAGATCGGGGGAACTTTTAGGATGTTCCAGGTTGCCAGCCCAGTGATTTGTGTAGGATAAATGTGGATGGGAGCCATCAGTTGTTACTGTTTCCTGTGTTCACTGTTCATGTTGGGGCTCTTAGAAACTAGCCAAACGCCTCGATTTGCATGGTCCCGGGGACATCCGGCCTGTGTGGCTTATCACACGCACTTAGAACCCTCGTCTGGGTTCTAAGCGTCTCCTTGTAGGTGAGGGTGACCTAAGAGACCAGAGGAGGACAAAGAGGGAGAAGAAACTGTGTAATCTTTAGTCCCGGAAAAAGAGGTTGGAATTCTGGTCTCTCAAACCCTTTGGGACAAGATGGTCATTTTATTTCCTTCTCAATGTGACCAGTGTTACTTTCCCCAAAACTGGGAGACGCTGGGGGGTTGGAAAGGAGGGAGGAATTCAAGGCAATCGGTGGTGGGTTTCCAGAATAGTTTAATGAGTTATTGTCCCATTCTTGCTTTGTATCTAGAAGCCCCAGGCTCTTCTTTTCCTCTTGAATTTAAATCTCACTTCTCTAGAATGGATGAGGTCTCTGTGTTTCCCATCTTTTCTGGTACTGCTCTTCCATCTCAAGCTTCTTAAAGACAGGGAGAAATGTCTTTAAGGAAGACCACAGTGAGCGTGAATGATGATGGATGTATTCTAGAACAGTCTCGTTCTCTCTAGACAAGTTGGAGGCAGCTGGAGCCTGCATGGCACCTCAATCCTTAAGAAAGAACATTTGAATCTTAAACAAGTTGGCCATTAGAAGCACCAGGTCAATACAGAATTGTCTTTCTGTTTCTTCCAAACTCACTTCTCTTCCTTGACAGTATCTGTGGAGTGTTGAGATGCGTGTGTACATATTTTCAGGGCAACCTCTTTTCCAGGACCAATGATTAAACAATTTGCTTTCACCCTTTCCCCTTGAAGTTCTGCTTTTCTTCAGGTAGGCATTTTCTGTTCCCTTTCAAGAGCGTGCTCGTATTTTTTGTGCGTGTCATAAGATTTACAGAGCGTGTGTTGAAGAACACCATGCATTGCTGGACTCTGGGCATAGGAGGGTGAAAGGCTCTCTGTGGCCTCTCCCGCCTGGAGTCTGTAGAAGGTGTGATGTTTATAATCGAGCGGTGCAGGAGGAAGAGCGGCTGGGACAAGGGCTGCATGTGGAATAGCCCGAGGAAGGAAGGGGTCCCTGCTTTCTGGGAGCGGCAGGAGGGTGGGGTGGTGCTGGGCTGGGCAGGGGAACTAGGCCTTTGAAGCCATCAGGGTGCCATATGTCCAGGGAGGAGTGGGGTGACAGCGTGGCCTGGACTCAGCCTTCTTGAACAGTCTTTGTCCATGCCAGCTCCTCCTGAGCTACACCCAGCCCTCGACTTAAAAAAAAGGGGGGTTACCGGCAGTTCTGGTGAGAGATGGGGGGCTGGCTGCAGGAGGCCAGTGAGTGGCTTTGACAGGGGCCAGGGTGGAGATGACAGCTCTGCAATGAGGGTAGTGCAGGTGGGGACAGCCAGCCAGAGACTGGAGAGAGCGGACTGATGTGGGCAGATGGGGTTCTGTCTGTGGGGTTGGAGACTCGCCCCGTTCCGGCCTCGTGGCTGCCCTTGACACCTGTGTCCCCTGGGTGCCCGGTCGCAGACAGCAGCGCTAACCAGGTCCTGTTCGTGTGAACCCAAGGCTCTTGTTCTTCCTGGGTGGTTCCCCAAGGCCTGGCCCTCGAAGTGGGCCACCAGGTCAGAGGAAATGAGTGAACAGCTTTATGGCTTTTGCTGTACATTGTCAGGTTGTCTCTCGGAAGACATTCGTTTAGAGTCCACCAGCCACCTGTAAATGTGCTTTCTGTGCCACGAGCCTGCCAGCCTCGGAGTCCCTCGTGTTGGTTCATTTGTGCTCCTTCGGTGTGGATGCCCAAGGGCCTTCGGTTTTATAGATTCGATTTCATAGTCACTGCAATCTCAGGCCTTTATCCATGGCGATCGCCTTGGTAATTACTCCTGTGGTCCCTGTCTCAACTACTGAGAAGAAGATGCATTCACTTCATTTACATTAAGTCTCTGTGCCTTTTCGGTTGTTAGCTTTCTAGTTAGCTGAGTATGGCATATGCTTTTACACTCTCCTTTCAATATTACTGTACTTAATAGCCTGAAGTTTTAAGTTTGTATTATGAGGCGCATTTTATTTCTTTGTGTCTGAGAATGCTTTCTTGTTACTACTGTTAATAAATTGATCTCCTAACAGATGAGAAATTTCTGATGACTTTGGACCTTTTGATTTTATCTCTTTTGTAGTGGAGTTCACTGGGGATCGAACTCAGGACCCTGAGCTTGCGAGGCAGTTGTGGCAGCGCTGACCACATCCGTGGCCCTTTTTCTTTCTGTTTTTGAACAGAGGTCTCAAGCATTTGCTAAGTTGCCCAGGCTGGGCTCGACCTGTTGGGTTTGTTCACCCTCCTGGGCTTCAGAGTAACGCTGTGAGGGTTCCTTCCGTGACGTCTGGGCAGACGCATCTGGAAGGTGCCCGGCCGCTTTCCTTCTCAGTGGCAGGTTGCAGTGCAGGGCATCAGTAAATGCGAACATCAATAAATGCGTTCCTTTGATTTGTAATAACTATTCAAAATGTAAAAACTATTCTTAGCTTGTAGGCTATACAAAGCAAACTGAGAGTTTGCCTGCTTTTTTGTGTTTTCTTTGTTTGTTTGTTTGTTTTTTGACACAGGTCTCACTCTATAGCCCAGGCTGGCCTTGAACTCACTATGTAGCCCTGGCTGACCTCGAACTCATGGCGATCTTCCTGCCTCAGCCTCCTGAGTGCTACTAAGATTGCAAGCGTGCGCCACTGTACCAGGCTCACCCTTCTTTTACATAAAGTCATTAACACCTTAGGGGATGAGACCAGGGAAACTCATTCTGGAAAACTCTGCCTTGAATTCTGTGCCAGCCTGAAAAACACTCATTAATAGTCAACTCTTTCTAGCTTGGACTCTCTCCTTTACTGTTACCAAGTTTTACTTTTAAATGTTTTGAAAATTGGTCTTTATTTCTCTTTTAACTCTCTGCCGTGAACTTTGTATTATTATTATTTTTTTCTGCAGTGGGCTCTATGATTGGGAAGATGTGTTTTAGGATCACACAGCTTTGTTGAATGTGGAGTTTTTGATACGCTTCTCAGGAACTATTTACATCTTAATTGGAATAAAGCTAAAATATAGTAAAATAAAAAGGTGGTGGAAGTGATCATGAAAACTGCATTCATGCAGCACCTGTTGTGTGTCAGGCGAGTTAACCCTGCTTTGCCCTTTATTAACAGTAATTGTCACTGGGCGTTGTGGCTCATGCCTGTAATCCCACTACTTGGGAGGCTGAGGCAGGAGGATTGCTGTGAGTTCGAGACCAGCCTGGACTACATAGTGAGTTCTAGGTCAGTCTCAACTACATAGTGAGACCCCGTCTCAAAAAAAGAAACAACCCCACCCCCCAAAACCAGTAATTGTCCAAGCGGTCTTTGAAGAGATCTTACTGTTACCCCATTACACGAGTGAGGAAGAAGAGGCCAGGGCCTCCTGGGAGCCACGATAAAAAAAAAACAACCCCAAATCCCGGTGTTTTTCCTGCCCTCACCTGGACACAGGTTCTCCAGCTGGTGTCCTCCAGGTCAGCTGTGACACCGTCTCCCGGGAGGTGGTTTTGGCCTAGGCAGAGGGCTGTGCCCATGGAACTGGCCCCCTCAGGTGCCAGCAGCAAGCCCTGGCTGTCACTTGGGCTCCCAGGACCCCCTCTGTGGGTTCCACTAATTCGCTGTTGTGGGCTCACCCATCTCAGGGAAACCTTACCTTGCTTATTAATGAGGGTTGCAGTTAGTTGGAAGAACCCACGGGGTGGGCACGCAGGGGGAGTGGTGCCACCCCCAGCCAGGGCGTCCTCAGCCATCCTGAGTTCTCTGAACTCCCCCTACCCTTCCCTTGGAGCCAGCTACTTCCTTCCTCAGCACCGTTTATTGCCTGGTAGATGTTGATGGTGAACTTAACCTTCAGCCCCTTTCTTCTTCAGAGGTCAGGGCCGGGCTTCAGGTCCCAGTGCTGTCAGGATGCCTGGGACCTTCTGGGGACCGCTCCCCATCCTGAAGCTTCCAAAGGACCCAGCGCCACCGGTCATTGTGTTAGCTGCAGAAACCATTCCTCTCTCTCTGGAGAGTCCCAGGATTTAGGAGCTGTGTGCCAGTTGGTTTCGCGTGGGTTTGGGTGAAATCCTTAGGGACACAGAGTAGCATCGCGGTCCTGTCTCACTGTTCTGTGGGTGGCACAGTGATGGAGTGAGTGGGTGTGGCCTTGCCCTCTGGTGTCGGTGGAGGAAGGAGCTGGGGTGGAAGCTCTGGCCAGCAGCTCATGCCGGGTACCTGTACTCTTGCATCGTAGGTGTGGGGAACAGCATCCGGGTGAACTCTAGACTGAGTGTTTCCTTTCCCGGCATGCCCTGAGATGCAGTCCGTTCACCCCAGCCTCGGCATTCCCTGTATGTACCAGCTGTAAGAACAGCCTTTGCTTCTACCCTGGAAACAGGACTTCTCTAAATCACAGAGGCTGCAGGAGGTGCGAGAGTTGGCAAGTTTATGTAATGTGGCTGGGAACCAGTGTGCTGGGGATTTGTGGCAGCACCGTCATCCTGAGGGGCTCCATTCAGTGCATTCTTTTTCAGAGCTGAGGGATTCCAGACAGTCAGTGTCTTGATCTTACAAACTTCACATGATGTTCGAGATAAAATGGTAAAAAATTCTGAGAATATCCAGATCTGCCTGAGTTTTGCCTTTTGATTCATCTGTTAGCGTGCTTTAGAGTCATCATCCCAGGAATAATTTGTTGCTTTCTAATCCCCAGACTAAGTGAATTTTGTCTGAAAAATACTAGCTTCAAACCAGACATGGTGCCACGTGCCTGTAATTCCAGCACCCTGGGAGGCTAAGGCAGAAAGATGGCAAGTTCAAGCCCGGCCTGAGTCACTTAGTAACTTAGCAAGTAAGACCCTACCTCAAAACTAAAAAATAAATAAAAATAAAAGTTCGGGGGATGTAGTTCAGTGCAAAGGCCCTGGTCCAATGCCACTGCGTCAAGCCAAAACAAAACACCTAGCTTTGTACAGCCTTGAAAATAATTCTACACCACTCCCTCAGGCCTGTCCATTATGAATAGCCAAAGTTTATGGCTGCCCCGAGTCTGCGTGTAATTAGAATTCAGTAGGAACAAGGATAAGTATGTTGTAATCATAAAGTCTAAGGGATTTTCTTTTTGTTGGAAGGATGAGGTCCCAGAGTAAAGAAATTGTTAAAGACCAGGGCGTCATCATCAGTTTCCAGACATGACAGTGTCCACACATCCCAGGCACTCTTGTCTTCCTTGTGCAGTCTCCGCGCTCCATGTAGAGGGGACAGAGCACAGGGGCGACATTTGTCACCCATGAACACTGCAGTCCTGGGGCCCTGTGCAGCGACCCGTTGAAGCTCCTGTACCCCTCTTTGGAAATCTGTGTCTCTGTGATTCTTACCTTTTAATCATCCAGTAAGTACAATGTCCCCACATCCTGTGCAGCTGGGGTGCTGCACTGGTACTCACCTCCTTCATCCTTAACTCTGGCGGGGTAAGTGACCTGGATAAACCAGATTCTTCTGACAACTCAAGTTTAAACCAGAAAGGAGCATGGATAACTTGGGAGGATACTCTCACTGTATAGCTTATAGTTCCACGCACCACATTAGTGCAACCTTTTCCTAGCTACGAGAATGGTTTAACCCTTCACTACACCAGCTTTGCATCTCATGCACCGTGGGGAGGAAGAGCAGGTTTAGGGTTCTGTGAAGGCAAAATGACATCCTGGGGTCTTTGCTGTTACACACAAGGGTGTTGGAGGCTTCATTGCCTGAGCTGCCTGTCTGCCCTGAAGACTTCTGGGTTTTCTGGTGCTTGCTTTTGTACACGTGCTCATCTTGGAACCTCTTCCACCACCACCCATTAACTTTGTGCTTTTAATTATTTATGACGTGCAAACTCATTCTCTCTGCAAACACTTGCATCGGGTTCCTTCAGGGAGGCAGTGTATACGATCCACCTGATCCTTGTCCTCACGGAGCTTGTGGTCCGCAGGGGAAAGATAACCGTCAGCAGAAAGATGTACTGGGAGAAAGCATGGTGGTCATGGAGGGAAAGGAGAAAAGAGCTGGTGAAACTTGTTCCCAGTAAGAGAGGGGCGGGTGGCGTGGCACAGAGGAAGCCCCATCTGCTAATGGCTCTACATTTCATCCAGAATCATGCAGGAAATGACTGCAAGTTTACGCTGGTGATGAAAGGACCAGATTGGTGGTGGGTTGGGGTGGATGAGCAGAAATAAGACAGAGCTCAGCACTGCAACTCATAGGTCAGAGGCCCCGGGGAGTGTCTTTACTCTGGATTGCTGATGTTTCTTCTCCCTTTTCAATGCTAGTGTGGGCAGACTTTCTGCCAAATGCCAGATGATGAATCTTTGGAGTCTATGGGCCACACATAATACAGTCAGTGTGGCAGCTACCCAGCTCGTCCACCATAGCGTAAAAGCAGCCATAGGCAAAGCCACCACGGAGGTGTGGATTGATTGCGTTTGCTGGCCCTGCCTGGCTGTTCTCGCACTCTTCATTACTGAAGGAGAGAGGAAATGTGGTCTGTGTGGCCGTCCCTGGCCTGGAGCTGCTTGTATCCATTATGGGAAGATAAGTATACACACTTAGGGGCCATTAACAAGGCAGTGTATAATTACACACCAGCAGGGTGTGCAGAAACAGGAAGTGTGAAGATTGCACTCATCTGGTTGGCGTCTGGGCGTCTTTGACACCAGCCTCTGAATATTGTGATTATTTAAATCAAGGTTCACCTTCTTTGGAACCCTTAAGTTTCTCTAGGCACACCAATCCCCTGTGGCCACCCTTGGTGCATCTTGGGGCAGAGCCAGAACTTTTAGTTCCTTCTCTGAGCTTCCTGTGGGTCAGACTTCCCCTCTGCCTACCTCTTCCGCTTCTTGCCTGGAGTTAATTTCTGCTTCTCCATCCTGAAAACCATTTCAGAACATCTGTATAGCCAGGCATGTTGACGAACACCTATAATTCCAGTTGCTCAGGAGACTGAGGCAAGAGAATCGCAAGTCTGAGACCAGCCTGGGCTACTTTACTGAGACCGCCTCCCCGTGGGACTCTTCTCCGTACTTTCGGTTCAAAGCGGGCGGTGAGAACTGGAGTGGTTTTTGCCTGTCCCGTGGTAGAACCTGGTGAAGGCCTCGGTGGACCCCAGCAGTTGGTCTTCACCCTGGCCCAGGCCTGGCACACACGCGACATCTTCGTCAGTGTTTGTCCATGAACCTGTAGTCAGTGGTTCCAGAGTTGTCATTTCTGATGTCATCCCAGGCGTCCATACTGTTAGTTAACGTTAAGGAACGGTAAGACTTGTCCTCACAGTGGGGTGGTTGAAGGTCCACTTCAGCCTCTTAGGACTAACAGAGCCACTGAAAGCATGGGGAAGGGGAGGTCTACAGATCAGTATCGGGTTTGGAGTGCACGCCCTGGGGACAAGGAGGTCAGCCCCAGCCCTGCACGGAGCCAGCCAGCTGGCCAGCCAGCCAGCCAGCCAGGGTGTGGCTGATTGCCCAGCCTGGCCTCTGCTGGGGTGGAGGACCCTTAGGTCCCAGAGGACTCTGGACACTGCTCCAGGCTTCCAATATGCAGAATCCAAAGCTCCCTATGGCTGCTTCCAAGTGTGGACTCTGAGAAATGCACAGCAGGGCCACCTCCGTGACCTCCTGGGTGGCATCTTCAGTTTTGGGGAGACCGAGTCTCATCTTGTCCTTGGCAGTTCATCTGCCACGCTCAGAACAGGGTGGCTGGGGCTGATTCTGCAAAAAAAAAGCAGCAAGGGGAGGAAAGATGGAGCTGGAGTGAAAGGGAAGACATCTCAAGAGTTTATTACAGTGGGTCAGGGGCTCTTTCGGGCTCCATGGTGAGGTTGATCTTCAGCGTCCTTCACAGGAAGGTCAACCCCAGTGTCTTTTTCACATTTTTTGGTCTTCCATTAAAACAACAACAAAAAAAGCAAAACTGTTATAAACTAAAACCTAGTTATTGACATTTATCAAGCAAGTTCTGGGCCAGGATAAGAGACACAATGGGAAATAGTTTAGGTTCTGATAGTTAAATTTTGTGGTGGGGAGGAACTGAATCTTGTTAAGTGTCAAGGTGCTGAAAAGACAGGAACTTTGATCACTCTGGAAAAATCCTTGCTTTGTTCTCTTAGTTACTCATTCAGCCGAGTGTTCAGAGGGAGTTTGCATGGCCACCCAGCAGGCAGGCTGAGGCAACTTATTCTCTTACAAACTTTCTCTGTTCTTTAGAAGGCAGCCAGCACTGTTGGAACCTCAGTCTTCATTACTGGGGAAAACTTTCTTTGATATTCTGACTTCTCCCTTTCTCAGAAGGACCTCAGGATTTAGTATGGCAAATAAAGTCTGCTGTTCCCCAAGTTTTTGTGCTAGAAGCCACTGGAAAGTCCTGCTGCGCTGGGTGGGGGTTTTCTGTTCTGTGATTGATGTTGAAATGTCTGATGAGTCCTCCGTGTGGGCCCAGCTTGTGCCTGGCCTCCTTGGGGGCCACAGCCCCCCCCCCGTGCACACAGTGTGACTCTAAAAGCATCAGACCTTGTTTAGAGCACGTGCTAAGGCCTTCCTCTGTTTTGGATTAAAAAAATTTTTAAAAAAAGTAAAGAGAAAGAGTAAAATGGAGCTGGGCACTTCGCTTCCTATAGGAGAAAGGTTTGAGAAAGAGTCAGGCTGTGTCTGTCTGTCAACCCCAGGCAGGCAGCGTGGGGTATCGTGTGGCAGCTTGAACGTGTGCCTCCCTGTCTCATTTGCTTTGGAAGTGGGATGTTTGTGTGGGGAAATGGAAGACTCAGGAAGCTCTTTCTCGTCTTCTGCATGACTTCTACGCAGCGTCTTTCTTTGTGTGTGTGTGTGTGTGTGTGTTTTATTGCTGGGGATTAGACCCAGGACCTCATGCATGCTGGGCAAGCACTGTACCGTGAACCCCGCCCTCAGCTGTCTAGAGGAGACTCAATACCACCTTCAAAGTGCCTCCACATCCAAATTCTTGGTTGGCTGTAGAGCCAGTTAGAGAAGTGGGGTAGGGTCTGTCTTATAGATGCTGAACGGGCAGCTGAGACCATGGTCAAAGCTGGACCCCCGCTTCCCAGAGTGGCCACACGTAGGAAGGTGGAATCCCAGTCTCCACCTTTCTGCTGTGGCCGCTCAGGCCCGACCTTTAAGCTGATGGCAGTGTTGGCCTGGCTGGCGCATTCTCCTCCTCTGCATCTGTGTGACAAATTGTTTCTGTGTCCCCCCTCCGTGTCTTTCAGCTCGGGTTCCTTTGCACCACCTGGGCTCAGCCAGCACAGAAAGCAGCAGGCCTCGTTGGCACGTACCACCATGTGGACCGTGCCACAGGCCAGGTTCTAACATGCGACAAGTGCCCAGCAGGGACCCACGTCTCGGAGCACTGTACCAACACAAGCCTGCGTGTGTGCAGCAGCTGCCCGGCCGGAACCTTCACCCGGCATGAGAACGGCATCGAGAAGTGCCATGACTGTAGCCAGCCATGCCCAGGGCTGATGGTTGAGAAACTGCCATGCTCCGCCTGGACCGACCGGGAGTGCACCTGCCCACCCGGCATGTTCCAGTCCAATGCCACCTGCGCCCCCCACAGCGTGTGTCCTGTGGGGTGGGGGGTGCGGAGGAAAGGGACCGAGAATGAGGATGTACGGTGCAGGCAGTGTGCGAGGGGCACCTTCTCCAACGTGCCTTCCAGCGTGCTGAAATGCAAGGCCTTCACGGACTGCCTGAGCCACAATCTGGTGGTGGTCACGCCGGGCACCAGGGAGGCAGACAACATCTGTGGCCCCCGCCCGGCCCTCTCTAGCACCACCTCCCCCTCCCCTGACACTGCCGTCTCTTCACACTTCAATCCCATGGGATCCCAGGAAGTCCCTTTCTCCAGCTATGTCCCTGAAGGTAACTTAGCTCGTAAATTCCTTATTTGAGAAAGTCTCGGAGCCCATTGGAGAGGCCCAGAGTGGGTTTGGACCCAGGATGTCTGTTTCATTTTGTGTACCCCAAAGTCAGCCCTGGAGAAGAGACCTTCATTCTGTAGCTAATTACATCTGGCTTCTTCGGGTATATTAGAAACATTTAGAGTCAGAAGTTTTCTATTAGGAAGATGAGATATTTAAAAAAAGAAGTCACGTGAAGTGAGAACGGAGAGAATAATGTGTAACCGTATGAGACACTGAAACTCTTCAGGTCTCAGTTCGTACTGACCAAGTAATAAGTGAATGAGCTCAGTGTTTAAGGTCCCTTCCAGATTAAGTTTTCTAACACGAGGCAAATCCGGGTAGACACAGCTGAAAGGAAAGAAGTACAGAGAAGGGGAGGAAATGCCTCTGCATTTGGAAGGAAGGTTAGAAGCATCAGGAACAAGTGAATTTGTTGTTTTTTTTTTTTAATTGAGTTTATTGGTACATTTTAGGGATACAGTACAGTTACATTCATCATTGGGATCTTGTACCTCTGCATGACAGGTCTTGGTTCTCATTTTTCCCCCTTGTCCCCGCCCTCCCTTCACCCCCTACTCTCCTCCCCCTTTACAAACACTTCATTTCCATTTTTTCATTTTCTCCTATTTTTTCTTTTCCCTTATTAGCTTTTCCCTACCCTTCCCACTTTCTCTACACCTTTCTTTCTGTTTCACATGGTCAATTATCTCATTAGGATCTTATGTACTATGATAGTTTTTCACACCAGAGAAACTATTCGGTATTTACACATGTGTGACTTATTTATTTCACTTAGGAGTATATCCTCAATATGTATCCACTTTCCTATGAATGAATCTAACTTCTCATTCTTTATGGCTGAGTAGTATTCCGTTTTATAGAAAAACCACATCTTCTTTATCCAGAGGAAACAAGTGAATTTGTATCAGACCAAAGGTGAGCAGCATTAACTAGCATTTACCTCTGGAAAACAGCAATCTGATGTTTTTCTAGTCACCTTGACTTCCTGGCCTTTATCAAGTGTCCCAGTTTTCCTGAGGTTCCACTTGAACCTGGGGAAAATGTACAGTTTAGTCTATTTTCAAATCCTTGTTGACTGTTGATTTTCCTGAGACGTAATCCCTGTGAGTTGTGCTCCCTTCATCCTGTGTGTGCGATGGTGCTGGCCTTCATGATAACCCCATGTGTGGGTTGAGCTTGCTCACTCCCGCCATCTTGAAATGAAGAAACAGGCTCACAGAGCTCAAAGGGCCACTCCAAATTTCCTCAGAGGCTGACACAGGCCAGGTTCTTCCCTGGGGCCTGGACATTCCTGTTTCTCTTTTCCTTAATAAAGACATATTGTGGAAGCTTCTCTGAAAGAAGCCCGCCAAGTGCCAACCTCGGTCTTGCTTAACCTGTTGGAAACAGCTGTTGAGAAAAGTCTCGCCTTACTTTATTCACTGAGCTGCTCCACCCAACCTTTCACTTGTCAAACCTGGGTTTGTGTCCGAGCTCTTTTCTTCATCCTAGTCATGTGCTCCATTTCACCCCTGCTTTGTAAAATGGTTTGAAGGTGAGAGAGGGAGGAGACTGAGCAAAGGAATTATATTTAAATTGATTCTCAGAATAATTGGTACCGTTAAGAGCAGACTGGAGCACTCTATCCACTCAATGTGTGAACTACAGCAGTTGCAGGAGGCCCAGGGGTAGGGTAGGGCTGCACAGGATTCCTTGCTTTGGGTACAGGAGAGTCAGTTTAGCCATTCTGACTTTACCTTCCACTGGAGGTGCTGCATGGGCCTTGATGGAAATGTACAGTTCATTAAGTCCTGAAGGTTAGTCGTTCCTTCTTCGATTATCTGGCCTCCTTTGGAGATGACCAGGGAGAGAAGGGAAGATGTAGACCCCCAAATGTGGAAACGCTCTTCCCCTCCTCCTTCCTCTTTTTTCTAGGCATGAACTCAACAGAATTCAACTCTTCTGCCTCTGTTAGACCAAAGGTACCCAGTGGCATCCAGGAAGGGACAGTCCCGGACAACACGAGCTGGGCAAGGAGGCACAAAGGCATGAACAAGACCCTCCCGGGACTCCAGGTGATCAGCCACCCGCAGGCGCCCCCGCACAGACACATCCTGAAGCTGCTGCCTTCCATGGAGGCCACCGGTGGCGAGAGGTCCAGCACGCCCGCCAAGGGTGCCAAGCGGGGCCACCCGAGGCAGAGCCCACACAGACACTTCGACATCAACGAGCACCTGCCCTGGATGATCGTGCTCTTCCTGCTGCTGGTGCTGGTGGTCATCGTGGTGTGCAGCGTTCGAAAGAGCTCCCGGACGCTGAAGAAGGGGCCCCGGCAGGACCCCAGCACCATCGTGGAAAAGGCAGGGTTGAAGAAGTCCCTGGCTCCGGCCCAGAACCGGGAGAAATGGATCTATTACTGCAATGGCCACGGTGAGCATCTCCCCTTCTTGCTCACCGCTCCCGGGTCCCCTAGTCCTGCTTTCCGAGGAGTGCACGTGCGCAATGTGCGAATCTCTGGGGTGCGGGGCGCGGCCTGCTCTGCTTGAGTGGTGGAAATGGTTCTGACCGACTCAGTAGAATTAACGCATCCTGAGCCTGCAGCCTCTGCTTCCATTTCCCCCAGCATCTGTAAGGCAGAGCAGCCTGCGGAATCGGAGACCTAAGAGTTAACCTGCAGGGACTCTGCCAGACCTGTCACTTAACACGTGAAAGTGAGATGGGAGAGGAGCTGGTTGTCCAGTGGGGCTGGACTCCATCCTGCTGGCCTCACCCCACTGGGCTGCTGGGAAGAGAGAGGGGGTGAAGCCCAGCTTGCTGTCAGTTTGCCTCCTTGCGAGTTTTGAGTCTGCTTTTCCTGTTCCTATTGCTTTCCCCTGTGTCTGTCTTACTTAGGTGTTGGGGGGCCTCCCTCCCACCAGGAAGCGTGGCGGGGGCGCTGGTGTGTGAGGGACGCCCAAGGCACAAAGTGCTGGTTACCATCGGGGCTTGGGCACTATTTCCCTTTCCTGGCAGCCAATGTGCTGGAATATTTTGGTCTTTCCCCTTTTGAGGGTGAAAATGGCGTCTAGAACTTGTACCAGAACTAAGTTTGGCTGGAAGACCGCAGTTTTTGCCCTGTGGCAGGAGCTTTCTTTTCTTTACATTTGAAATGGTCCAGCCCAGCTCTGACACGGCTGTGTCCCCGTGTGGCTTTCTGCTCAGCAGTGGAGGAGAAGATGAGAGCGGTTGCCTACTTGGCCTCTTCTGTTGAATTTTAACGATGCTATATCACTTGACCCGGCAACTCTGTTTTTGTGAATCTGACATAAAGGTATAATCAGAAATACTGTAGAAAGAAGGTGCAAGTACAAAGTTCTTAAACTTTATATATGTAAAATAAACATTGGAAATCACCACAGGGCCAGTTTCAGAAAGATAACTGATGGAATATTATATTGACATTAAACATTGTATGAAATTTCCTTTCACTTACGTCACAGGAAAATATTTACCTCAGGTAAATAAGGAAACCAAGCTAAAACAAGCTACCTGGCTTCTATAACATAATATCAGTTCTCCAAACACTATAAAGGCTAAAAGGAAATACGCTAAAAAGACATTTTTTTTCAATGTGGTTGAATTTATGTGTAGATTTTTTAAAAATTATTTTTTCTGTGATTTCCCTAAATTTTCTGTTATAAGCACGTGCTACTTTTATAATAGAAGATGTAGAGCAAGGCAAAAGCACAAACGTACCACGGATGTTGCTTCTCTTGCCGGTGGGTGGAAGTCAGAGCCACAGGACGGCCCGTCAGAGGTGAGCGCCCTACCTGGGCCCCAGCCGGGATGGATGGCATGAGACACTCCTCCTCCTGGATCCTGGCTGGCAAAAGCGTCAGTCCTTCCCTTGGTCTTTTTAATTAAGAACAAACAAAGATGTTTTGTTGGCACATACATTCCAAACTTATAAAAAGCTGTTGAACGGTGTAGAGCATGCCTGCACACCCCGGCCCGGATTGACCTGTGCACACTGTGGTTTTCACTCTTTCCCTGGTACAAAGATGTTTTGTTGGCACATACATTCCAAACTTATAAAAAGCTGTTGAACGGTGTAGAGCAATCCGGCCCGGATTGACCTGTGCACACTGTGGTTTTCACTCTTTCCCTGAAGCCATAGCTACATTTTGTGTAATAAAATACATACGCAGACTAGCTCACTATGTAACACTGTATATGTATGTGTACAGTGTCATTTTCCCACATAATTTCCTGATCATATCCTTCCATACTTCAGGATATACGTTTCCTAACAGTCCAGTAGTCTCTTGCCAAAACATGATTGTCATGTTTACGAAAAACATGATTTTCAACCTAAATACGTTTAGCACATACTTTGCTCCCCGCATTTCATGTTTACCGTGTAAAGCCTGGATGGAAAGCACACGTTGTCCCCAGTGCAGGATCCAGTCTCAGGCCGGATGGAGCCATCACTTGTCCTGCAAGGATCTCACCCAGGTGCTAGTGCTGCCGTGGATTCATCTAGTTAGTGGGACACAGTGTGAACCTCCTGATAGATTAAGTAAACTTGGAACTGTCTTCTCCTCGTTTCTTTTCTTTGCTTTTAGTAGTGGTGTTTATACATCAGATGACCGACCATCAGCTATCTTTCGAAACTCCAGTGGTGTCATTTTCAAAATCTGTGAGCACACACCAAGTGTAGATGTAAAAGCTGGTCCGGCACCAGAGAGCAATTGAATGCCATGACCTTAGACGTTCGTAGGGCTGTCGTCACCTTGTGAACCAGGGTGTCCTTAACTCAGGGTCTTCGGCTGGGCATGGTGGCACACACCTATAATCCCAGTATTCAGGAGGCTGAGGCAGGAGGATCACTGCAAGTTGAATGCCAGCCTGGGCTCCATAGTGAGTTCAAGGCCAGGCTGAACTACATGGCAAGACCCCGTCTTAAAAAAAGAAAAAGACAGCATCCTATTTGGTAAAGGAGTGGGGTTGCCAAACCAAGTGAGACCCAGCCATCCCCGCTATAGACATCACTGCCACCTGGCACCCATCCAGGTGTCACCACGTCACCCAGTAGTTCAGCCTCTGCCCCGGGTTTTGTTTCGGGTGTTTATCCTCAAGGCGTATTTCTAAGCAAGCCCTTTTCTTTCCAGTTGCTAGTCTCAAAGGTCCCACAGATGAGATCCTGTGACAAAGAGAGGTTGTGTTTGGTGAAAGCCGTGCCAGGTGCGCCGGGACCTGGGAACAATGCGTGCTGATCTGGTAACACTGTCCTGGCAGCAGATTGTCCTAGATGAAGGGATCACTTCCTGCTTCTGCTCCAGTTCACACCCAAGTGTTCATGAGGTCAGGTAGGGACAGAGTTGCCAGGCCCAGGCTGTTCTTTCTGTAGTCCTGCAAGTCCTCACTAGCCCTGCCCCCTCCCGCAGGATCTGTGCTCCTGATACCACCCTGAGGGGACAGTGGTGCCCGTTTTCTCACTGCAACGACCTGGGCCTCTCCCTTCCCGAGCTCCCCCACCCTTCTCTGTCTGTCATGGTTCACAGGTCCTAAAGCTGAAGTCCACGGAACTGCAGTCTTGGTTCTGCGTCGTGCTAGCTTTGGAAACCAAGATGAGGCTTTCCTTCTTTGGCAGGGATGGAGAACCAGGCCTCGCCTCCTCCTGAGGTCGCAGCAAGTCAGTGTTTGGAAGTTTGGGACCCAGCTGTAGTTTCTGGCAATCTTACCTATTTCAGCAACAGGAATCACAAGTCACTTCAGAATTTTTGTATATAAAAAAATCTAAGAGTTTATTATTGGCTCCAGTATCAGCAAGATGGAAGTGTGTCGTTAGTGTTCAAATTGTCGGGCTTTTGTCAGTTTTGGGAAATATATTTGTTTTTGCAGTATAACCCTAACATAATGGGGTAAGTGGCGGTGGGGGTCGAAAAAAAGATCAGTTTAATTTAAAAGTAAGATGGTTGTGGGTTGCACACCTGTAATCCCAGCATTCGGGGAGTTGAGGCAGGAGGATTGCTGTGAGTTCAAGGCCACCTTGGGCTACACTGAGTTCAAGGCCAGCCTTGAATTCAAAGCAAAACCCTGTGACAAAAGAGAAACCCACAAAAATAAAAAGATTAATGTGGGTTCACCATTAACTGGGAGGTTACCTGGAAGATGATTTTTTTCATTTGCTTGGTTTTGTCCAAAAAAAAAAAAAAAA
>NW_022900932.1:11610772-11655637 GCF_012274545.1 Fukomys damarensis | reverse complement strand
CAAAAAAAAAAAAAAAAAGGCATGGAAGTAAAGACAGTAAAACTTAGCCCCCTCCCTGCTGGGTACACATTGTGCTGAGAAGACTCCAGCACCTCAAAGATGTCCCGTGGCCCTCCCTTTCAGAACCACAGGGGACATGGGACTGCGGCCACGCCCACTTCCTGTTCTTTACCTTTCCTCATTCCTCCTCGGCTTCTCCTCTCCTCTCCTTGGCCTCCTGCTCCTAACTGCTCACGGGAAGACACAGCTGTACCTCGGCAGCCTCTCTCCCTGACATGTGGAGGGGAAGCCCGACCATCACGTGAGCGATGGAAGTGGCCCCGTGAGTTTGAAATGTTTCAAGGCAGCAGAAAGCCCCAGCTTCTGTCTTAGATCCTTTTTCTTTCAGACTTCTAGGCCACGCTGAGGGAAGAGGACTTGTCTTTGGCTGTATGTAGAATATGTAATAATATGTTCATGTACCTAAGCAGCAAAGCCTGCTGTATTTTATTATAACACAGGCATGTCTGACTGGGCTGTAAGTTGGATGTCCTACAGGCTGAGGCAAAATGAGAAGCAGTGAATGAGGGGAAAGGAGTAGGAATTACTTAGTCTATAGCTGCTGGTGAGCAGTGAAGGCCCCTCCTCTCCGCAGTCACTTAAGGCACTGGACACTTGGGGCCATCTTGTCCTCACTCATGTGGATGGTGGCAGGGACAGGGAGAGCCCTGGGCCCTCTCCCTTGTGCTGGCTGTGGCGCAGGGCGGGGCCTCACTTGGCAGGACTGGACTCTGAGGCCCGCCCTCACCTGTCGCTCTGACCGCCTGCCCCTGTAAGTGTGTGTGTGGCTGTAGCATCTGACACCCCACACAGCCTGCAGGCTCGGATCCAGCAGACGTCGGACCTTCCTCTGGGTCCCCTATGCCTGGCATTCAGCTCGAGTTGGTGCCTGCTGGCCCTGTGAGCTATTTACTGTGAAACTAAAATTAACTAAAATGAAAACCTCAGTCCTCAGTTGCACTGGCTGTTTAAGTGCCGAGCAGGGACCCATGGCCAGTAGTTTCCATGTGGGACAGACAGACAAGGAACACTTCCATCTTTCTGGAAAGTTCCTGGCCCTCAGCACCCATGATCTGATCAAATGGACTCTGTCTGAGGCTGGGCTATTTTATTTTATTTTAACAAAATGTAGATTGGTACATTCTAGAAGTTGGGTTAATTTGGACCCATTGAACCACTGGGATTATTGCTGTTGGCTTCTGACAATGTTGGTCTTAGGGACTTAGACATGACAGTCTCAAGATGGGCTCCTTATGATATTTTGCCACAGATGCCAACAATTATTTTTGAGAGCTAACAGAGGTGTCCATGACACCAGTGCTGAAACTGTGTGGAAGACTCTAGAAAAAGATTCTGAATCTTCCACACCTAGATTGCGTATTTCATAGCGGAACGCTTTGGCCGCAGACTCAGGGCCAGGGTGATGCAGGGAGAACCTGCTCACTCACAGGCAGGAAGCCTGAACGCCTGTGAAGCCTGAACGTGCCTGGTGTTTGCATCCCAGTTGTATGGAAATGGGTCAGCAAGAGAAACTGGTGGGGGTCCTGCAGTTGGGAGTGAGGGGACCGTGGAGCTAAGCTTTGGGGGGCAGTCACCAGAGACTAGAAATCATGCAGTAAGCCTGGGCTCTAGAGCTCCAGATTTGCCGTTTCCTAGTCACTCGCTCTTAGTTGAGACCTTTGACTTCTCTGGGCCTATGTTTAGACTGCCGGACAATTAGAGAAAGGCACTGGCACACGCAGGAAGGGCGTGGGCTCCAGCCTAGGTGCGCTTACTCGCCGTGTGGTCCCAGCGAGGTACTTCAGGTATCGTGCGTCATGCAGGGACATTGTGCACACAATGGCTCCTGTGCTCAGTGCTTAGTGCGGTGCACAGGTGTAGGCTGGGGGGAGGGAGAGGCTGAGGGTGACAAGAGGATGCGGACAATATGCTGTCATCGCCGCCACCGCCACCCCGCCCCACTGATGCACTCACAGAGTGGTGACCGCAGATAGGCGGAATTGTCGCAGTCCACGCGGTGGGACTCGGGCAGGGTCACCGTGGGTCTCCTACGAGGGAGGCTTCCCCTCCATCCCACCTGCAAGCACAGCAGCATGGACTTAAGGCTTGTGGGAAGTGAGCAGAAAGTCTCTGAAGCCTTCCTGGGGGAGCCCCTGGCTGGGTACTCGGGTGTGGGTCCATCCTGGCCCCGGGCTTTCCGTGGTAGGGCTCAGCAGGCTGAGATATTTTAGGTCTCAGGAGTTAAATGGGCTGTGTCGGTGCTGTCCAGCTCTGTGCGTGCAGCATGAAACAACCAGTGAGCCCCGCATAGATGGCGGGTGGGGCTGTGTTCCGATATTGCCATGTCTGCAGGAGCAGGTGGTCTACACTACAGGCTGTGGTTCAGTGGCCTCAATTCACTATCTCTCCCTGATGTCTTTATCCTGCCAGGGCTTGCGGGGCTCAGAGGAGCAGTCTCATTCTTCTTGGAGCCTTGCTGGTTTCCAGTGCTAGTGCTTAGCTTCTTAGCTCTGCTGCTGGCAGGGACTGTGCCTGGGCTTCCCACAGCCTCAGTGACAGCGGAGCGGCTGGGACTCAGAACACGTGGCCGTCACCGTGTATGAGTGTGACCAAAGACTAAGGTGAATGTTTAAATTTGAACAAAAAGCATCACACTGAAAGACACCTTGCTATGGGTCCCCCTCGGAACCCTCCCACCCACTGTGAATACACCCATCCCGTTGCTCCTGCCGTTGTCTGAGGCAGTGCTGAAGTCCTCTTCATTGAATGTCCCGAGTTGCACTGTTGTGGCTGCCTCGATGTCCTGAATCGATTCAAAATACTGACCTTTCGTGGTCACTTCGACTCTGGGGAAGAGTCAGAGGTTGCACAGTGCTGGATCTGGTGACTGAGGTGGATTAAGGCACCTTAAGTTTTTTTCTTTTTTTTTTTTTTTGAGACAGAGTCTTGCTTTGTACTTCAGAATGACCTCGGACTCATTATACTATACAGCCCAGGCTGGCCTAGAACTCACAGCAATCCTCCCGCTTTAGCCTCCTGAGTGCTAGGTTTACAGGCATTGCACCACCATACCTGGCCCATACTGTGATGTTTTTATGGACCCGCCTTTCCACTGCATGGCACTTGGCAACCGCATTCACCATATTTTTGATCAACCCTGCAAAGCTATTCAGGAAAGAGGACTTCCAGAACTGCTCAGAAAGTGACAACAAAGATAGGACAAGTGTGCTCAAAGTGAGGGAAGGGTTTAGAGGGGGATTCATGGTGACGTGTCTTATACTGTAAATGTTAAGTTTTTTACTTACACATTTACTGTCTTGTCTTCTAAAAATTGTTCCAAAATTCCTCCATTTCCCCTAATAGATGTCAGCATTTACTCAGGGAGCTGTGGGCCCATTGTGCGGGTGTCCCTGGCTGGACCTGGGGTGGATGGGGTGTGGGTGGGGCAGGAGGAAGCAGGGAACTTTGGACTCCAGCTCAACCTGTGTTCCCTGAGGCGCGGTGGAGATGGCTGAGTGGTTCTAGCAAATATCATCACCTGGAACCGTGCTAGGCTACTTCAGAGCTGAGGGCCACAGGGAGGTGAATATCCACGCAGGGACAGTTAGCAGCAAGTGGTCCTCAGATCTTTTGAGTGGGGCTGGCAGAAGCTCCTTCCTCGCACTTGGCCAGGGAGCTGGGGACGGGTTTATCTACCACTGAGAGGCTGGTGACCCCAAGACCCCAGGCAGGGCATATTCTCTGTGGAGTAGGCTGGAAAGCACCACCAGAGGTGGTCAGCTGCCTGCGCGTGTGTGTTGGTGTCACCCTGACATCTGACAGGGGGGCTGGCCTCAGGGGTCCTGCCCTGTGCTGTGGGTGGGGGTAGGGGTAGGCCACCACTGATGCTGCCATTGCCACCAAGGGGGGACGCATGCACGAAGGGGGAAGGGGGGGCACCTGTAGCCATGACAACTGCAAGTTCCTTCAGAGGAAAATGTCTGAGAGAAACCTTCTCAGAGGGTGATGATTTTTCTATGTCTTTGTCATACATGCCCCCTTTTCCTGCTCTGTGCCATGTCACCTCATGCCTGTGATTATTGTCTGTGTGTTGTATTGTTTTCCTGAAGAGAAACTAAGTGTTTGGCTGTTTGATTCTGAGGTCATTGTTCTTTGGTATGGCAGAGGAATGTGACATAAATGAAGCAGATGCTCTTCTCCGAACTGGTAGGGGATAAACCTGTAACCCACTTCGTTTTCAAGGCATTCTATAGCCAAGGAATGTCTTGTTAAAAAGATTCATTATTAAGTCGCTTAACTTGGGATGCTCTTGTGTACTTGTTGTCTGTGAACACCAAGTTTAAATCCCTGCCTGGGAATGAGGGCTTGCTAACTTGGAGAGTGGTTTTGTTTTACTTTTGGAAAACTTGCAGGTTAGAGAGCAGTGAAGGTCACAGGGAGGGTCTGTGCACCTGTACACATGCGTGTGTGTACACAGCTATCTAAGACAGGAGGAGAAGAGACTTCAGCTTGCAGGGCACAGGGAAGGGGTGATTTGCTGAAGGTCAGGCGTGTGGCTCAGGGAGGGAAGCCAGGGGAGGAATTTGGGGAGCTTGGTTCTGCTTACCTGGATCATGAAGGTCTTGGGCTCCAGGGTCTCTAACGCCTCTGTCTTCAAACCCATCCTTTAGTGATGCCAGCCGAGAAACAGGAAGTTAAAAGCAACCTGCAGCCAAACCCCTGCCCTGTGTTAGGGTTGAAACTCAGCCCAAGTGACAGTTCAACCCAGTTGGCTCCGTGGGTGAACTTATTTGTGTGACTTGTGAAAAACTGTCCTGGGAGACGATGTTGCTTCAGACCCAGGACTGCTTAGTGCACTAACTCTAAGAAGTTCAGTTGATGTTGCTGAACTGAGCTGTAGTTTAGGCCTTGAGTTTTTGGTGGTCATTTTTTTTACACTGTTGTTGTTGTTTGGTTTTTTGAGTCAGAGTCTCACTATGTAGTTCAGGCTGGCCTTGAACTCATTGTGGAGCCCAGGCAGACCTCAAATTTGGGGCAATCCTCCTACCTCAGCACTGGGATTATAGAAGTGCACCACCATGCCCAGGAGGTGGTAACTTTTTAAAATTTTTTATTTCTTCCATTCTGTCTCCTATCTACATCTCACTGCTGAAGTGAATTGACACAACGTTACCCCTCTTCACCCAACGAGCAGGCCAAATGGCTCTAGGTTCCTTAGAATTCTGATATCAGGCTTAGGAAAGTGTCCACTGCCCCACCAGTATGGCTCCTCCCTCAGCACTGGTTCCTTGCTGGAGAGCTGGTCTTTGGTGCGGCTGTGATGGGAATGTGTCTCCCAGGTGGGCTTCTTGGTGGGCAGCTTCTCCTTTCCGGGGTGAGTGGGCAGACGCAGTGAGATCATGGGACAGAAACTGTTTGTGTTTCTGGTTCCTGGACTTTCCAGGGGCTGCAGCGGTTGCTGGCAGGTATGAAGTAACCAGAAACTGCTCTGGATGTATGAGAGCCATCTCAGTAAACTGCAGCCAGGTTTCAGAAGCGAGTTTCATCTGGATCACTAAAAGCATCATATGCAGTGGAGGACAACTCAAGTATTGAGAATGGGTGCTAACTTAGGATTTCTCTGTTTGTTCGTTTGTGTGTGTTTTTGTTTTGGTTTTGGTTTTGGTTCTGGGGGTCAAATTTGGGACCTTGCACTTTCAAGGCGGGAGGTGGAACCCCTGAGGTAAATCCCTGCCCCTGTTTCAGCTTTGTTATGGAGCATTTGCCATTACCAGCAAGGGTGGGATCAAGGGATAATATGGGGGTCCCAAGGTGGCAAGTTGAGATTATTAAAATATATTTTTAAGCTTAAAAGATTTCCGTTACTGTTTTCATCATTTCTAACAAAGGCATATCATGCTCATTGAGTGCCATGCCCTGTGTTAATTATTTATAAATATTAACTGTTTTCATAGTCATAATCATATCTTCATGTCACAGGTGGGGAAACTGAGGAACAGAATAACTCGCCCCAGGTCATACTTAGGAGTAGGGATTAACAGTGCCAGGTTTTAAATTCAAGTATCAAGTCTGACTCTAGACACCGCCCTTGATTTCAGAATTTGATTTTCCTATCAATTCTTTGGTGCCTGGAATCCCTGACTTTTTGTGGTTGACTTTTTAAACTATGCTCAGTTAAGAAAAATTCATTCCCCTTTGCAAACACCAGCTTATTGTGAAATGTTTAGGAAATCATCATCAATGAGCTTTTTGTCTGAAGAAGTTGCCTGGGTTTCTTACTTTGTCGCAAGTTGCTTGGAGTGGAAGAAACTGTAAGACCAGGTGCTCTGTGGCCAAAAGATTCTGCAGCACTGATGTAAAAGGTTCAGAGGGTCCCAGAGATCAGAGGCCACCGAGGCAGCTGTCCTGACTCACATCTGTGCAGCAGGCGGCTGTGGCTGCTTTCCTTTGCCAGAAACTCCTTGCCTGTGGACCCAGACAGTCCTTAGCCATCAGCCCACATTTCCTGCAGGCTGGGGACTCAGGGGAAACTCCAGGAGGCCGCTGAGGGATCAGAAGATTCCCATCAAGGGCTCCTGTGTCCCGGCTTTCCAGCCCAGGCTGTGACTCCTCCAGCAGGCACGAAACGGGGACAGGGCTGGAATACCAAGCTATTTTCTGTCCAGACCCCACCCACCAGCTTTTCCACCTTTGCCTCCAGGAGCGTCCTTCCCAGCTGACAGTGCCTTCCTGTGTAGCCTCTTGGGGCTTTGGAAAGCACACAGAACGCAGAAGGAAGCATCCATGGCCCGGCCAGAGGCTTCAGTTATTCAGTTATTCACAATGACCAGAGCCTTGGCTGCTCTCCTTCTTCCCCAGGTCCCAGCAGTCAATGCTGATGTGTTTTCAAGATCTCAAACAGCACAGCCAACCCTGCTAGTCCGATGAGCTGTAGACCGTGTGTGCCACACCCGCAGTTCCCCCCGGAGGGCTCAGAGACAAACAGGAAAACCGTCCCTAAGAGTGAGCTCTTGCGTCACCAGGTGTGGCACAAGCAGGTTGTGCAGAGGAGGAAGTCTTAGGCTGTGTGGATCGCCCCTCGCCCCTCATAAATCCAGGCCAGAGAGCCCTGCGGTGATGCACAGAAGTCACGTGTTGGATGTGAGGGTGACGCGCCCATGTTTAACAAGGGCGTTCCATTTGTAAGTTAAAATAATAACTTACTGTATTTAATCGGGGGGGGGCACTGTTGATCAGAGGGTGTCACGGAAGAGGGACAGAAGGAAACCACAGCCTCACCATGACCATGACAGGCATGGGTCACAGCCTGCGTGTTATCGCTGCTAAGGGAATGCATCGGCCCCCAGCTGGACTTGCCTCTTTTCCACGTGGTCTGATGACAGTTCCAGTGCCACTGTCAGTCCTCAGATGCCCTGGTTGGCCTGTAGCCACCTTTGGCACTTGGTTCCTTTTGTCCCAGAATCACTTTACCCCTGCTGTCCTCCTGGGCCAGCTGTTCCTCCTCCTCCTCCTCTTCCTCCAGAGCCTGAGCTCCCACACCAGCGCCCTGCAGGAACTCCTTCCTTCCCTGGTGGTGCCTGGCCTTAAACACACCTGTCCTCTGAGATGCCCCGATCCTGTGTCAGCACGGGCCATGCTCCCCACCTCAGGACGCAGGGACCCTCGTACACCTGACAGATCTGGGAGTGTGCCGGGCTCCTCACCTGCAGCCCCGGTGCTACCCCACTCTCATGCTGTGTTACAGAATGTGCTGGGGGTGCAGGCAGAAGCCGGGGAGGGATCTTTGACTCCTATGTCTGTCTCATATTAGACAGGGTCTCACTATGTAGCTCAGGCTGGCCTCAAACTGGAGCCTATCCTCCTGCCTCATCCTCCCAAGTTCTGGGATCACAGGCGCAACACCACACCCAGCCCCTCCCCCATCTTCAAGATAGGTGCAGAATCACCCACTTCCTGTCACCTGCACAATCCCCCGCTGTCCCCTCCCTCCTGGATTACTGCGGTGGCTCCTAATTCTGCCCTTCGGTTCATTCCTGACAGCCCGGGGTGATACAGTCTGGGGTTATGCCAGGTCAGAACGCCTGATTCTAAAGTCTCCCAGGACCTTATCCGGGGCAGTGTATCAGCCCTGTGGGTGACAGGGGCCTTCTCTCCAGGCTCTGGCAACCCAGCCACAGCATGCTCCTGTCTCCTGCAAGTCCGTCCTCCTCTGTGAGGCCACCCACTCCTCTGCCTTCTTTTCCTCTCAGCAGCCCTCACTGGCACACTTCCTGTGCTGCTCCCTCTCCACCCTCCCAAGGCTCCTAGGCTTCCCCAGGAAGGGTTGCTGTCTGTTCCAGGTTTGTTTCCCACCATCTCCTCAAGGCATAGGCAGTGTCTTGCCCAAAGTGAGGGCCCGCAGGACTCTGTGGAAGGAACAACCAATAAGTTTCCATATTTGAGACAGCTTCAAACACAGGCAGAGACAAAAGAGGAAGAGAGCCTTTGGGGGGGATTTTTGTTTTCTCAGTGGGCTGAAATAAAAGATTAGTTTCCCCTGTAGAACTGGAGCTATCTGTTCCTTTCATTTGGAAAATTTTCTACTTTTATAATTTGCTGCTGAAAAGCAGTTTGTGCATTGACTTCAAGAGATCTTTGCACATTTGAAAGAGTAACTCCTCAGAGTCATTTGAGCTTGTGGTTCTTGTCTGTTGAGCCTGTCTGTTGAGAGTGATCAGTTCAGCTTCCGGAAGTCCTGTTGGGCTTTAAGATAACATCTGAACCATTTCTCCAACTTCTGTGGCTCGAGTTGAGAAGGGAGCGTTTCTAGCCCTGTGAGCCGGAGTTCCCAGTGCTGCTTGGGGGCTCCTAGGTGGAGCCTGTGCTGGGTGGCATCCTCGCTGACTTGTGGGTTTGACTGTGGGTGATGCTCTGCTCTCCACAGCGCATGCGTGTGCGGGCTTGCTGATTTAGGGGTGCTTTGTCAGCAGGGCAGTGCATCCTGCTGCAGTGGGGGCTGGGCCCTTTTCTGCTGGGAATTCCAGCATCGGGAGTGAGCACAAGGCCACCTCAGTAGGATGAGGGCACGAGAGCAAGAACACCTTCCACCCGTTGGTGGGCATATGGGCCTAGCATGCTCCTTGTCCTTGCTGTGGATGTTGGGGACCCAGCAGGGCCACTCAGGGTCTCGGTGAGGAAAAGACGACAGGTGGCAGGGAGACCGATTGGAGGGAAGGGTAACAGGAAGGCTCTGGTTGGTTCATCCATTAATTCAGAGGGATTTGTCGCTAGGTTTTGGTGGGTGCTGGGCACAGTGGTCCTCAAAGCAGAGGTGGGACATGGGAAGAAGTGACTAGAAATGCATCTCTGAGCACAGGACCACGGGACAGGGTAGAACGCGGAGTCCAGGATGCCAGAGCCCGGGTCCATCCCAGTCTCTAGGCCACCACACCGCACTTGTGTCCATTCCCGCCCTGTGTCTGCAGGCCAGGGACACAGTGTGGGCCTTTGGAGGTGGTTGAAGGCTGGTGGGAGGGAAGCGGAGCTCGTTTCCCATTTTCCAAGCTGACATCTCAGGAGCCTGTGTTCAGAAGCCATCCGGGGATATAACCGTGGAGTCAGCATCCTGGGAGGAGGTGGGATGCTGATTGCCACCTTGGGAATCTCCTCATCATGTGCCCTCGGCTCTTTCCACATAATGAGAACTGGTGGCAGAGGTAACAAGCACAAGGCGCTGGGAATGTGCGGACCCGTCCAGTGTAGAGTGTGATCCACAAACAGCGTCTAACCTTCCCATCTCTCAGACACCGCGTCCGGGAAACCAGAGCTGTGCTGTGAGATTGCAGCAACCTATTCCCGAGTCCTTGGGCTCTGTCCTCCCCATCCCTCTTCCTTGTTCCAAGGTGACACTAATGTCATCACCAACCTCTTTCCCTGAGTTTCCTCACCCATTAAATGAGACCCTGACAAGTATTCATTTGTAATATGCGCGCACGCGCACACACACACACACACACACACACACACACACACACATCTCTGTGTGCATGGATGGGTCCCAGGACCCCTATATGGACACCAAGTCAGCTCAAGTTCCTTAGGAAAAATGGCACAGATTTGCGTGTCACCTCCACTTATCTTCCCGTGTGCTTAGGTCATCTCCACATCATTTCCTGTACCTCCTGCCAGGTGAATGCTATGTAAACAGTTGTTGTGTTGTACTATTTTGGGACTAATGACCAAAAAGTCTGCACACACTCAGTACAGACACAGTTCAGAAACTTTTTCTTTTGATCTGCAGTTGCTTGAATCTGCAATATAAAAACCCACGAGTCTGGCATGTGACTGCGTGTGTGTTTTATATGTATGGGTCAGGACTGTAGTTTTAAGAGGGATAGCAAGATAAACACCAAATAAAGTATTACATCAGACTCACTTCCCACTGTCCAGCCCCGGAAGTAGGGCTTCATGAGGACCCTGAACCCTTTTGTGACGGTTCCCTGGCCCCAGTGGCAGCTGTCTCCTTGGTTAATCACCCCCCACCTCTTTTTTCCATAGTGGCATTATTTCTTCTTATCTGACACTAAAACAGACAAACCAACAATAGCTGCCATCAGAGTTCCACAGGCTTGTGTTTCCTTGGTGATGAACTCTTTTTGCCTTCAGATTTCACAGGGTTTTTCATCCAGCAAACACAGCTCACCGCTGCAGCTGCTCACAAACGGCTCCTGAAAAAATCCCCAAGTCTCTTCTCCTTGGGCAGCATCAGCTCAGTGGCTCTCGTAGACTCCTCCTCAAGGGGCCTGTGGAGTGCTGGGCTCAGGGCTGCTCTCTCCTGATGGATCTGAGCAAGGTTTGGTTCTGACTTTCCCGCTGCAGACTGGTGGGGGATTGAGTTGGTAGGAGAGCAAAATGGAACCCTACTTTCAGGTCCTACACTTAGCTTCCAGCCTGTTTGAATTGAAGGCAAATCTCATTGTACGTATGCTTTTGTGTGTGTTTTTTCTTCTTCTCCCTTTGCTTTTGTAAAAATTTTGTGGCTTCAAAGAGGAATAAATACTTGGTTCTAAGAGAAGGAGCTGTTGTTAAGCCTTTGAACTCTTCAGTACTCTCTGAAGGTTGCACATTTGCATCTGACGTGCATGGAGCCTTAATTTTTAGTGCTCAGGATGTACAGAGCATTAATAGTGTAGAGGAGGCTTCCAAAAATAAATTAAGTCTGTAGCAAATGTTAATCAGTCACTGCCTGGGACCATCCTAAGTGTTGTCATTGTGCAGAGAGGAAATGGATACGAGAGTTAGTGGCTTCCCCAAAGCCACACTGTCGTGGGAACAATGGAGACGTAAGCAGTGGCCCTACTAATAAGAAAACACTGGCTTTTTCATGTGAGACACTGTGGGCCTTCGTCAAATTGGCCTAAATTAAAACTCAGGGACTAACAAGCCTTTTGGTGTTTCGAAGAGTCAACCACATAAACCACAGATCTCTGGGTTTCTCTGTACACTTACCTGCAGAGTTTTAAATAGGACTGGGGTTTTCTCAGGAGTCTGTGCGCTTGAAACCAAAAGCACTGCACCTGACAGAGGGAGCATTGCTGTGGACGGGGAAGAGCGGCTGGTTCAAGGCGACCCCACGTCTCGATTTGTTGAGTTTTTTTTTTCTTCCAGTTTTTACCTTTTTTTGCAGTGTTGTACTTCTACAGTTTTAGAACTGATGAGAACCCAGGGTTCTGCTAGGAGCTTAGTTTTTCAAAGCAATTTGTACAGGATAGGTTTAGAATGTATGCAGCAAGAGGATTGTGTGGCCAAGCGAGGATTTACAGTGAGGAACCACCACAGCCTCCATTTTCATGGAATGTCTGCAATATAGCTCTTAGGCAGCTAGGGCTGGCTCATTTTATAAACATTTTCTCAACAACTGATTAGAGGCCCCCAACTTTTTCCCTGGGTAACCTCTAGTTTATAGAAAATTAATCAATAATAGTAAGCTCTTCTATAGTCTTCTTTTTTCCTGTCGTCCTTAAATCTTACTGGGAATGTGATTACCCCAGCCCTTTTTTAAAATTTAGTAGTCAGTATTTTTAAGGTATTAGTAACAAGAACTCTCGTGTTAGGTGACATGAGTGTGGCCTCACGTGATACGGGTTCAGAGGATTTTGTCACATTCCTATGTGAAACACCAAGAGCCCCACCTGAGATAACATGCACCCAGGTGTGACACAGGCCGCGAGAAAGTGCTGTAGGAAGGGGACACCAGAGACGGTTACTTGGGGACCTCGCCCAGTGAAGGGCTCACGCCCGGTCTCACTGAGTCTGTGCACCTCGGGTTGGATCCTGGTGTCTTGCTGCATGTTTCATGTAGCCAGCCAGGTTTGCAAAACCAGGACACCTGGTTTGTAGGAGACAGCAGGAGCACTGCTAACCCACTCTTCCATTGTGTGTGACTTCAGGTATCTGTGGTAAACTGAGGTCCAAAAATATTAAATGGAAAGTGGAAGAAATCATCCATTCACAAGATTTTAAGTGCACTCTGTTCTGAGGAGGACGTTGAAGTCTCCTGCCCCTGCTCTGGCCTCTGTTTGCCCCTCTCTCTGGAGCGTCCACACTGAGTGCTCCCTGCCGCTGGTCACTTGGCACCTGACCCAGTGGTCAGTTTGTGACTGCCACTGTGCTGTGGGGTGGTGTCCATGTCAACCCACTTAACATAATAGTGGTTCCAGTGTGCAGAAGCAGCTTAGAAATGCCAAAGAGAAGCCAGGAAGTGATTTCTCTAAGTGTAAAAGTGAACGTTCTCAACTTAGTAAGGAAAGAAAAACCCGTAGGCTGGGTTTTCCCATGCTAAGATCCATAGTAAGAGTGGATTTCGGTGAAGCTGAGAAGAAGCTATTGTTTTCCTGTTGCATCTCACACTGCAAGAAGTGTAGCCCCTGTCAGGGTGGAAAAGGGATTAGGTTATAGGGTCAGGTATTATTCGTGGCCTCTGCCATGTCGTGGGGATAAGAAGGGAATGAATGGACATTGGTAGCACGTGCCCGTGAATTTCATAATGGTTACACCTATGGGAGTTTGAATTCAATACCCAGATCACCTACCTCTCTGTGTGTTATTGGTCAGCAGTCTAATTTTTCTGAGTTTGTGTGTGTGTGTGAGTGAGTGCATGCTAGTATCTCATACATGCAACCGGAACTTCAATACTTTTATAAAGACGTTCTGTGAGCTAATGCCTTAACAGAACACCTGCAAGATAATAGCTATTATTATTATACTGTCACTTTGGCTGTTGTGTTCATCATTGCTATGCAAGTCAACTTAGAAAACTGAACAATAGCTTGGAAAATTACTTACTGAGCATAGAGTTAGAGTCAAGAATTTAGATGTTCTTAGGGAATGCTTCCATTGGGCTAAACCCCCGTTAGCTGAGTAAAGAACCCAGGACCCAGAGTCTGTGTGTCCTTTACAAAGACAGAGTCTACTGCAGTGTTCATCCGTGGCTTCTATTTCTCTATATTTCCAGTATGGGAGGATTGAATTCAGGGCCTTAGTGCTTACAAGGCAGGTGTGGTTACACTGAGCTAAATCCCCAGCTCTATTTCTCTATGTTTTGCAAAGTTACCACTTCTTTAGGCTTGGGGATTCTAATTTATTTGATTATGTTTGTATTTAGAAGTAACAAAAGAATCACTCTGATTCCCTTTCTTGGGCTTGGCTTTCAAAACATCTTTTGGGGTTGATGTATTATACTCCCAAGAACAATTTGTCTCCTGGTGCAACAATCGGGAAGTGCACATTTTTAAAATGAACACTCTGGTTTTATTCGTTTGCTCTTGCAGGGCCAGGGATGAATTCAGGGCTTGGCACCGTCTAGGTGAGGGCTGGACCCTTGAGCCCGCTCCTGCCCCGGAAGTAGGCTCTTATGGGTTGGCGGTCAGGATCGGCACAAAAGGGAAGTTGCTTCTCCTCACGCCCTCCTGTGTTTGTCTCTCCCTGTGTGTCTGGAGCAGGGATCGACATCCTGAAGTTGGTGGCAGCCCAGGTGGGGACCCAGTGGAAGGACATCTACCAGTTCCTGTGCAATGCCAGCGAGAGGGAGGTGGCCGCCTTCTCCAACGGGTACACGGCCGACCACGAGCGGGCCTACGCCGCGCTGCAGCACTGGACGGTACGCGGCCCCGAGGCCAGCCTGGCCCAGCTCATCAGCGCACTGCGTCAGCACCGGCGCAACGACGTGGTGGAGAAAATCCGGGGCCTCATGGAGGACACCACCCAGGTACAGAGTCCTGCCCGCGCTCTCTGCTCACACTTCCTCGGGTGTGGGCAACGGGGTCCCAGGAGTTAATGGACTCTTCATGTGTAAAAATGACCATTTTTTTTTTTTAAATGGTTAATGTGTTTTTCTGTTCATAGGCCCGAGACACCTAAGCTGTTTCCCTCAAGTGATTTGCCTTGGTGGCTGGCTTTCTGTCCAGAGCAGCTAGCCCATCATAACCATGGTGGCTGGCGAGCCACTGTTGAATTAAACACATCCAGAGGTCAACTGTTGTGGCCCCATCTGAGATCTGAAATGCTTTTTCAGAACTTTGGTCTTAAGGGCAACATTTAAACTAAATCCAGGTCTGGGATTTAGCTCAGCGGTTCGGTGGCCTGCCTTGCAAGCACAAGGACCCGAGTTCAATCCCCGGTACCAAAAAGAAAAAACCAAAAAACAGAAAAATAAACTGAATACAGCCTTCCAGAATTACACATTTTATTCCAGCGTCATGAGCATTCAGGAGCAGTTGAGTGGAAGGATAGTTGGAAGTTATGCAATTTTGACAAAGCTATTACAAATAGGACAAAATTAAAACCTAGTACAGCATTTCAAGTTTTCTTTTTCTGTCTTATTTCTTTTTTAGATTTCTTGGTACATTTTAGATATATGTAATGATCACATTCATCCTAGGGAATTTGCACCCATACGTGGTATGTCTTGCTTCTTTTTTCTCCATTCCCCTCCCCTCCCTTCAACTCTTCTCTTTTGACTTGGACTCTTTGTGTCTCTTTTTGTTTTGTTTTGTTTTGGTACGGGGGATCAAACTCAGGACCTTGAGCTTGCAAAGCAGGTGGTGGAACCACTGAGTTATATCCCCAGCCCTTTTGTGTCTCTATTTAAAGGCTGTCTCTTGTAATAAATGTATACCTAAGAGTTTTTTCTTAATATCTAGTCTGGTAGTTTACTCACTTAGAAGATTTCAGAGTGGGTGTGATTACTCATATTTGAGTATAAATCTGCCAGCTTATTGTTGTCTGTTTGTCCTGCTCTCCTTCTTCCCTCTCTCTCTCTCTCTCTCTCTTTTAATCAAGTCTTCTTTTGGATTGATCGAGTCTTTTCTATTCTGTATTTTCTCCTCTGTTATTAGCTTGTTAATTACACATTTGTAGTTGACTTGGAATGGAATCCCTGGAGATCACAACGTTAAATTAGATGATATAGTCTACATATTGAGTTTTTAGCATTTTTCAGATATTCTAACAACCTGAGAAGGCTTGGGTTCCGTTTTTCCTTTCCTTGAGTTTGGCTTTGTCGCCATGTGTGAGTTTCAACGCTTAATATCCCAAGGCATGTTTTAAAAGTCTTCTGTGTCAGAATTTATGCAGATGTACCTGCACGTTGATCTTTTCTGTTGTTTTTCATATGTTCCTGCAGCTGCAGCTTCTACCTGGCATCGTTTTTTCTTTTGCCTGGAGACTTGCTAGTGTCTGGCAGACTCTGCCAGTAAATTCTGTTCTCTGTGTAAGAAAAGCAATAAATCGCATTATTTCACCATAGTCTTTGAAGGGTAGCTGGAAATCGAAGTTTAGTTTGCCATTTGCTTTCTTTCAGTCCTTTAGTGCCCAAGTTTAAGTTTTTCCCGCTACACAGCAAAGGAAGTGAGGTGATTTTATTTTTAAATATGTTATGTAACATATTACAGGCACGCTATTATGCCAGGCACACTGGGCAATGCAAAGATGAGGAAGACAAACTCATTGCAGTCAAGGAAGGGCATAGTCACGTTGAGGAGAGGAGACTTCCTGACTGCAGATTTATATAATCTAAGGGTGTGAGCCCAAGGGTTGGGTGAGGGCACAGTGGCTGCCAGCACGGGAGGAGGGGCATGCAGACAGGTACCAGGCTCGATTCCAGACCTATGGATCATTGCTTTGGGGAACCTGGGAAGTCACCTGACCCCTCTGCTTCAGTTTCTTCATGGCCCCATGAGAAGCAGGGCCTGTGTTGCTTTGGAAATAAGGGTGCGTGACCCCCGGGAAGCACTCAGGTGTTTACTATTTAGTGTTTATTATGGGTGGTGGTGTCATTGACTTATAGGTAGTTGGGTGATTCTTTGTCCTTAGGGAATCTTAGTCCCTTCCTGAAGCACAAGGGTAACTTTTGTTATCGTTCTGTCTGTCTCTCCCTCTCCCTCTCCCTCTCCCTCCTCTCACAGTAGCCTTTGTGTTGGAGACTGGGTGGATTTGCTCTTGGTAACCCACTGAGAGAAAAGACAAGAATAGTGCTCCAGCTTAGGCTGCAGAGGCGATGCCATATGCTCCTGATTTTCCTGCCTACAGCTGCAGGATGCAGCTGTTCTTATCTATGAGTCTTTGTGAGACCAACTATTTTCAGAAATATAACATAGTGAGGGCATGTCAAGGGGCACATAGCAGCCCTACACTTAACCGTTGGCTCTTTGGCTGTTGAAACTTTTTTGTCTTTGGTTTTCAAGTTGGTCATTCTCAGGAGACAGAGGTGGCTGTCCTAAGGCCTAAGGACCAGAGCCCTAAGATGTGGCTCAAAGTGCATCTGGCCCCACCCTGTGCTGTCACTGCAGTATGGTCATTTAAGGTTGTGTTCCTTCCTTGCAGGATGTGACTGTGGACTCTGGGGAGCTTCTAGGGTGGTGAGGAGGAAAGGACCTTGGAAAGGGATTGTGACATGCACTGGCGTGGCTACATTCATGTTAAAGGTTGTCGGTGTGTACAAAGCAGCTATGCCTGTGAATAGCTATTAGATGTTTGGTTCCATTTCAGGCTGCTCCACTTGTTATCCTATTCCAGGTTCATTCAACAACAGTGCTTTCTCGAGTCCCAGCTGTGTGCCTGGGACTAGGTAAAGAAGAAAGGTTATCCCTGCCTTTCAGCAGCTCACTGGTTGGAGTGGAAACACATGTGCAAATAATTACAATTCAGGCGACAAGCAAGTAGCAAAAATGTGCATGAGGAATTGCAGGGTGGCTTCAAAAGGAAGTAGTTCTTGACTCACCCCCAAAATACACAGAAAACTAGAACAGATATGTATTTGTCTGTTGGAAAGTCATTAAAAAACAGACTGTAGATTCTTCCAAGACTATACTGTGATCTTTTTCCCTGAGGCTTTCCCATTTGCTGTACAAGGAAGCCTTATCTGCCTTTTCATGTGAAGGGCTTCTTAAATTTTGGACTCTGCAGAGAGTATGTTTTCCTTACATCCTTTCCTCGAGCTTTTCAGAAACTGCTGACTGTTCTGGAATATTAAAGGTGCAGGAACAAGCTTCTAATATCCCACTCAAGGTCAGGTGTTCCAACTTTGACTTTCCAAGAACCAACAGAAGGCACTGACAGATGCTGGAAGTTGACTTTGTCTCTGTGGATTGAGATTGAATCTCACTTTTACCACTCACCGTGTGATAGTTGGACTTGTCCCATTATGTCCCCAAGCCTCGGTTTCTTTGTCAAGGTCTTGAAGGGTTTCATGAGAAGGGCAGAGATGGGTGTCAGTTCCCAGTTCTGTGCTTGATGTCAAGGAGGGCCTGACAGATTTTAGCCACTGTTTTCTGTGTTGGGACAAATGCACTCTGTAGATGTACGTTAAGGAGAAAGTGACCCAGCACTGACTGAACATCTATTGTATTCTACGCCATTTGGTTGTTTTACATTTGTGCTTATTTATGGCACTTCCTCACAGATATACGTAGGTATAATAATTAAGGTTTATTGGGCAGGGGATTTAGCTCAGTGGTTCCGGTGCATGCCTCGCAAGCACAAGGACCCGAGTTCGATCTCTGGTACCAAAAAAAAAAAGGTTTATTATCTTTCATTGGATCCCACCTTGATTGTCAGATGTGCCATTGTTACATGTGTCACTGAGAAAGCAATAAAAACATCCCCATTAGAGTTACAAGATACCTTCGTTCATCAGAGATATTAAAACATGGAAAAAACATGCATCCCAGAATCAATGAAATATGGAAGTTGAACTTGAAGTTTATAATGATCCTAACGAGAAAAGCTGGGAAGTTGGTTCTTGGAGTTTTGATCCTGTTGTACCGTACACACAGTGTGTGTATACACACAATGTTGTTTGTGGTTGTGATGTGATTATTATGACTACCTTGAAGGATGGAATGTTTAACATAGGCTGTTTATTAGTGAGCATTAACAGAGCACCCAAAAGTACTCAGTGGGGAGAAACTGAAGCCTAGACCTCGTGATGCTATCATTTTTTTTTTCAGCTTAATTGAGTATATTGGTACATTTTAGGGATACAGTATAGTTACATTCATTGTTGGGATCTTGGACCTCTGCATGACAGGTCTTGGTTCTCATTTTTTCCCCTTGTCCCTGCCCTCCCTTCACCCCCTCATCCCCTCCCCATCTACAAATACTTTATTTCCTTCTTTTCATTATCTCACATTTTTTTCTTTTCCCTTATTACCCTTCCCCTACCCATCCCACCTTCCCTACACCTTTAGCCCCTTTCTTCCCATTTCACAATGTCAGTAATCTTATTAGGATCTTATGTATTATTGCTGTTTATTCACACCAGAGAAACTATCATTTTTATAAGAAGAGCAGATACATGAGCAAAAAGTTAGAATGTGTTCTGTGAAAATGCTGTGTCAGGGATTGGAGCTGGTTTCTCTTTTTTTCCTGAGACTCAGCATCTCAACATTGAAAAAAGGCTGAGTCTGTCAGTTGATGACGTTTTCTCTCTACCCATTTAATCCACACCCTTAACTGTCTTTCTCAAAAAGTGCTTTGGGAGGAAATCAGGATCAATACTGTGAAATGAAGCTCATTTTCTCCATCAGTTACTGGTGCTGGAGAACATATTTCTTTTTGAAGCCAAATTTAAGAGATGAGCTTATTAGCTTCCAGCCTGGGCCAGCTTCCCTGCCTCAGGTGTGAGCCTGTCCCTGGTCTGCTGTACTCCAGTGACCACTGTGGGTACACTTGCTGGTGAGAACTGTGTTGTGCACAGAGTTTTAACGCTTTATTCCTCGCCATTTCCTTAAGAGGGACAAATGTCACCCTGTCTTCCCATGAAAATTAGCACTGTGGAGACTTGGATTTATCCACAGTTGGCGTGAGTCAGGGAAAGGCTGGAATGACCAGCAATTCACTTACCACCAGAAGACATGAAGGTCTTGTTCTGATAATCACAACAGTAGGCATCACAACATTCTTCTGAGAATGATATAAAACACAGAAGCTGCCCAGTAAAGATTTGATTACGTAACAGTAAATGTACAAGACAGCAAGCATTGCCTGCAATTCCAAAGACAGTAGCTGGGGGACATTGCATGGTAGGATTCATTTTCTTTAAAAAAAAAATCAAGAATTTTTATAAAGTAATGGAGAGAAAAATGGGTGTTCTGAACAAGACTGATAAGAGAAAGAGGTAAGACGTGTTTGTTTGAGGAAGACGGGAGGAAGAACAGTGTCCACTGCAGGTGGGCATTTAAGTGAGCCCAGCTTTAGGGAGGGTTAATTGGGCCAGATCACCCAAGTGTTTGCTGACTGCCCGTGACTCCACGTGGAGGGGTGCACCTTGCACACACCCACATCCACTCAGCGAAGCAAGGACTGGAGGATTCACAGCGCGTCACGTGGAATAGCACAAGTATGGAAGCCCACGCAGTGTCGCTCCCAGGACAGCCGGATGTAGTCATGGATGTGGTACTGGAGAGTAGTGAGCCCTTGTGGAAAGGAGTCTTCCTTCAGCCGAGTCGGCTGGGCCAGGAACTCGGGTGTCGTGTGCCGCTGCTGTACTGGTGTGGACTCTTCTGAAAGTGCAGAGGGTATTGATGACACTGGTTACAACCCGGGCAGGGGACCAGGAGGAGAGGAGCCTTTGGGGAACTGTGTATCATGTGGATTGGGATTCCGGCTCCAGAACCCAGTAAATGAATTTATTGACAGTGCTCGATTGGTGTTGTCAGGTTCCAAAGCCTTGAGTGACAGGATGAACTTGAAACCTTATCCAGGGTCTCGAGTTTCCTGGGACATTTCTTTCTGTCCTCCAGAGTAATTTAAGGATTGCTCTAAAAGGCTTTCATGGGTAGAATTGTGCAAATGTTTTTCTGTGGGAAGGGGGACTTCCTAATAGACCTCCTTGGGTGAAGGTTAGGGAAACCCTAATTCCTCTGAATGTACCGACGGTGTCCACTCTCACAGGCTTGGCGCTGTGTTCTAAGGTGAGTGGGCCCAGGTCTGAGCCAAGAAAGCCCACTCAGGAGCTGCACTTCCTCTTCTGAGAAGCTGTCTGAGTCAGCTCTGGGCTGACAGTAGTAGTGAGGCGGGAGGAGGTCAGCAGCCAGCAGGGTGGTGGGGCAGAGCCGCCTTCCCCCTCAGTCGTCCAGTCCCAGCTAGTTCTTACCAGCTCTTCAGCTTCCGGCAGCATTATTTGTGGCTTCCAGTAGCTTCCGCCAGCACCCAGGAAGGGAGCAGCAGCCTTGCTTAGGGCCAGGATTGACCTCAGTGTAGCCTTGGGGTTCAAGATGAACTCTTAGGAACGATCGGAATTTGTAGATGATCTATATCCACAAAATTACATCCCCCAACCTTGATTTGGGTTTGGGGTACTGAGGAGAGAAGCACACCGGGCCAGTTGAGCTGGGGACTGACTGAAATAATCTCGCTGTTGTTACTCTGTGCTGGAACAGATCTTGGGTCAGTGGAGGAAACTTAGAATTCCCAGTGGTGGTGGTGTTTTTCCCGGGGGCAGATATGAGGTTTTTCGGATGGTGAGGTGCTCACCCTGCAGGACGGTATGATGGTTCTTCTGGGGTCAGCTCTGGGTCCCAGGTGGCTGAGTAGAACTCCTCCAGGCTGTGTACCTGTTCCTGCTTCCTCCATGCCATGCCTCTGCTGGCCCCCAGGGACACGCAGGGGGCAGAGGGTCCTCCCTGCCGCCATGCTGGGTGGCATTTTCCATTCATTTGCTCCCCACTCAGCAGAGAAGCACATCCTCCTGGGGCTGGACTAGGAGGAGAACAAAGCTAAACAATCAGAAGCTCAGGAGAAGTTTGGGGAGTTTTTATCTTTGGGTTATTTGGCTCTTAGTTTTTCTTTTCAGTTTTTTAAGTTTACTTTTAAAAACTGAGACTTGTAAAACCAAGACAAATTGAAAGCACAGAAAGCTCCCAAACCTACCATGTAGACCCCAAAATTTACATTTTGACATATTCGCCAGTATATCATGTGTCTATTTTTTTTTGTTGTTGTTGTTTTGTTTTGTTTTGTTTGAGACAGGGTCTCACTATGTAGTTGAGACTGACCTGGAGCTCACTATGTAGCTCAGGCTGGTCTCGAACTCACAGCGATCCTCCTGCCCCAGCCTCCCGAGTGTTGGGATTACAGGCACGCGCCATAATGCCCAACTATGTTGTGTGTTTATTTACAGTCCGTGTCCCCCATGTCTTAAGATTTTTCTCCCACTTTTTTCTAACTGATGATAATCCTTTGAATTAGGGGTCAGCATCTTCTCATTTCCCACAAGTCTTACCTTTTTTGTTTGCTAAACGTTTTGCAAAGTAAATTTGAATTTGAATTTTCCTGGACCTGACTCTATACTCAGAAGATTCACTTAAAAGTCATTGTCTCCCATCATCTAGGACTTTAAGGTAACCCACCTCTTTTCCGCTTTTTTATTTTGGGGGATACATGTGTTTTATTTATAAAAGGAGACATCATAGTAAATAGGTATTCAGTGGTGTGTGAACTCAGGATTCAGACAAACTTTTTTGTGATCACACTGCTAACTCTCATATGACCTCTCCTTTTATATCTGAAATCTTAGAGCCACATAGATTTGGATAACAAAGCACTCCTTTGTTAGCTGGATTCCTGTCCTCTAATGAAGGACCAACACATTCAGGTATTGAGAAATATGTACACGGCAAAGAGGCTCATATTTCTTGTACCAGAGCCCAATCTTAAGTTCCCCCATAGACCTACTGATGGTCTAAAATCTGGCTTGATCTTGATTCACGATTGGCTAGGACCAGATGAGATAATATCATAATCCTTAAATAGTTGTAATTTTATTTTTACTTATGACTATAATTCCTTTGAGATAAACACTCAGTGGAAATTGAGTTTGTTTGTTATTTTAACTGGTCCAGTGAGATGGTCTGTTGAGATGTCCAGATGGAAAGCAAAGCCTGTGGCCCGAGTTGCAGGGTCTGGCTTGCACAGAACCTCTCTCTGGTATCCCAGGGCAGTGCTGAGGCACTGACCCCAGGGCCTCGCAGGCTTGCTCTGGACCCTTCCTGTGGCTGGACAACCAGGGCAGCTCCCTGCGGACACGTGACTGCTGTGATCAATTGCTACTGTCTGTGAGCTCCTCTAAAAGCTGTGAGGTCCACAGAGGGAAGTGGCATGGCCCAGGAAACAGGGTAACTTGTAAACTAGACAGGCTTGAATCCTGGCTCTACAATCTTGGGCAAGTAACAGACCCCAGAGGGCCTCAGTCTCCCCTCTGAAAAGGGAGCTGAAGCCTCAGCCTCAAGCCATTGCGGGGAAGTCAGGCTGTCATCTAGCACAGCCCTTGAAGGGCTCCTCCCTCAGGTCCTGAACTTCTGTTTATGGGAGCTGGGTGACAGTTGCTCAGTCCCTCTGGAGTAGCAGTTCGCTTCCACTGGATTTAGCAAGTGGGCTTTGCAAAGTGATAGAGATTCTCACCGATGTGTCGCTGGATTCTCCTTCTTTCTAAGGTAGCATTTCCACAGAGGGTACACTTGGTTAGTTAGCTGAGGTCCAGAGCGGGCACTACATGGAAAAGGGTGCCTTGTGACCGGAAGGAGCTCTTTCTGGAGGCTGTCAGGCAGATCTGTCTCCATCCAGGGAAGAAGGGGTGGGAGCCAGAGGGTTAAGCTGGCCATTTAGCAGGCTGAGTAATGCTGCATTTTAGAGGGTCACTCATGCATCAAAAAGCCGTTCATTAGTTTCATGAAAGCAGATTGTGCAACCGCAGGGAGACTAATTGGGTAGTAGTTGAAAATAACTCCGCAGTGAACCTTACTTGAGGGAACCAGTTGGTGGTAACTTGGGAAGGACAAAGGGCTGGGCGGGGGTGGCTAAAGAGAATGAAATGGCAATGGTCTGACAATAGTTTGAAAGGAAGAAACTAGAGGTGACCTCGCCCAACCTTTTAGCTTAGAAATGGGGAAGCAGGTCTGAGGAGGGAAGTGGTTTTCCTAAGACCACAGAGCCAGTTAGTGGGATGTCTCCCTCCTTCCCTTGCAGTGCTTTTCCGGGATTTCATGACTTTGATTTTTAGGAGTGGACTTTGTGTACAGGCAGTATGTGCTGAAAAGATGCTCCCAAGGCCGAGGTTCCCACCTTTCCTGATTGCAGGGTGTTCTTGGGGGCACTGCAGGTCACAGGGGAGAAGAAAAGTAGCTCAAAATCTGGTTTCATCCAGCTCCACCATGCTGTGAATATGCCTGGGACCATTTTCCTTTACCACTCGTGGCTCTGCCATCCCCAGCCTTCACCCGTGGCCTCTCAGGAAAGGCTGAGGAGTGGGGAAGTGAGTTTTCAGGAGAGGAGTATTTTTGAGCATTGGCTCTTGTCAGTGACTTGGCTGAGGCCCCAGAGTTGCCACTTCCATTATGGAGCTCTGCTTGGCAAGGGCACCCCTGGGACTGGAAGAGAAAGACAGCCATGGCCCTTTCCAGGGCAGACATGAACGGGTTATAGTGTTGTTCTCACAAGCACTGCTGTGACCTCAGGAACTCAGAGGGAGTGAGAGAGAGAGAGGGAGAGAAGCTCAAGCCCCTCAGTTCTAGGCATTGCTCTGTTTGCCAAGGCCTCTGAGGTGCTCAGTGCTGGTGGCATCCCACAAGGACACCAGGTCACAGGGAGCTATAGGCATCACTCAGCTGTTTATCTCCCTTCCCTTATCAGTTGAGACTAATGAGAATCTGGAAGGACTGAGTGTACCTGCTTGGAAACTAATCAGGAGGGCATCTGGGGTGCATTTGGTCAAAAGAAATCTCCTCCCCTCGTGTGCACACAATATGACCATTCTGGTTTGGGCTGCTTGGAGCTCACCCTGCTTTCTCCTGGTTTCTCAAGCCAGTCTTCCAAGTGAGCATGGTTACTTTATGGCTTAAAAGGAAAAAGAACTGAAGTTTTCAAGCTTCTCTAAACTGGCTTTGAATTCCTAGTGGGTTCATTACCTTTATGGACCAGATTCCCCAGAGGCTTTTCTGCTCAGGCTCAGCATCTGTGCCGGTAAGAAGTTGGGTGTGTAAGGACACTTTCATGGCCACGAGCACTTACAAAGGTAAACGCAGAGGAGCTTAGCTTCAGGGATGATCTACCCAGCCATTCTGTTTCTTGGTTACTGATATAAATAAGATACTGCAACCACAACATTTCCAAGTTAGCAGAAGGAAATATGTTTATCAGGGGTCACTGCTTTGAAAAATAACATGTACTGTTTTTCTAATTACAAAGTTAATATGTCCTCTTAGAGACTTTGGAGAGATCAAAGAAGCTTAAGAAAGCCAGCACATGTACCAAAATAGGAATAAATTAAATAACTCCATTTTGTGACTGTTTTGTTAAGCTTCTGCTCAAAGCTTTTTAAAAATTTTACATATTTATTTAGTGTGCTTTTTCTTTTTGAGATAGGATCTCACTATGTAGTTCAGGCTGGCCTTCAACTCACTACATAGCCCAGGCCGGCCTTGAACTTTTGGTGATCCTCCTGCCTCAGCCTCTTGAGTGCTAGAATCACAGATGTGCACCAGCATGCCAGGGCTTCAGCTCAAAGCTTTTTAATCAAGATAGGGACCCTCTTCTAGGAAAATCTGGCTTTCTTATTATATACTGTCTTTTCATTTCTACATCTTACTGCTGAGGGTCTTCGTGTGCCATAAATGCTGAATCCTGAGTCACGAGCTTTCCTGATTAATGAAATGACTTCTGCTACATGCCACAAGGATTCCATTTTCAGATTGGAGATAACACAGGGGACACTGTGCCTGCTACCTGTGCGGTGTGGTACCTCAGCTTTGACAGATGCTGAAGTATTAGGTAAAAGGAGGAAGGGAGTGAGTTTCTGTGAGCCATTTTTTGTCTCAGGGAAAATGCGGATAACTTTTAGACAGATTTGAATGCAAGCAGCTACTGTTGGACAGAGGGAGCGATGGATACTTAGGAGCTGAGCAGATTTCTAGGAAGATTATCGTCCTGTGGTCTGTGCAATCCTATTGTGGAGGCGCTCAGATGTCCCAGCGGTGTCCCCATAGTACTTGACCCTCTAGCTTTAGGCGAGCATCAGTTCAGTTCCAAATCATGCTGGAAATCATGTGTTTGATTCCACCGATAAAACCTTGTGGCGAAATTATGGGGGTGGGACTTAAATTAGATTTAAAGTTCTGAAATGAGTTCAGGAAATAGGTGGGTGGACTTCTTAGTCCGCGGCATGTGATTTGTGGGTGGGAATTTCTTTTTCAAGCCAGAACAGTGCACTCTGTTGATGGACCAAGTCGTCCAGTGCAGACGAACACTCCTTGTCTCCCTGAGTGTATAACAAATGTATGTTGGCATGAGTGGCCTTGTGTGCTGCAGGGAGGGAGGGCCAGGGCCAACTGAATTAGGAATCTGAAAGCACATATCAGACTTGTCTGAGGAGAGGGGGGCCTCTGGGAATATACAGCACCCCAGCCTGAGGCTGCCTGGGAGGAGAGCAGTCCAGAGGCGGATGACAGCAGTCAGCAGGGTCTTCACAGGGCGCGAGGCAGGTGCTGGCTTTGGGTCTCATACAGCTCTTCTGGGCTGTGCTTCAGAACCATGAGCGTCAGGGTCTTGGTTTAAGAGACTGAAGATGTCTCTCCCAAACATAGAAGTGCAAAGCATGGGTTCAAGCAGCAGGATCAGCCGCTCTGGAATTCTCGTGCTGCTTCTGGGACTCTGGCCTGTGTTGCCTGGACACCCGACTCCCAGATTTCCATCCATGTGATGAGAGCCAATTAAAAGATGAAGCCACAGTCTGTGTTTGCGGGTGGATAAAGTGCTTTCCCAAAGGCAACACCCCCAGGTACATCAGGCAGAACGAGCTGAGCAAAGCCTTTCTCCCTGAGCCCTGGGCCCTCTTGAGAACTCAGTCTTTGCACCTGTGGTCACTTTGTACCCTTTGTACCCTGGTACTTTGCTTCTCCTGGCCGAAACCGCAAGGGGCACTACCCAGACCTGGCCTTTGATTTCCCCCTCCCCGCGTCCATGATTCACAGCCCAGCCAGTATGAGGTGGACCTGGCTGTCCCCACCTGAACTGGCTCCTTTCTTTGTTTTCTCATCATTTATTGTCCCTCTGCTGCCACTCCACAGTTCCTTAGGCCGAGACACCCTCCCCGCCCCACCTCACCCCGCCCCATGGAGGCCCTCCTGTTTCCCTGAGCTGATTGGGATGGGAGCCAGGAACCTGGTGTGTGGCCTTAGTTCTGCTCCTTCCCAGTGGCCTCGTGTAAGAAGCCACCCACCTCCCAGGGCTCCGCCTCCCAGCTGTGCAGGAGGGAGGGTGACAGCACACGGGAGAGGGCTGGTGGCTGACCCTGCACAATTGTGTACCCTCTCTTCCTGGCTGTGGTGTGGGCAGGGCGGTGTCTTCTCAGACCTCCCAGCTCAGTGGGCTGACAGTGCCCTCAAGGCTTTCACTGTGTCTGCTGCGTCTCCAGCTCTCTTAAGGAAGCAGTCATAATCATTTTATCTTAACCTCTGTGAAGACTCTGTCCCCAAGTACAGTCCCAGGGGGAAGGCCTGGGGGTCAGGACATCCACAGAGGTACTTGTGGGGGCACAATTCAGCTTCAAACAGAGGACACTGTACTAGATAATACCCAGGGACCCTTCCAGGTTTACAAAATTGTATCTTCAGTTAAGGTTCTTTCTCTTCACACGAGTGTCCAGTTGCATACCGTCAGGCAATAGCTCAGTGTGAATGCTTCCTGATCTTTCCTTTTTTAAAATTATTAGCTGATTAGTTTGCAGGGGAGATGGGTTGGACCTCAGCCCTCACACTCACAGTCTTCCTGTCTCAGCCTCCTGATTAGCTGGGACATAGGTGTGTTGCACCAGGCTTCTGGTTTTTAATCCACCTATGCCCACGTGTATTTTTGAAGTTAATTGATTAATTAAATTTATTTATTTGAGACAAGTTCTCGCTATGGAGTTCAGGCTGGCCTCGAACTCACTGCATAGCCCAGGCTGGCCTCAAACTTATGGGATTCCTCCTGCCTCGGCCCTGCAAGTGCTGGGATCACAGGTGTGTGCCAGAACACTTGGCTGAAGGCTGAAGTTTAAAAATATGTGTGTCCAACAATAATGTGAATGTTACAGACAATCAAAATAGGAGAACTAAAAAATACTAAATGGAACAAAAATATGCCCAGAAAAGGTTTAATTTCACTGTTTTTGTCCCTATATAACTTCTGATCTGTGTGCAGTGATTATCTTTAAACCATTTTCCACCTCCTGCAGCTGGAAGCGGACAAACTGGCGGTTCCGATGAGCCCCAGCCCCGCGAGCCCGAACCCTGGCCCCAGCGGGAGACCGGAGAACAATGCCACCCTCCTCACGGTGGAGCCATCGCCCCTGGACAAGAACAAGGGCTTCTTCGTGGACGAGTCCGAGCCCCTGCTCCGCTGCGACTCCACGTCCAGTGGGTCCTCGGCGCTGAGCAGAACGGGCTCCTTCATTACCAAAGGTAGGAGCGGCAGGCGCCGGCCTCCAGGGCCCCAGCCCAGCTGCAGCCGGGTCCTGGACCCTGAGCTGACCCTGGCAGGAGGGTGACGTCGCTCGCTGAGGTGGACACGCCCAGGAAACTTGACGGGGAAGCCTGCGGGTCGCCTTTACCCCTGAGGCATTCGGTGAAAGGCAGAAAATGTAGTCCTGCAGGTTTTTTGAAAATTATTTACCAGCCTTGGATCCAAAGATTTAAAGTATAACCAGTCTTGACAGTTAAAAGGACGATTTTACTGACTTAAATGGATCCTAATGTGCATGCCATTAGATAGAAAATAGTGTTTTAGGGCCGGGGATTTAGCTCAGAGAATTTAGCAAGCCCAAGGAAGTGAGTTTGATCCCCACTACAACAAAAAAAAGAAAGAAAGAAAGAAAGAGGAAAGAAAAAGAAAGAAAAGAAAATAGTGTTTTACCATTCTGGATTGTTTCTTTTGGCAAGTAATTTGCCGCTTTGCCTTAAGAATAATAGGTTAAGGAATTGGGAGACAGACTGTTTTGATGACAATTTTGTTAGAAAGTGCCTAGTTTGGGGGCAGTTTCGTTTAGATTTTAGTGGAAGAATTATATTTTGTACATATAGTTATGAAATAGCTTATAGTAACCACTTTACATGTTTATGTTAACCTATTGTTCATTTATGTAAAATATTTATATTCTAATTTATATGTTATAGATAGCGTAGAGGGCAGGGAGTTACAGTTCCTCACCCCAGTGTAAGGCATGACTCAGGAAGCAGTGTTTTCTGGCTTCTGTGTTTTTATTCTCTCAGAGTTGAAAGCTTTGCTAAGTCAGACAAGCAGGCTGCTCTGGCTTGGGACGTTGATCATTTGGCTAAAGGCTGAGCCAGTGGATATATTTGTTCCATAGACACACTGCATTTGGCAAAACTGATAAAGGTATCACGATAATGAAGAACTTCGAAGCCCTTTAAGTCTAGATGTTAATGTGCCACCCTCATGATACCTCTGCCACCCATCTTGGGTGCCACACAGCGCCAGAGAAGTACAAACTCCCATGATCTACTCTGTGCCAGACAGAGTGGACACACACACTGGGCAAGGGAGGCTGGGGAGAGAGTGGACGTCCCTTTAATCTCCTCCCTCCCCTCCCTCTGGTCCCCACAGAGAAGAAGGACACGGTGCTGCGGCAGGTGCGCCTGGACCCCTGCGACTTGCAGCCCATCTTTGACGACATGCTGCACGTCCTGAACCCCGAGGAGCTGCGGGTGATTGAAGAGATCCCCCAGGCCGAGGACAAGCTGGACCGGCTGTTCGAGATCATCGGGGTCAAGAGCCAAGAAGCCAGCCAGACGCTGCTGGACTCTGTGTACAGCCACCTTCCCGACCTGTTGTAGAACACGCCAGCACTGTGCTCTGCAGACTGACTTGGTGGCAGGGCGGTTTCGTTTGGTTTCTGCTTCCGGTTTTGGTGTATGTGTGTGTTTAACAGTCTATGGCCAGTGTATGAGTTTTTTCTTTTCTCGCCTTGTTTCTTTCTTTCTTTCCTTCTCATTCTTTCTTTGTTCTTCTTTTTTTTTTCCTTTTGTTCTAAATCCTCTGGGAAATTAGCTTATAACCCTTTGCAAAGTATAACTGTTGCAAAATACCCACCAGTAAATTTTTATAAATTCCAGTTTCTCTCTGTTTTTGCCTTCTTATGTATTTTCCAAATTGTTCTGTGCACTTTAAATTCACATAACTGACCGTAAATGCAGTGTGACTTTTCCTACACACTGGATTGTGAAGCTCTTCTTAAAGTGTGATGGCATCTTGTGGCAGTCTTTGTATCTTTCTACATCCTTGTCTACATTTTTAAAAATATATATATTATTGCTATTTTTATTATTGTTTGTCCTTCACACATGCTCTTAGGGATTAAGGAGATCTGAGATTCTGTTGAGTTACTGTAATACAGTCAGACCTTGAATTATCTTCTCGATAATCCACGTCACACACTTCATATTCGTGGCTGAAACTTGACCACACTCTTGCAGACCGAATGGTTTTCACCTGGACACTGTGTGGAGTGCCTGACTCCTTGTGCTCCCCTCCACGCTGACACGCTCTGAGCTGAGGAAACAAAAATCCTCAAGCCGTCAGGACTTGCTATTTCAGCGGCTTGTCATCTGGACCACCAGAGAACTTGAACTTCATCTTTTAGGGATCGCGTTGTTCTGGAACACTTTGCTGCACTTCGGAAATTCAAACTTGAGCGACAGGGGCATGCTTTCCATACAATTGGCCCAGCTTTGCTTTCAAAGATGTCTTGTTTTTTATACAAACATAATCAATAGGTCCAGTCTGCCCTTGGGCCTTGGTCTTGCTGGGTCTCCTCCATCAGTCACTATAATTAAAAATGGCTGCAGCTGTAAGTAAGAACTCTTGTCTGATATATTTGCGACTATGCGCGCCCCTATAAACCTACCCTCTAACGCTCAGTGGCCAGGTTCTAAAACAGAGGTTGTGTGGCCTCCCTTTGTGCTGGCGGGGTTTGCGGGTAGTGGTGAGAGATTGATATCAGAAAAATGCCTTCAAGTGTACTAATTTATTAATAAATATTAGGTGTTTGCTACTTGAGTCGTTTGAGTGTTTTTAATCCTTGAATGCCTTGCCTGTCTGTGCGCTCAGGTCTGTACTGTGAGTGGTCTCCTGGAAAAGTATACATGGGGGGGCCGGTTTGAGACAGGGTCTCACTATGTAGTTGAGACGTGGAACTCACTATGTAGCCCAGACTGATCTGAAACTCACAGCGATCCTCCTGCCTCAGCCTCCCGAGTGCTGGGATTATGGGTGTACACCACCACACCCTGCTTCAAAGTATGTATTTTAAAATCCTCAGCCTCTCTCATTTTTAAATCATGCCAGTGAGCAAAGATTCTGTCAGGAAAGTCACCTGAAGGTGTCTAGGGAAGGACTGTGGTAAAAATTACCAAGTGTTTCTTGGCCTCTGGGGACCCAACTTGGGCTCCTCCTCTTTTAGAGACTGCCGAGGGACAGATTAGAGTGGGGTGGGGTGTAGAGGAGAACTCAGAGTTGGGACTGGCAGTGTGTTCTTATTTCCATCTTGGAAATCGGCCTCTCCTGGAAGGATCTATACAAGTGAGTTCATGGGGCTATTTTATTTCTATTTTTTCCTATAGAGGAGATGAACCAGGACCTCTTGGAGGTGCAATGGAAACTCATCCCTGAGCTGCACCCCACCTCTTCAGAGGGCTTTATAGGCAGTGAGACAGATGAGGTGGCCTCATTGGGATCTGTCAGGTGTCTCGTGAGTGCACCTGCAGTATGGAAGCCCTGGCTGGCCAAAAGTCCTGTGACCACAGCAACTTTGAGTTCCTCTTGCAGCAAGAAGCTGTACACTTTGACACTTTCCAGTTTTCTCTACTTCCCTGCAATTGGTTTCTTGAGAACCATCCAGACCTTCGGTCTCACTGGTTTTCAACACTGGGTTTCTCTTCCTATCCTTGACAGAAGGCAGCAGCTGCGTTCTTGGACCAAGCTAGCAGGTCCAAGATGGTAGCTGAGAAGACAGATTTTGTTTTTCAGAGAACTTTTGGACTGCTGCTTTTTTTTTAAATGTGGGAGTGGTAAACAGAATGAGTGAATGAATGAACTTTATGGTTTACAGACTTAGACTTTCACTAATAACCCACATTAACAGCTTTATATTTCAGTAAGTACTCTTTGTATTGTTTTGTTGGATCCTCCCAATGATCCTATAAAATATATAGGAGCTATTAGCCTACCCATTCTACAGATGAAAAACAAGCTTCTGAAGGTAAGTTATGAAGCTCAGATTTGAATGTAGGTTTCTCTGATGGTCTGAATGCAGGACTGTTCCTTGTACTCGGGAGCAGCAATCAGAAATGTTTTGCTGGCTGAAACTGGACAGAGGTTACTGTGAAGAAATGTACAGTATCTGGATTAAAACTTTAGTCCTTCAGGCCAGTTTAGCAAACACCGGCGAAAGCAGAGGAACGGGACTGGCAGATCTGCAGATGGCCCTGGGAAGGCACATAGGCCCTGTGGTTGAACAGAAGTTTAACACTGAACTAACCAGATGTGCAGCTTTGTTTAAAGAGAACATGGCCTCTGGCTGTGTTAGTAAAACACGATTCATAGCAGAGCTGACTACCGCTGTTTGCACTTCACGGCTCCTCAGTAGTTGGAGCTGCCTTCCTTAGTGGAATAGGGAAGCCCTAGGAGGTTCCCAGCTGAGGAATCCAGAGGAGGCTGAGTGGTGACACAGAGAAACTAAGTCAGATGCCCCTCTTGGGAAATCTGAGCCTGATGATGATCCATAATAGGCAGGAGAAAAACTGGCTTCAGTGATTCAGAGGATGAAGGAAGAGACTTTATTTTTGTTTAGAGAGTAATAGGTTTCCTCTAGGCTGCTTTAGGCTATAGGCAGTCAGCTCTGGCTGCTTCTCAAGGAGAAAATGATTCCTGCACAGGGAGGAAGTCATGCATGGGTGATTCTCAAACTTTGTGTAAGAGTCACTTGGGAATGAGCCGCCATTAAAAAGGCAGATTCTTGGAGAGGGAATCAGGAGGTTGGCAGCAAAATCCAGAATGAGCCTCCCATGCCAAGTTTTGGGCCCTACTGAGAAAGCAATCAGGTAGTTGAGATCCTGGCCAGTGGGGTCCCAGGCCCAGCACTCACCACAGCACCTAGTCAGCATGGGAGATGCTGGGACTTACTGCATGCTGGGAGCACTGGGTTCCTGTGTATGCAGGTTCTGTTTCAGCCATTCTGGGGCAGTGGTGCTGCTGTTCCTAGGCTCCCTGGGGATTTCCAGGTGACAGCCTACAGCTGAGGTTCTCCGCCCTGGCTGCACAGTGGAACTAGCTGGAGTTTTCCACCCCTACTCTGAAGACCTCCAGTCCCAGGGGATGGGACACAGACAGCAGCAGTAGTTTTTAAAGCTCCCGGGAGACCCTGATTTAAGAACTTGGGAAGAGGTTCTGAGGAAGCTTCTCCTGGGGGCCAACCTGGGGCCTGTGACTGAGGGAGGGGTGTTCCTGTGTTTTCTGCTGGCCAGCTTCAGCATCTACAAGCTCAGTGAGATGTTGTGTTGCTGTGTGTTGCCAGCTTTCTGTCACTGTGGCAAAAGACCCAACGCACTCCGCTTATAAGGAAGAAGAACTTCTTCCGGCTCACGATTCCAGAGGTTTCAGTCCATGGTCGCTCAGCCCTGCTGCTCTGGACCTGTGGTGGCCCTGAGCACGGTGGCAGAGCACACCGCAGAGGAGGCCTCTTCACCTCATGGCGGCTGTGAGGCAGAGTGAGGTAGGATGTGGTTAGAGCTCTAGAGCCCTTCCAGGACACACCCCGGGCAGCTAGCTTCCTTCCTCCAGGCCCCATCTCCAGCTGGCCACCAGGCCTTCACGTACAGGGTTTCATGGGACAGAGCACTATGCTAAGGGTTGGTGCACCTCCAGACACTGACAGGAAGCGCTGTAATGCTTTATTACACTGATGAGCTCACCTACAAAGAATCAGCTTTTCCCGGCGCTGAGCACAGAAGGCACGATTCGTCCAGGACACTTAGGAAGTGGTAGTATTATGGTTTGTATTTCTATATATATTTGGTAAAAGGTTTGTTAATTTGCAAAGAGGTACAGTAAACAATGAGTCAGAAACCTGCATGGACGTCTCACAGAGCCGTGCCTTGCGCCACCGCCGCCGCTTGGACCAACAACCTCATCATCACACAATGCTGCGGACATGAGAGGCACCACGTTGGACTTCGGCCGAGGAAAGGAAAAGTGAAAATTGCGGTCCTCACCTTTGGGAAGAAATTGGGATGTCACAGAGAGGCAACATCTTTTAGTGGCGGCACCTGGGCACCTCTGTCCCTGTTGATGCTTGTTCACAAATTCAGGCTCTCTCTCTCCACCTGTTTTTGAAAGTAAGTGAAAAATAAAATTTTGCATTTGGGCAAGGAATAAACTGTGAGGGAACCTGTGCCCTACTTGACTGTAGGGAGCTGTTTGTATGCATGGAGCACATTTGGATTGGATGCGGGTGTCCTGGGTTTCCTGTGGAAATTCAGAGTAACTGGCAAGGGTGTTGGAGAAGCACACACTAAGGCAGACGTCAGGCAGGTGTGGCCCAGTGGTCCAGTGCTTTCCTGGTAGGTCTGAGGCCCTGAACTCCAGGAAGAGAAATGGCCTTTGGGGCACAGGGGAAGGAAAAGGAGGACATATTCTTGGAGTGGTTGTTCTTTGGAGCCTTTTGAGATTTGTATCATTGAATTTTAAAAAAACAATTGTTAAGGAAAAAGAATTTAGAATGTTTCCTGGGGTATCCAGCAAATGAAGCCCAAGGAGAGAGTCATATAAACCAGGCTTGAAATGCTGTATGAGGAGCATTTTAGGAAGAATTGCAAAGGAATCGGATGTTTCTGTTTCTGAGCACAGCAATGTCTTGCATGTCATGGCTTCTAGAGGAAAAATGCCAAAGATTTCTTCAGGGTCTTCAGAAATTCTCTACCTCTCCAAAGGAGAAGCCCCTGTCTGGCTGGGCACTGTCCCAGGGAGGGGGAAGGGGAGGCAGAAAGCACCTGTTGAAGAGGCTGCATGTGACAGGTGCTCCTTGTTGTGCCAGAAGTGTAGGAGAGCTGACTTTGTCCCATGTTTCTGTTCCTTTTGTTTAAATATAGTGTGCACACCTCCAGAAGTGCTCATTTCCCCACCCACTCATCCTAGAAATATTTGAATACCTACCAGTCACCTTGTGAGGTGCCAGAAGTGAAGAGAGAGTGGCCCGGGCTTGTACCAGCGAGAAGGGTGCTGTGTCTGATCACTCCTTTGTCCTGGACACCCAGAGTCATATGAGAAACATGGTAGACAGTCCATGCATGCATAAATAAAGGAACGAGCCTATGGGGCCACCTTTGAGATGTGCATAAGTTACCAAAAGATACCAGGAAATATGTATCCAGGAATATATAGTGTAGGGAGAAAAGGAATCCAAGTGTAGGGAGAGTGATGTGAGGAGAGTTACTATAGGAGTCAGAAACTCAATGTGAGTCAAGGAAAAAGACTGCAAGATAGCTGGGTTGGGAGGCACACGTCTGCGATCCCAACATCTTGGGAGGCTGAGGCAGGAGGATGGCAGATTGGAGCCCAGTCTGAGCAACTTAGTGACAGCGAGATTCTATGTCTAAAAAGTAAAAAATAAAAGGACTGGAGCTCAATGAAGCCTTCCATTCAATCTTCAGTACCCCCAAAAAGCAAGATTGTACAACCTAAGTCTTCTTATTAATTCCAAAGCAAATTGTCACAAACAAAGGGCTGTTGGCTGCGGTTCTTTATATGGGGACTGATGATAAAAGGGGAGGAAATGGGAAGAACGCTGCGTGTCCTGTCAACATCTTCATACACGAGCTGGTCACACCCTTTCCGCCCTGGTTGCCCCTTCATCTCCTCGGCTTGCCCTTAGCTGTGGCTGTGAGACAGGAGGTCCCATCACGGCCAACTCTTCACACATTGCGTGTGCCGAGGGTGGAAGGCTCAGATCTCCTGCTCCGATCACACACTGCTCACACTTAACCTGCACCTTACGGCACTGGAACCATTACTACCCCACTCTGCAGAGGGGGAAACAGAGACGCAGATGAGGACATCCCTAAAGTCATGCAGCCAGCACAGGGCGCAGCCAGGGAGGCCAGGGACCGGCTGTGTGTGGCTGGCACAGGGTGCATGCTGCAGACAGAAAGGCAAACAAAGAGATCCCATTCCCGCCCTGCTGGAGCTCTCATGACTCAGCCGAAATGGAATTTTTGTGGGGCTCAGGAGAGCTCTTCCTCATGATTAATTTTACCTGTTCTGTTGGTCATCCTGACATTTAGGGGGTTGTCACTACAGTCTCTGGCTCAGTTGGGTTTGTCAGAGGGGAATTCTATTATGAAGCACCAGGTCAGGGCCCAAGGATGGAGCTTCAGTCATTTCCCACCCAGTGTTTGGGGAATTTCCAGTCTGAAAACATGGATTGAGCAGTGCACACGGAGAAAGCTGCACCCCTCTCCCACCATCTGTTAGTAATGTGCCTACACTTGTTAGCTGGATTCGAAAGGACTTGGAAAGTTGTATTGCTACTACAGCATTTCCCAAATTTGCACCAGCATGAGATGCACACATTTCATTAATGTACAATTTAAAGTTAGTTCACTTTCTACTTGTGCCTTTAGTCTCACGGGACCATTCCTTTCGACAGTGCAGAAAGGGGAGAAACTGAGGTAGGCACCACATGGCACCCCAGGGTGTCAGAGCACCCTTGAGTCAAATCCCAGAGTGAGGGAGCTGTCCTTAGGCCTGGGAGGATCTGAGAGTCCCAGGAAGAGACACAAGAGACTGTCACCATGGTCAGGTCAGGCTCTGGGTCAGATGCCAGAGCCTGGATAATCAGACAGAAAGTTGACACCAGAGGAGAACAATTAGCAGCTGACGGTGATGGTGTGGTATTGATAAAAGGGCAAGGCTGTGGTGGCTCAGAACATCACACCTTCCCCGTCTGTATGCAAAGAACTTGTCCAGGGCATGGTGAGTTCTGGGCCTGGCCAGGGCTGGTTGGACTGGGATCTGTGGATTGGAGCCTGATTGGGCTGGACCCAGCTGGGTCTGAGGTTCTGGGACTGTGTCTTAGGGACCTGGGGCCTGGGGTTGCAGGGAGCACTCCCAGGGTCCCACATTTGAAGGGGATTGGGATGGGGAGATAGTCAATGCCCAGTGAGGGGCTGCTGGTGGAAGGCAGACAGGCAGCAGGTATTGGGCAGCAGAGCAGAGCTGCCCCCAAACTGCAGGCGCAATTGAGATGAGGGTGAGAAGATGCTGGTGCAATAGAATCAGAGCCCGAAAACCTGGGGCCGCAGATGCAGAAAACAGGGCTGCTCAGAAGGGGGGACAGTGGACAGAAATGAAGTCACATCAGCATTCAGGGACCTGCATTTCCCTGTCCTGCATTAAGAGTCTTGGTGTCCCTGAAAAACCTCAGAAATCTAAGTGGGGATGCGAATTTACGTCTCCTAAAGCGTGAAAGTAGACCCAGCAAGATCAAACCCTTTCCTCCACTGTACAGTTTGGTCACCAAGCCAGGCATCAAGTGAAGTTCAGTTTAGGAAAAAAAAAATAACCATAAATGTAGTCACTCCAGACACTTGTAACCCTAGGACTAGAGTATTATGCGAATGAAGACCCACTAGAGGCCATTTGATCACACTCTCCCTCTCCGTCCTTCCACGCTTTACTGCAGTTCAAACTCATGACCTGGAATTAACAGCACTCCCCACCCAGCCCCGGAGCTCTGAAACCAGGCAAGCACGACAGTTCAAGAGCGGAGTGGAGACTTCGCGGCTACCTGGCAAAGGGAGGCAGTGGTCACGCCAGAGTAGGTCAGCACGCAGTCACCCATGCCACCCAACTCTACAGCTGGCCAGCAGTTCTGGGTTTCATCGCGACTTCTGCAGATGTAGCTCAAAGTCTCAGTTATGGGAGTCAGCCGCCTTTGCGCCTGGAAAAGAGCATTTCCACCTGTACTTCCTCAGGTGCACAGCAGATAGAGTCAACCTGATAAAAACAACTGCCACAATAAGAATAATGAGTTGATCACTGCCCTCCTTTGTTTTGCATTTGTCTTGTTATACCAAGTAAAACAAATCTGTACAAAGAGTAAGGTCTGGTCTTGCTGCTGTTTTAAAAACATTTTCTGGGGAAACAGGTTTGCAAATTAAATAAGCACGCAGGCCACAGATAATATTCCGAGTTGCCCTACGGGTTCTAGATGGGAAAAGCCCAACAGGAGGCTTGGTCTTCAGGTGGTTTTTCATGGAGCTATGTAGGTCTTGGGAGAATCTACTCTCAAGGAGTTGAGGTCCACACTGAATAGTGCTTCAGTGCATCCAGAGGCCGGGGGATTTGTCACAGCTGTGTTCTTGTCATATCAGCACATCCCACCACCACCAGTCCTACTTCAGCCAACCCTATCTAAGGTCTGGGCTGTGCTCTAGTATTTGCAGCCATGATTTACCTCTCTACCTGTTCAGATGAGTTGGCCCAGCCATGTGGCAAACACTTTGGTTTCCTCAGTAGGCACAACTTCCTCTGCGAAGGGTGTACTGTCCTCCTCTGAGATATCCTCCTGCTGTTCCTCTGTTGCCACAGATCATCTGGGACCTCCCAGCCCTTTCTTCTTGCATGGACCCCAGGAGTTGTGCCGAGGTAAATTTGATGGGATTGACGAGAAGAAGTTATGAGGAAGCTAGGAGACTGGTTGGAAAGGAAGGTGGAGCATTAAGAAGGAAGGGCAGAGGAGGCCAAGGCAGACATCAAGTGAACACTGGAACCCCAGCAGAACATCCAGGAAGAGGAAACAATAGGTCTTGCTAACCAGATGTTTCTGATTTGGTTGGAGTTGGTGCGTCAAACTCGAGTGCCACGAAAGCTACAAATTACAGGGCAGCACCTGCAGCAACAAGGATAAAGATCAAGGCTGGGTGAAGACTGTAATCTCAGCTCCTCAGTAGGCTGAGGAAGGAGGGTCAAAAACTCAAGACCAGCTTGAGCAACTTAGGGAGATCTTGGCTCACTATAAAAAAAAAAAAAGTAAAAGGGCTGGGAATGTAACATAGCACTCTCTGGATTCAATCCCCAGCACTATTAAACAAAACAACACAATGTGAAAACAAACAACAATAAAAGAATGAACTGGGTTCATAGAAAATGGAGAAGCAGCTAGAACAGGATACAAGCAGTCCCTTCTGGGAAGTGAGTGTCTTGTTCTTTCGTAGGTCCCACCCTTTGTTTAAGGAAAATAAAATTTAGGTGCAGTGTATGTGTCCTGTCACACGTTTTTAGAAGTTACTGGATGTGTTTTGATGCACAGTATAATCAGTTCATCTATCATTTTGACTATTGGCCCCACCTCTGAATGGTCATCAGGGACTTGTGATTTAAAAATAGACCTATTCCTTTGGTTTCATTCTTCATGAGCCCCAAAGTCCAATGTCTCTTTTCCAGTTGTTTAACACCTTCCTAGGTTATTCTTTGGAAAGACAGAGACACACAAATAGTGAACTTGACTTCATTAACAGTTTGCTGCTTTAGGACTCAGAGCTTCAAAGCTGAGTGAGTTGTTCCACTTGAAATGTAAAGTTGTTTTATACTCATTCGTGTGTTTCAAATGATGTAATCTAACAATGGTTTCTGGATTGCTTCATGTCAAGTACACAGAAAAGAGTAGAAATGGTTGGAGAAGTTAAGGATGGCTTTAGTGAATTCTTAGGGTTTTCATTGCTATCACAGACACCATTAAACATCCTGATCTCCAAGCGCGAGGGTTAGGTCCCACAGTCATGTCCTTTGGTTAGTGTGAGACAGAACAGTCAGCTGAGTTCAGCAGACCCCGGCAGGAGCCCGTGCATGGAGCTCGGAACTGGGTACAGGTCAAGGATGACTAATGCTGATTTCATCATCATCACACTGTGTTGTCATGGGGACCGATGTGCACCACTAAACAGACACAGGCCAGCAAGAAGCAAGCTCTGCCTCTGACGACCCTGCTGAGGAAATGCCGTGTGATCGGTGGGATGGAAGTCTGCAGACTCAGTAAACGTGTGGCAAGTGCTGAAAACCCGTTCCAGCAGCCGGGAGTGCAGGGAAGCTCACAGTATCAAGGTGTTGGGCTTGGTCTTGAAGAACGAATAGGATTTCAATAGGAAGAGGAGCTGGGTGTGGACCTATGCAGGCAACACAGGGAAGGAAGCCAGAGAGGAGGAAACGGGTCCAGAATGAGAGAAAAGCATCAAGATGTGGTGCCTTAAACTTCGACAGGAATCTGTCCGCTGTCCAGAGTCCCAGGCTCAGTGCTCCGTGGTGCACCTTCTCTCTGTCTCTCCACTGTGATCCAGTCCTGTCCATATTACTTCTTCAAAGGTGGCAGTCAATATGGGCTTCCCCACCGCTAAGTCCAGTGGATGCTGCAGTCCTACCTGACCTGCCCTGTCGGCAGCACTGCTGTTGTGGCCTAGTCTCATCTTCATCCGCTGGCTTCTGCACCTGCTCTGCTCTCCATCCTCAGTTTCCCTTTCTCTGTCTTGCTCTAAATCTGTAGGGACACATTTTCCTCTGTCTTAACAGCACTCCTCTGACCTTCAGATCTCTGCTGAATTATTACTTCTCCCAGCAAAGGTTTCCCAGTCCCCTTACTCCTCACACTTTCCTCTATCCCTTAGGAGTCTTTGGCTGAATCCTTACCATACCCAACTGTCTTCTTAGGTCATGACTTACACTCATTTTCATTTTTGTGTCACCAAATTCTAAATGCAGAAGTCATGGTCACCCTGTGTCTCCAGCACTTGACATGGAGTGAGGTCACCATTAGGAACCTTCCTGAATGAAGCAACAGGTTCTCCAGGCATCATCCCGACACCTAGGTTGGTTAAATAGGGCTTATACAGAAGAGGATGAGAGGGAAGTAGGCTGGACAGAGAATCTGGGCTTTTCCAGCTAGAACGTTTTAGGTCCATCCCAGAGATAAAGTTGACACTTAGAAGTGGTCTGAACCTGAGAGCGCTATGTTCTGGTCTTAGTTGAGGACCTGCCCTGTTGGCTGGTGTTTTGTGACCCACATGGGCCATGGGTTGAACACTGAGGACAGGACACACACAGGGCGACCCTAAGAAGAGTTCTAGATGGGGTTGGAGAGGCATGGAAACCAGGGGGACACCGGGTGCTGCAGGAGGGGCAGCCCCTGAACTGTCTCAGAGAAGGCTGAGGAGGAGGTGTGGATGTGGGAAACATCCGGAGACAGGGAATAGCTGGAGGGTCAAGGCTCGCCAGATAGATTAGAGAAAGGGGACAAGGCGTGTACAACTTCAAAGGGTCCCACCTTTTAGGTGGAGGAACGCACAGCCTAGGGGAAAAACACAGAGACTCTTTCATGAAGGAACAAAGCGCCACATCCCAGTACAGTGTGGTTAGGGTCCTCAGTACGGAGCTGCAGGATAGCAGGGGCAAGGAGCGAGGGTGAGAACACGACAGGGGCTTCAGGAGAGGAGAGGCTAGGCGGGGAGATGGTAACCAGTCGGTGGGGAGGGGGCGGGAGACTGCATCACGACGCAGAGGAAATGCCAAGACTGCCGCCTGAGAGGTGGAACCAGGTGACGGGAAAGGGGGATTCTCGGGAGGAGACGCGGATGGCAGGGGCATGGAATACACATTAGTGTGGCCAGGGCCAAGGTCCTGAGTGGGAGGAGTCTGTGGACCATGGCACGAGGCCTCAGCTGCGTGGCAAGGCGGTCCTGTCCAAACGTTTCCATGAGCCAAGGCGACCTGTGTTTCAGCAGCTGTCTCTGCTATGTGTGCGTCCTGCCTGTTAAGCTATCATGGTTTATTACCTTTCCCAAAGGCAATCGTTGACTAATCATCATCACTCCATTGTCCCCACTTGTTAGTGCTGAGAACTGCTCTCCTCATAGATCCTTTCAGTAGACTAATTTTTGTATGCCTGTCTAAGCAGCAATGCGTAGGAACTTGCTAATCTAACTCTTGTAAATTAAATAATACTGTTAAAATACAAGGTATCTGTAACTGACAACTTGATCCACATCTTGTCTTCACCATTTGCTAGCTGTGTGACCGTGGGGAACAGACTTAACCTCTCTGGTTCTCTTGGCTGTTGGACACTTCCGTGCATTGTGGTCTCCTTCCTCTCTCTCTGGCTCTTCGATAGCTCTTCCCATCCTGTCTGCTGAGTAACTTGTCACTGGTCGCATTCATTCTGCTTTCACTTCTCACTCAAGGAGAATTACCGAGTGATTGCCCTGCACCGGCCACTGAAGGCAGAGGGTGCTCAAGACCCAGGGTCCCCGTGGAAGGCAATGCCAGACGGCAGAGAAGCCACTACCTTACAGAACGCATCTCTGCCATCATCTACAGAGCAGGTTGCAAGGAAGTCCTCCCAGAAGGGGTGACCCTGGAGTCAGAGGTGAAACTTCAGACCTGGAGGGTAGCAGGCATGGTGGTGGTGGGACAGACAGGGACCCGAAGGCATGGAACTTGAGGGCATGGAACTTTCAGAAACCTTTAAGTGATTCCTGGTGGCCAGAGCTTCAGGCAAGGAGAAAGATCAAATCAAGCAAGTCTGGGTCATGCAGGTCTTGCAGGGAGTATTCAAAACCCAGAGTACACATGCAGTGGGGTCAGAGGCGGACTCCAGAATAGCATTTGGGGGTTCAAATCCTCCTCCTGTTGCTCACTATGTAACCCTGTGTAAGGAGCAGGGTTCTCTATGGTTTCCTCATGTGTAAAATGGGAATATTAGGCAATGATACATTCATCTTATTTATAAAATAATTAAAACAATGTCTAGTGGCCAGGCGTGGTGGCGCACGCCTGTAATCCCAGCACTCGGGAGGCTGAGGCAGGAGGATCGCTATGAGTTTGAGACCAGCCTGAGCTACATAGTGAGTTCCAGGTCAGTCTCAACTACATAGTGAGCCCTGTCTCAAAAAAACAAAAAACAAAAAAAACCAAAAAAAACCAAAAAAAATAAAAAAACCATGTCTAGCATGGTAACTGCTACCATGGTAACTGCTATGAAACTTACTTGTGGTTATTGAAGGACTTGAATAAGGCGGTAGCATCGTCAGACATGCCTCAGGAGGGCAATGGGAGAGGATGGGATGGAGGGAGGGCTGCAAAATGGATGTCACAAATGATAGGAGGAAGCTATAGTCATTCAGCAGCAATGAGAGGGTGGGAGGTAGAGAAAGAGCAAGAGGCAGGCAGGAAATGAATGAAGAAAGAACCTTGGAACTGACAATGTGAAATAGGAAGAAAGGGGCTAAAGGTGTAGGGAAAGTGGGAAGGGTGGGGGAAAGGGAATAAGGGAAAAGAAAAAATATGAGAAAAGGAAAAAATGGAAATAAAATGTGTGTAAATGGGGAGGGGAGGAGGAGGTGTGAAGGGAGGGCAGGGACAAGGGGAAGAAATGAGAACCAAGACCTGTCATGTAGAGGTACAAGATCCCAATAGTGAATGTAATATACGGTATACCTAAAATGTACCAATAAACTCAATGAGTAAAAAAGAAAAAGAACCCTTGGAAGTCTGCATGGCCCATCAGATAGAGAGAGGTTTAGTGGCGAAGTGGAAAGAGAAGTTAATTCAATTTGCACATTTAAGTACAATGGGGAAATCGTGAGGGGTGGGGAAGCCTGGGGGCGCAGCTCACTTTCACTGAGTCAGTCATGGAACTCATCTAACTTTCGGATATTGTGCCCGCCCCCCCGCAAAAGTTGAAATGGGCTTTGAACGGTGCCTCACCTCCCACTACAGCATTCAGCAAGTTTCACGATGGTGGTGGCTTGGGGGTCTGAGTGTGCTGTGTTGTGGGTCCCTGTTGATCACCGCCCTGGACACAAGATCTCCCAAAACAGGCAGAAGGTGTTTCATACCATGTCCCTCCCCACCAAGCTTACCAAGACCTTCTTACCCTAGTTTGCTGCCCCAATTCTGGGGACCTGAGCCTGTCGCCTTGTTAGAGTTCCAGGGCTACCTGGACTCAGTGACAAGAGAGAAGCCCTGGGGTATGGACAGGAGGAGATGAGAGGAGGGTGGGCAGGGGTAAAGGAGGTGATAAGCAGGAGGCTTGTCCTCGTCCTTGTCCTTGTCTGTAGACCACAGAGGAACGTTTTCAGCAGATATTTCCTCCCCGGCTAAGACTTAAGAGCAACAAGATTTTGGTTCACACTTCAAATCTCTCTCTGAGAAGTTTCAAGAAAACCCCCTGTCCTTCACTCCAGAGAGTAAAGGAAAAGTGCCACCACATCTTCTATCAATGGTTGAGTTGTTGCTATCCTTCTCCCCTCTGTAGAAAGTGTCCCAGCTCTGTCTGAGGCCTCATGGGAGAAGCCACAAACTGTTGCGGTCCTTTACTGAACTGGATTTGGGGAACTACACAGAGCTCCATTTTCAGTTTGTGCTCAGGGGCAGCAAGGGCTGAAACCCTTCTGGAATCCGTGGACTGCCTGGTTAATCAGATAAAAATCTTCTGAGGTAGGAAAACAATGGGAGTTTCTCAGGGGAGTTCAAAGCCTTGCTATAAACAGCGGAGGAGGCAGGAGCTGGTCTGGACTTCCCTTTGACTCTGGGCTTAAAGCTGTCTTTTGGATAAACACCAGCCACTTCTTTGACTTATCTCGAAGGACAAAGGGCTTCCTTGCCTGAGTACTAGGGAGGAAAAAATGAAAGTGGCATGAGCTTTTTATAGCATTTAGGGTCTGGATTTCACTGTAGGATAAATTGATCCAATTTCCTTTTTTGTTGCCTATCAATAATACATGCTGAAAAGCCAAACCAGCGCTAATCAACAATTCTTAATTATGAACGACGTTCAAACTGAAGCCAGTTGACCATTGCTGGCATCTATAACAAAACTATGTCCTTTCATATGTGTCATTGAATTTGTGCTCATCTTCACTGCAAATTAGTGAGAGATTACTCACCATGTTGTGGAAATGAAGACCACCTTACTCTAGCTGTAACCAGTTTTCCAAGCTATGGATTTGTCCTCTACTCAGGCCTGTGTCTTGTGTGCCTTTGGAAGGTACCCAATCTCCACCTCTCTTTCTGAGCCTGCATTCCCCAGCCCATTCCTGTCCGAATTCTCCTGTCTGTTCTCCTTTTCTCTGGTCCTGGGTACTTAGATACTCAGCTAGAAATTATCTGCAGCTTTCTTCTGATAGCATTGCCTCTTTAATATATGTAAGTGCATGCATGCGTGTGTGTGTGTGTGTGTGTGTGTGTGTGTGTGTG
>NW_022900932.1:11598947-11608566 GCF_012274545.1 Fukomys damarensis | reverse complement strand
CTGACCTCGAACTTCTGGCGATCCTCCTGCCTCAGCCTCTGAGTACTGAGATTACTGGCAGGCACCACCATGGGCTGGCTTTCCACAGCTGGCAGCCAAATGGGCACTCAGTGTTTGAAAAATCGGGGCTGAAGGTGTGAGGAAACGTGACCCAGAGCGGGTCTTCCCTCCCTCTGGTCCCACATTCAAATTGAAAGTGAAAAATTTATGCGAGGTACAGTGGCACATGCCACAAGTTGAGGCCCACCTGGACTACAGAGTAAATTCAAGGCTATTGTGAACTCTATAGTGAGACTCTGTCTCAAAACAAGCAACCAAAAAACCCCCAAACAAACAAAACCCAACCAATCAACCAAAATGCAAAATACAAAACCCAATAACATTTTAAAAAGTAAAAAAATTATATTTAAAAGGGTCATGAAAATACCCACATGATAGCTTTGATTTTGCTTTTGGGCTCAAAAAGCCTAGAAAATTTACCGTCTGGCTCTTATATAGAAAAGCTTTGCCAGTCTCTGCTCCGGAGCCTTGTTCAACCTGGGGTTGGGTCAGGGGAGCCCTGCACCAGTCCAAGCTCTGCAGAATGGGAGGCCTCTGTCGGACACAGCCTTGGGCCTGGTGACAGAAAGGAGGCTGCTTTTAAGTGTCCTTCTATGTGGCCAGATGGGCACCATGAGTAACCCTGGAGGAGCAGTGGGAAGACCTTGGCTTGTACTGTGAGGTAGGTAGGAGACATTAATCTTCACTGTCTCTGAGCCTTGAGACTTTGCTGCCTGAGTTTAGGGAGGTTTGGAGCAAGAGATCTTGGCCCATGCTTGTAATTATTATGCAACTGTGGCATGTTGCAAACAGAGTTAAGAAGGGCAGGGGAAAAGGGGATTTCTTGTTCTGAATCACATATCCCAGGGCCAAGTGATACTTGGTGACCATTGTCTATGCTGAAGTGGGCCCCAAAACCCAATTTCTGAGTGCCGAGTCCTAACATGTTGGCTGGGGTAGGAGTGAGGGCTGGGGATGATGGCAGAGCCTCCGTGATTAGCCTGGGATAGGGTCGGGGAGGGGGAGCCATGATTTTTTTTTTTTTTTTTTTTAGTTCTTTATATATTTTAGATGTTAGTCCTTTGTCTGAGGATCTACCGATAAAAATTTTTTTCCCATTCTGTGAGTTGTCTCTTCAGTCTGTTGGTGGTTTCTTTGGCTGTGCAAAAACTTTTTAATATGATGAAATCCCAGTTATTGATTCTTTGCAGTATTTCCTGTGCAATTAGGGTTTTGTTCATGAACTCTTTGTCTTTGCCTACACCTATAACTTCAAGAGTTTTACCTATTTTATCTTCCAGCAGATTATGTGTTTCTATTTTAATAATTACATCTTTGATCCATTTCGATTTTAGTTTAGTGCATGGTGAGTGATGTGCGTCTAGATTGAACCTTTAGCATGTGGAAAGCCAGTTTTCCCAGCACTATTTCTGAAAGAGGCTATCTTTCTTCCAGCGAAGCTGTTTGGCTCCTTTGCCAAAGATAAGGTGGCTGAGTGAGTTTGGAGTTGTTTCTGTAACTTCTCTTCTGTTCCACTTAGGTCTAGCTTTTGATTTCTTCCACCTCAATGCCCCCTGGATTTGCCTTGGGTGAGCTAGAGGTCTGAGGGTGCATATTGCTTCCATGTTTTCTCATTGTCTCTTCTTTTCTAAAATTTGTTTTATGTATGGATGTTTGTAAATTGCTTATGATACGTAACTTTGTTAGTAGTATTGAGACTTCCTCAGGAAGTGACTGCTTTTCAGATAGCTTCTAGATGTAGCTGGCCTTTGGCTTTTGAGTCCATCCCAACCAAGATTCCTGCCTCTTCAATTTATTAGGGATGAAAAAATATGAGAAAATGAAAAAAATGGAAATAAAGAGTTTGTTAATGGGGAGGGGAGAAAGGGGTAAAGGTAGGGCAGGGACAAGGGGAAAAAATGAGAACCAAGACCTGTCATGTGAAGACACAGGATCCCAGTAATGAATGTAACTGTATTGTAGACCTAGATTGTACCACTAAACTCAATAAAAAGAAAAAAAATTTATAAGGGATGAGAAGTTGCTGCCTATTTCGCCTAGCACAAGTTCTTTGGTGCTGGACCATGGTACTGTTTATGACTGTTAGACATCTCTATGGATACACAAGAAGAAAAATGGATCAAAACTATGTCACTTTGGCCAAAGCAGTACAATTAGTAATAACAGTAGCATCAAGTAAAGCCTCGAAAGTAACAAAATGTGGTCATTGTTAATTTGTCACCTTAAGCTGTGGGTACAAGATTTATAGTTATATAATAAAGTCTAAAACAAATCAGAAACTTACATACAGTAAATATATCCTCAACAGAGTAATTTTATCCTAAGAGGAGAAAATGTAAAAGTCTTAAGAGGAAAAAAAAAAAAAAAACCAAAGCAGAGAGGGAAAAGTAGAAGAGAAAGAGATTAGAAGCAAGGATGAAAGACAAAGGAAGATCACCCAAGCTTTGGAGACTAGAAAGAAAGAAGGAAAAGGCAAAGGTGAGAACTAAATATAACAACAACAACAAAAACCCTAAAAAAATGTTCACACAAATAAACAATAAAGGAAAAAAATTAACCTCTGTGCTCTTAGTTCAGTGCTCTGCTGGTGCTGTTTTGGGATTCTCGGTGCATTTTGAGTACAGACTGCCCATTTTCCTGTGGCACGGGCCCCTGCAAATGATGAAATCAGACTTGAACGAACATGCCCAGTTGTGTCCTTTGGAGAAATGTGGGTGTCCAGGGCGGGAGGGGACAGCAATAGCTTCTGCCACAGAAAAACCTAGAGGTATATCCCAAACTCCTCCAAATACTCCTGCACCCCAAGGTTAACCTTAGAATCCAGGGACTCCAGGTTTTATTTTAAACTGTATGCAGGCCAGAAGGAAAGTGCCAATTATGCAAAGTGAAGGAATCTTCCCAGGGAAACTCTCAGGTCCATCTCCTCAAGCTAAATTTCAGTACCCTGGGTGACAGAAACCTTTTCCCCCAGATCTGAGCAGGAAGTTACATCACAAGTTCCTCAGGACAATCTGGCCAAACCTTCCTCCCCATGGGAGAGAATCTTGTCTTCCCAAGGCAGTGAGGCTGAGCCAGGTGCCTTTAGCTGAAGGGTGTAGAGGGAGGAGGTTCGGAGACCACCCTTAGACTGTGGGGCTGGGCTGGGCCAAAGTGGGCCAGACAAAGAGCAGCTGCAGCTCTTGAACCTCCTTGCAGGAAGATTTCAAGTTGCCTGCAGTGGGCCCGGGAAGCATATTTCACTCCATGCCACACTGTCCCCCTTTTCCTGGAAGCCAATGCTCTCCTGGTGAGAGCCAGTAGCTGCAAAACCTGGGAAACAATGTCGTTATGAGTTCTCCTTGTTGCCTTCATGTAGATCCAAATACGCTCCCACAATTCCTTGGGACCGGTGATGTAAAGAGGGGTCATCAATGAATTTTTCTTCTCACATCTGTGTACACATAGCATAGCTCCCTGAGTATGCAACTCTGACCTTGAAAAAGCTCCTCGACCCATTTTGGGGAACCATTCTTTCCCCGTTCCCTGTGACCCACTTGGGGTCAATGACGCCTTTGACTGCGTCATCCCAAGTGCCTGTCTGTCAGCCCCAGTCACTGTGATCTGTAGAGTTGCTTTTCTTCCATTCGCTGAGCCCAGCATTTTCCTTTACCTGTGAGATCCATAACTGTCGCTGTCACTGCGAAGCCGGATCCTGACATAGTGAGGAACCCACACTTCACTCCTTGACCCTTGGTTCTTTTGTGCCCTTGATAAAGAATTCAGTCAAGATACAGGTGGGTGCAGGGGCTAGGTAGCTTTATTGTAAAGTAGCTATGGAGAGAGCTAGGAGGGCAGTGCCACACAGACATCTGCCCCAAGTGCAGGCTTGGATTTTTATGCTCACAAAAGTTACTCCTGGGTCTTGGGGATGTATGATGATGATCACTGCTTGGTTTACATCAGGCAAGAGTCTATCAACATTTCTCTTGGGGTTACTTTGGAATGTAACCCCAAGCATATCTTGAAGACTAAGTCACATTCAGCCCAAGGAACAAGGTCTTTAAAGACTGTTCCCCTTTCCAATATCACTGGCCACACATCCTAGAATATTGTGGAAATAGTCAGGTGGCCAGATATTAAAGAATGTGCATAGCGCATAACCTTAAATTTCGCTGTACTCTGTCAGGCTGCTTTGGGTCTGGGATCTACCAAATGGTTATGAATATACTATACCCTGAAGTCTTGTTCCTTATCTATAAGTGGCAGAGTATGCTTTTTGGACCCCCCTGTCCCTCAGGCCCACTGTCTAGCCTAACATTGCTAAGCTCTTTATTTCTCTTGGGGTTACTTTGGAATGTAACCCCAAGCATATCTTGAAGACTAAGTCACATTCAGTCCAAGGAACAAGGTCTTTAAGGACTGTTCCCCTTTCCAATATCACTGGCCACACATCCTACAATATTGTGGAAATAGTCAGGTGGCCAGATATTAAAGAATGTGCATAGTGCATAACCTTAAATTTCGCTGTACTCTGTCAGGCTGCTTTGGGTCTGGGATCTACCAAATGGTTATGAATATACTATACCCTGAAGTCTTGTTCCTTATCTATAAGTGGCAGAGTATGCTTTTTGGACCCCCCTGTCCCTCAGGCCCACTGTCTAGCCTAACATTGCTAAGCTCTTTTTTTTGCTTAATCAGGGTCAGTTTCTGTTGCTTGTGACCAGAGAAACCTATTGATAAAGGAGGGAATACCATTCGGGAAGGCCTTGTATAGCTCGATTCCCTCAAGAGTAATAACATCATACTAACATTCCTCTGTGGTCTAGTCTTAGGGAGAACAATAGATTGTGTGGTGGTCTGGGATCTAACAAATGGTTATGAATATACTATACCCTGAAGTCTTGTTCCTTATCTATAAGTGGCAGAGTATGCTTTTTGGAACCCCTGTCCCTCAGGCCCACTGTCTAGCCTAACATTGCTAAGCTCTGTTTTTTGCTTAATCAGGGTCAGTTTCTGTTGCTTGTGACCAGAGAAACCTATTGATAAAGGAGGGAATACCATTTGGGAAGGCCTTGTATAACTCGATTCCCTCAAGAGTAATAACATCATACTAACATTCCTCTGTGGTCTAGTCTTAGGGAGGATAATAGATTGTGTGATTGATAAAAATTTAAGCCAATCCTGAATAGGTGAAGCCATCTCTAGCTTGGAACCCTCAGGAGTGCTTGAAGCTAACGGGAAGTATCAAAGTCCCCTGGTCACCCACATCTGCCTCCAAGTGGGTGGCCCAGCTGGGGGATAGGACTACGTGTGCCAGGATGGACAGCTCAAGGTCAAACTCAAATAACTTCCCTCTGAAGTTGACTTGGAGGCAATTCTATTCTTTATCATTATGAATCGGCAGATAAAAAATGAAAATGGCACAAATTAAACTTGATAAAGTGCTGAGACCATGTGTTTAATATTCAGCAAGACCAGAGTAAAATTAAAAATGATCTGAACTAACGGAATAGCCTCAGAGAAACAAGATGACATTCCACAGCACTTGTATCTTCCTTTCAAAACTTAAAAATGTTTCCAGGGAAATTGGCCCTTTCTTAGGGAGGAAGATAGGTAGCAAATTATAACAAAAGGGGGACTTTGGAGCCCAATAGCATTTTATTCAAATATGATGCTGGCCAATGGCGTGGGGTACGAATATTTGGGGCTGCAGGAAATAGAAGCTACAAGTGACAGCTGCTGGAACTGCAAACGAACCTTTGGTTATCTAACAAAGAGTCTGGAAGACTTGGGTCTAAAGTCTACACAAAACCTCAATAACGTAAGAACACAGGTTTGCAAGTTTTCTCATTGTCCCTTGAAGATTTAAAAAATGAAAGAAGGGTGGTGATATAACTCAGAGGTAAAGTGCTTGCCTAGCATAATTGAGGTCCTGGGGTTCAATTTCCAGCAGTGAGGAAAAGGAAAAAAAAGTTGGACTGGAGGAAATAACTGTATAATATTTTGTACTGTTAGAAATGTTAAAATTTGTATATAACTACAACAACCACAAAAAAGTAAATAACCTTTGTTTTGTTTTTGAGATAGGGCCTCAATATGTAATTCAGACTGGCCTTGAACTTAAGGCAATCCTCCTGCCTCATCCTTCCAATTATTAGGATTACAGGCATGTGCCACCATGCCCAGCAATAATGTCAATTGTAAAGACAACTTCCCAAAGAAGGGAGGAGGAAAAGAGAGATAGAGTAGTAATGCCAAAGAAGGCTTTCCCCTCACCAGGAAGAGATATCTTCCCAGAGGCTGTATATCTTTACTGCTCCATGGTTCTCTCCTGTGAGTCATGGCTAGAACCTGGCTAGGACCTGTCTCACTCACCTTTCCCTTCAGTGGGGACTGATTAGTTTAAGACAAAGCATAAACCACATATATTTAAAATCCCTATGAAAGAAATATGACGTTAGACTGGAAGTACAGAAGAGTAGAAGGGGGAAAAAAACACTTTTTCTTGCCCGAGAGAAAACCTCCATTAATGACGAAAAGGCAAGGTAAAATACAAACAGTATATTAACCAGGGGAATAGCAGTTAACCCTTGGTTAACTTTATTATGATCGTATTCTAATACATTTCTACATTATTTTCAAACTTCAACACAGCAAGTATTTTTCTCCTGATAGGAGAACCTTCTTGATTTAAGCTGAGAGCTTCCCTTATTTATATTTAAAATCCCTATGAAAGAAATATGACGTTAGACTGGAAGTACAGAAGAGTAGAAGGGGAAAAAACACTTTTTCTTGCCCCAGAGAAAACCTCCATTAATGACCAAAAGGCAAGGTAAAATACAAACAGTATATTAACCAGGGGAATAGCAGTTAACCCTTGGTTAACTTTATTATGATCGTATTCTAATACATTTCTACATTATTTTCAAACTTCAACACAGCAAGTATTTTTCTCCTGATAGGAGAACCTTCTTGATTTAAGCTGAGAGCTTCCCTTATGTCTCTCCTGTTTTTAAAATTTTGCCATTTAGGTTGTCCACCCTCCCTCTATAATATATATTGAGAAAGAAACACTTTGTATTTGAAGGATCTTGGGTCCACCTGACAGTTCTGTGACTTTGGACAAGTCTGCTCACCTCTGTGGTCCGATTGACCCCACCAGTAAGATGAGATGGTTAAATCAGACAGCTCCTCCGGTCACTTTCAGTTCTGAAATCTGATGATCCTGGGATGGCAGGGAATAATGCATGACTCCTCTCTAGCTCTGCTACCTGAGTCTGACCCCCTTCTCATCTTACTCGCCCTCTTGGCCTTTCTGTCCCCTTCTTAACCCAGACCAGAGCAATCTGAGTTTCCAGGTTCTTCCAAGAAAGCCCACTGAGCAGCATACCTCACTTTGCTAAGACTCAAGCCACCCCGGAAGGTGGAAGTTGACTTGCTTTGATGCCTTCTGCTGGATGGGGGGAACAATGAGAACTGTGCTCAAGGGCCCATGAAAGCAGGATGGTGACTATTTCATTAAATCCCAGTCACGTCCTCCAGGCCCTTCCAGCCTTAGAGGAAATACCTTACAGTGAAGCCAGAAGTAAGAGCAGGTGCTGTGAGTCCCCAAATAGCATTGCCTAGGGGTTGACTCCAATTTAGGAGGTAAGTTTCCACCAGTTTTCTGAAGGCCACAGACAGGACATCAAGTACAAAATCAATAGCAGAACCTGGTCTGGATGAGTGGATAACTATACAAGATGGGAGAGGGATTTGGGGACAGCCTGAGGAAGGGAAGCGTAGAAAGATATACATGGGCTATTTGAGCACTGCTCAGTGTCTTAGCCCACTTTGTGCCACTCTAGCAGAGTGTCACAAACTGGTTGATGGACAGAAATTCATTGGCTCTTGATTCTGGTGGCTAAAAAGTCAAAGATCGAGGGGCTGACATGCAGAGAGGGGCTTCTTGCTGTGTCCTAACAGCAGAAGGCATCAGATGGCAGAAGGGCAAAGCGAGGTTGAGAGACAGGCCAAGGGGATCCAAGCTCACCTTTGTATAAAGCACCCACTCCTGCCTTAGTGGCTTTCATGCATTCACCTCGTCCGTGCGGTAAAATCACTTCTCAGTGGGCTTCGCCTCCCAACTCTGTTGCATCAGGAATTGTTCTCAACACATGGCTTGGGGGGACACATCCAGTCCATAGTTACTGGTAGCTTCCAAGGTTGTGATTGAAGGGGAGGAAGTGGAAATTACTGAGGATCAGCAGGCCTCACAACGAGTGAGGTCACAACTCCAAGGGAGGATGTCGACTAAGGAGACACAGGAGGGTGCCCGTGGCTGGAAGCTCAGGGCTATTTGTGGGTGTTGCCATGGCCACACCAGGCAGAACCTGGATAAAACTACCCTCCTGAGGGGGCTTGGGACTTATCTGAATGCAAGATGGTTGGGCCAGAACTCACCGAAATTCAATCTTTCACTATAGCGGATATCCCAAGGGAAAATCTAAGAAGATGCATTAGGAAAACAAATATTTGAGCCCCTATCAAAAGAGAAGAAGTATAGAAAAACAACATTTGGTCAAGGAATCAAGGACACCTGGACGTGAACCAAAGAGTCACATTTCCCTCTAAGATCTCTGGAGAAAATGCAACAATAATAAACTTATCTATAGTTTCATCTGTTAGGAGAGCGAAAGCACTGAGATTTATTAGCATCTTAGCTGTCCTAACAGATGTCATATGATGAGAAGGCTGGTGTGGTGGATGGGTCCTGGGCTTGGGAATTGATGTGAACTTTTTGGCAAAAAGGAACATGCTGGGCTGGGAACCCACAGCGACGAATATAAAAAGTCACCAGAATGTTGGTAGGACATAAAAATGAAAGGAGGTAGAAGGTATCTTGGCTGACTTGCTGGGCAACCGGTTGTGCAGTTATTCGTCCCACACACACACTAGGATTTCTTACATTGTGTGCCCATGTTCAGCTTTAAGAATGATGCCAGGGTGTGTTCAGGGGCACAGGGGCACTTGTATTCACACTGCTGTGGTCACGGACGAAGATCTCTCTGGTTCTCCTTGCCCCAACACTTGATCTTGGTAGACTCTTTAATTTTTGACTTTTAAATAATTTTATAACAGATGGTACTTGTGTGTGCTTGTTTCATTGGTGTTTCTGGCAACATTCTTACGGACGTATGGAGTGGATGTGTACAAGATGTCTGCACAGCCTGCTCCGTTATAGCAAAGAGCTGGAGATCGCACCGGGGGAGGAGACACTCGATTATCCTCACGATGAGCTCCTACTTGGCAGAGAAAGCAAAAGGGCTCCTATTATGGGTAACAGTGTGGATGAAAGAGACTGAGTGAAAAAAAATGCAAATTTCTTAAGAACACTTTTTCTAAAGTTCAAAAATAAATTGTTTAGGCATAAGCAATTTAAGCCTAATATTTATTTGTTTTTTATTAAAGTTGGGAAATGAGAAAAAGAAAATTCACAATGGAGGTTGTCTGAGAGTGGAAAGGTAGGTAAAGGAAGAAGGATTGAATTTGTTGATGATATTTTCTTTTCTTTTCTTTCTTTTTTTTTTTTTTTTTTTGT
>NW_022900932.1:11544733-11598806 GCF_012274545.1 Fukomys damarensis | reverse complement strand
TTTTTTTTTTTTTTTGTACTGGGGATCAAACTCAGGTCCTTGCACTTGCAAGGCAGGTGGCAGAACCACTGAGCTAAATCCCCAGCTCCGTTGATGATAGTTTCATTTGTGCGCCAGGTGATTGACACAGAGAAGTCATTATAAAAATAATTAAATTCAAGGGAATAAACGAAGAGGGTTATGCCCGATGCTGCTTCATGAACCAAGGATAAAGACTCTGATTCTGTGTGCCTGATTCAAGAGGACAAAATAAGACACACACTGGGCTGGGAGTGAGAGTCAGGCTTGCTGCCCTACATTCATCCTGCAGGAAGGAGCAAGCAACCCTCAGCTCAGTGTGTCCCAGCTGCAGAGGGTTTTTTCTCCTCGAACTGCGGGCCAGCTATGCGTCCGCAGAGGGTCTCAGGTTGATGGAAGGCTTCACATCACGGCTGTTGCTGGTCAGTGACCTTCTTGGTGTTCAATAGATGCCCAGCCTGTTCTCCTCCAACTTCTAGTCCTGGGTTCAGTGAACAGAAAGAAAGGCGTTGAGAAGGTGTAGGTATGAGGAGTACTAAATACAGGACAATTTAGAGATGTTCCAGTGCAGGTAGGGGGTTATTTCCCATTTTCCCTTCGGTTTGGATTCACTGTCTGATAGACACGGACACTTGGGATTTTGTACCTTAGCAGGATTCCCGCTCATCTGCCTGCTCAGTGGCTGAGGCACATGGGATCCATCCTCAGGTTCTGGTTACCGAGTGGTGGTGGGTGTTACTGCTTAATCACTTGTCCACAGACATTTGTGCTCATACTTTCCTAGAAGCTACCTGTCTGAAACTACTCAAACAGTAGCGTGACACTTAGTAGCACTCAGTAACCGTTCATGTAACCGTGAATAATTAAATGCAATGGGCCACTGCTACAATTGATTTTACGAGCTTCCCTCCTCGGAGACAACTATTTGTTCGTAAGTAATAAGTTACTAAACAAAGAGTCACACGGAGTTTAGCCTGAGGTTGGGGAGACTGCAGGGGTGGGGAAAGGAAAAAGCACCTTGCCAGTTCGTGGAACAGGAGGACCCCATTCTTCCCCTCCCCCGCCTGGAGAGTTGCCCACCTAGGACACACACGTGGCTCCTTTCAGGTAGGCGGGGAAGTCTAATATTTGGGGGACTTCTTTCCTGGGCTGCTACAACCATTCTTGTCCTATCAACCTACGTTTAAATGAAGTTAAGCAGCAGTTCAAAAATGCTCCTATAGCCTTGCAAAATGGGTTTCCAGCTTGTGACAAAGGGACTGAAGGACTACGATTATGCACCCTTCCGACTTCAAAGGCCAGAAACCAGGGACTGGGCTGTGTCCGGCTTCCCTCCTCTGTCCTGATTTACAACTCCACCCCCAGCTCTCTTCTGCATACTTTCCCACGTGAAGTGAGTTATTTATCTTCTTTAACAGTCAACTCAATTTCTTCCAAAAGAATGTTCCCCCAAGCACTACTGTAATTTATTCCAGTGCTGAATTACTATTGTAATCACAAGGTCCCGAAAATAGCTTCTATTGCTCCTGCAGCTGCAGCCACCTCGCACACCCAAACCTTTTCCCTCTCTTCCTGCTGCTTTCCAGCGAGAATCTTACAGCCCTGGAAGCCTCCCATGGTCTCGCTCTGCCAGCCTCTCTACATCCTGTCTGGTGCTGGTATAATCCCGGCTCAGCCATGTCATCCTACAGGATCCAGTGCATTTTCCTGCTCCTAGAGTAGAGCAACCTCTTCCTCCACCCGAGTGGTTTCGTGCTCTCCTCTGGTCTCTTCCTACCCTGTCCTTCTGGGAGCCTCCTCTCTAACTGCCTAGATGTGGTTGGCCATCCCTATGTATACACAGCACAGTAGGTCCTTTCCAGCTCATTATTTCGGTGGGTGTTTGTCCGATGCCTGGCTTCCTCTGAAAGCTCTAAGTTCTCTGTGGACCAGGATCACTCTCAGCCCGTCACTCGGCTCCTGATTCTTGCACTGTGCCTGGACAAGACACATAATTATTATGCATTAAAAACATTTCTGTCCAATTAACATCTCTATGGCTGGGAGTCAAAGGGTGGTGATTATTTTCCTTATGTCAGGGTTTATTTTTTAAAAATTGTGTTGACTTTTGAGATAATCAGATTCAAATGCAGTTTTAAGAAATCACATTTTCTTTACTCACTTTCCCCCTGTGTAACTACAGTACAGCATCACAGCCAGGAGACTGATATTGATAGTCTACTGATCTTAGATTTTACTAACGTTGCATATGCTGTTGTGTTTGATATGTACGATTAACTTTATTTTATTTTCTCATATTTGTGGATCCATGGACCCCATCACAATCAAATGTGGGACAGTTTCATCAGGAAGGCTCTGCTTGTCTCTCTTTTATATCCATACCCACCTCCCCTGCTCCCCTCCTCCTAGCCTCTGGCCACCAGTGATCCTATCTTCAAAGCTTTAAATCCCTTTAGGAATGTCACATAAATTGAATCATGCAGTATATAAAGTTTTGCAAAATCTTTTTGTTTTCCTCCACTTAACACAAGTTCCTTGATAGGTACCTAAGTTGTTGCATAAGGCAATGGTTTTCTCTGTCTTGGTTGTGAATACTATTTCTGTTTTTTGAGACAGGGTCTCACTATATAGGTGAGACTGTCTTGGAACTCACTGTGTAGCCCAGGCTGGTCTCGAACTCTCAGTGATCCTCCTGCCTGAGCCTCCGGAGTGCTGGGATTAAAGGCGTGCACCACCACGCCCGGCTGTGAATGCTATGCCATTGTACGAATGCATCACCATTTGTTTAGCCATTCGATCTCCCTGGGATATTTGGGTTTCTAGTTTTTGACCATTATACGTACATCTGCTCTGAACCTTCAGCCATAGCTTCCTGTGTGAAAATAAGTTTTCATTTCTCTTGGATAAATGCTTAAAGGATATAGTTTCTGGGTCATATGGCAAGCATATGTTTAGTGTTTTTTTTCTTAAGAAATTGGCACACTTTTTGGGTGGCTGTACCATCTTACATCCACACTAGCAATAGATCAGTGGTTTGGTCTCTTCAGATTCTTGCCAGCATTTGGTGTATTGCTTTATTTACTTTTTTTTTTTTCCATTTTAGCCATTCTAGTAAGTTGTGTTGCCATATCTCCTTGTAGTGTTCCCTTCCACTTCTGTACTGGCCAATGATGCTATCTTTCTGTACGTTCTACCCAGTGGAATGTCTGTCTTTTGTCCTTTCCCCACTTTTTGAGAAATTTTAACTTGTTGAGTTTTGAGAGCTCTTTGTGTATTCTTGAATTAACAACCTTGAGTCCGCTGCCTTCATTTTCAGATGAGAAGACCGAGGGTCCCAGTGGTAGAATGGCTTTCCCAGTCAGTCGCTGAGAAGGAAGAGGGGGAAATCAGCGTCTCCTGATTCTCACAGCCCTGCTCAGTGTTACCTGACTCAGCAGCCTGCCTCTGCTGTAGCCCACACAGCTTTGATGAAGCAGACGTCTCTTTTCTAGGCGTGCTACCTTCTAGAGTGAGCTGTTGAAAGCAAATCCTCCAAAGTTTCTCACTGGTTAATTATCTCAGCTCCCTACCTAGTAAAAACAGATGGCAAGGATCACTGTACTTAATCCTACACACACTAGAGCTGCTCTGGCTTGTGTCTAGATGTTCCCCCAAAGTCTCATGTGGTCATAGGTGGGGCTTTTCAGAGGTGGCTGGATCTAGAGTGTGTGATGCTGGGATCAAGGATGTGTGATTACTAAATTAGTCCACTGATTGGTTTGGTGTAGTTCTGGGTGTGAGTGCTACCTGCTCTAAGGGCCAGTAGCCTAGATAGAATATAAAGGGACAGAAAGAAGCTATTATCCCTTGTCGCTTGCTGCTGTCTGCCTGCCTTGCTTTGCCATGAACCATATCCCCTCTGCCATGTGCCACCCTGCCTTGAAGTCAGCCGATTATGGACTGAAACCTCTACAAACTGTGAGCTAAATAACCCTTTCCTCCTTTAACTTTGGTTGTTGCATATTTTGTCTCAGCAATGAGAATAAAAAAATGACAAGACCAAGGCTGCCAAGTACCACCACACTCAATCTCACACACAGTACGGCTGACAACGCCACAGCACCCAATCCCACACACAGACGCAGCCACACTTAACTCCCTGCTTCTCCTCCTCTCTCCTGTCTTGCACAGCTTGCTTCTCTCTGTTCCCCACAAAGCGGGGGTCCTGTAGGGCTGGCCTGGTCTTGGCATCCTGTCCTTCTTCCCAGAGCGCTCTGCAAAGAGCAGATGCACAGTGTCTTTCTCTGCCTCCACAGGCCTACCTGACACTGGCTGTGCTTCTCTTCCATGAGGGTATTTTCATACCGTAGATCCTCTCAGAGTAACTCCACCCAGCCATTGTAACTGAGACAATCCTCTTCATTAATTTAATTGCATTCCCATCATTTCCAGGAAAGTCCTTTCCACAGTATCACTTACAAGGCAGGGAGCTTCCTATCTGTTTTGAAATTCTTTTCTTCTATTTAGTTCCAAGAATTGGATTTCTTCACAGAGGTCATTGCTCAACTTCATGTCCACATAATTTAGGGCAAAGCTTCTCAATCTGCTGCATTGAGCTGGAAAACCCAAGTCCCAATGTTTCATGCAAAGAATTGATAATACCTGTGCGGAAGGCTTTCTTGGTCCCAGCAGAATGGGAAAATTAGTGATTGGAGCCCATGGCCTCCTGTACTCCCATGGTTTGATAAATTAGGCTGAGTCACTTGTATTTTTATAGTTTCAAACTACTCATAGAAATAGGCCATTTTGTCTTTTCAAAGCCGAGTAATAATGTTGGAATAATTTGGCAGTGAACTGACACCCACCTCTCTGATCTAAGCATGGGGGAAGGAAAGACATTTGTCTCACATCCACGCTTTGGAGGGAAATGCTCTTTAAGGAATTATGAGGGAGAAGATTTCATTTACAAGGCATTCAAGCTTTCTTCTGACACATCATGCTTAATATCAATTACCCATCTTTCTCTTTCTTTGTACCACCCTCGGGATTCTCCCCGAGAAGCTAACTTTAATCTTCTGCTTGGTTTCAAAACTACGTTAGACTGACCTCTTTGTTTTTCATTTTGGGAAGGAATAATTAGCCAGCAGAAATTAAGTTTTAAAACTGAACTTTTTGCATAGATTTCCTCCAGCTCCTCAGCCCCTGTGGGTGATACAAGCGGAAACTCTGCAGGGCCTTCACTTCGCGCTGCGTGGCAGTTGCCAGAAAGAGGAACTGTGCCCTGGACATCAACTAGAATAACGCTTTGGGTGTCATAAATTTATTCTTCTGTCCCTTCAGGGGGAGATTTCAGGGTTCTCGAAGTCCAACATCTTGGAAGGAGGACAAGAAATTTTCATAGCCTGGAGGACAAAGAAATCCGATGAGAAATCCTGCTGATAATTGTAGCATTTAAGACTACCAAGGGCCAAGCACATGTTTTAACTGCTTTTATTTTAAATAAATAATAAGATTCAAACCATCAGGAAGCCTGCAGGTTTATGTAGGTCTAGTTGGGTTCTTCTGTTAGTACTTTCTCGAACGCACTGGGATGTACAGTCCACTTCATCCAGTCTGTTCTGAATTTCAATCAATTAAAATCACTCCTTCTCACTGTGTCCCCTAATACCATAGTTCATTCCTCTCTGATTCGTTTTCTCCTATCTTCCTTTTCCTCCTGTTCTTTTATTTTCTTTCCCTTTGACTGCTGCTTCCCATGAATGGGTACTTCTTTGGATTGTGGCCCCTGACTCTGGCCTCCCCAGTTTCTTCTCAGGATGTGGTAGCTGCTAAGCAAGGCAGGTACCATTAGGGGAAAATGCCCACAACTAGGAGTCAAGGAGAGTGCAAGCAGGTACCTCTTTAAAACACTATTACTGGGCTGGGGATTTAGCTCAGTCGTTCAGCTGCCTGCCTCACAAGTTCAAGGTCTTGAGTTTGATCCCTGGTACCCCCCCGAAAAAAGACTATTACTGCTACTTCAAAGTTCTTGTTTCTTTTTGTTTCCACTAATATTCTTTCAAGGGACTTAGGAGGAACACTGACACATGGTCTGTAAAGTAAATTTGACTCACTACAATACTGAACTCAGGAAACACAGAAGTATTGGGGTCCATCTACAATCTTTTAAAATGTGCTATCTATAACCTTAAAATGAGCACACTCTGAAATGTACATCTTACAATGAGCATGATCAGAAACATGCACCTTACACTGAGCATGCTCGGAAATGTGCACCTTACGCTGAGCATGCTCAGAAACATTCACCTTACACTGAGCATGCTCAGAAATGTGCACCTTACAATGAGCATGAACGGAAATGTTCACTTTACATAGAGCATGCTCAACTGTGTGTCTGCCTCAAGTGCTTTCCTGTGTGGACATGAATCACACATACAGAATAAAACCCCTGTGCTTCCTTTGTACAGGGAGAGCACTTGCTGCAAGTGATGAATCTTTCTCCATTCTTTTATCTTCTGATTGTGCTCAGTGGCTCTGCACTCACCAAGAAGTTCAGTTACACATCCCCCCCACATCTCTCAGTCCCAATGACATTTGTTAACTCAAGAGAAGAAGGTTCTCCGATTCTTGCTATTAACAGATTCCAGTGAAAGAAGTAAAAGATGGGGCCTTTGTCACATATGGATTTCCATAAAATATGCTTACAAATGAAATGTTTTCAAGAAGCAATTGGTGCTATTCAAGAAAGCAAAGACGTAGAGAAGAGCGCGGTATTGGATTTAAGGATGGTGATTTAAGGATGATGGTGCTGATGACAACCACACTTGGCCTTCCTGTTTATCAAACCTCTTCAATTTTACCACCTCAGTCCATCATAATAGCCCTGGAGATCAGTCGGATCGATATTGTTTACACCATTTTATACAGCAGCCAAAGCTTTGATAAATTAGTGATGCGCCCAAGGGCCCGACACCAGGAAAGGAGATGAAATCAGGGGCCTGGCCTGTGTTTTAGGACTTTGATCCAGGACTGAATTGCTCCTGTGGAATGTAGTCTAATCAGAAGGCCAGTCACTGCCAGATGGTGCCAGGTAATTAAACTATCACAAAGGTTTGGGTAAACAGGAGGGGAAAACAAACATTGACTGACCAATGAAACAGACTAGTTCACCAGAAGGAATACGTGGAGGGTTTATCTGCAGCAACAGGTTCTAGTTATCTCCAAAGCATTCCCAAGCCAGGAGACAGCTGGGCAATGGGTATGGAAGGCGTGGAAAGCGTGAATAGCCGTAACAGTAAGCCAGTGACTCAGGATCTCCAAAGTCCTTTCGCTTCTCTGTAAATGGCAGGGTGTGGGGAGGATTAAATAATGTGTAAAGTGCCTGGCACAAACAGCACATCCAATAAATGTTGCCAGTGTTTTAAGAGTAAAAATGATTATATTTTACCATGTAAGAGGAAATAGCAGATACTAAAGATTTATTAACAAAGGCATTCTTTGGTGTATTTTTGTAAATAATGGTGAAAAGTTGTAAGCAACCTCATATCCAACAATAAAGAGCTGCTGGCATATCTAGGAGCTAGATTACTAGACAATCATTTAAAAGGACAAGGAAATATATTGTTACCTCATGAAAACAGCTTTGTCATTTACTGTATTTTAAAAGATAATTATAAAATACTAAGGTAAAGTGTATGTACATGTAGAGAGATAGGCACAGATATAAATCCGGATGAGTTTACAGCACTATGTTAACAATAATTGAACCTGAGGAGAGAATCGCATGTGCTTTTTAAATTTTACTTTGGCTTACCCACATTTAATTTTTCAACAGCATGTACTCACGTAAAGTGTTCTTTATTTTTATATTTCAGGCTTTCTGGTCTCCCCTTCTCTTCCTCAGGTTATCAGTTCTGTGCCGTAGGGGACTTGACAGAGACACTATTCATCAAGTAGTCAGTTAACAAGCATTTTAAAAAGTAGTATCTGCTATAGCCCAAGCCCTATCCAGTCCCTGAGCAGAGGTAGGAAGGTGGACAGTACTAGTCTCAAAGGAGTTGCACTGGGCGGAGAGAAGACCCCAGCAAACACATCTAGGAGGGCAGGTGGAGCCAGTGCCCAGAGGCAGTGGGCTGTCTCAGGGGCCACCCCCACCAGCACACACCGCTGCTCCTCCGGCCCCGGGGGCCCGAGAGCAGAGTGTCATTGACTTGGACAAAGGCTGCCCGTCTCTCGAAGGCACAATCTGCTCCGAGGTAACACACTAGCTATGTCAACACAGGTAATTTATACCACCGTGTGAGTCACCTCCTGAGAGCTGGTTATCTGCCCTTGAGGGGACAGAGCTGGGAGTGCGAGTACACCCCGCGAGAGGCGGGCAGAGGAATCTGGTTTCACTGATCCCTCTTCAACACAGGAGAGGTCACAAAGGTGAGGTGGCCCGGGCCCCATGTGCAGGAGGCCCTTGCCTGGTGAGCAGGCTTCTCAGCTTTCTAAGGAATCCACGAGCTGACCTGGTCTGGACACTTTCTTATAGATCTGAAACACATCCTACCTTTGCTCCTCTTCTCTTTTTCTTTCTTGCCTTCCCCGATTTCCCCTGTGTGGTTCAGAAGCAAATCTATTTTCATCCCCAGCCAACCTCCACTCCTCTCTTGTTTTCCTCCCAGCTGGGCAGAAGCTTGCTGTCTTCCCTGACACGCTTCATCTGTGACATTTCTCTGTGCTGCTCTGTGCAGTGATAAACACAGGCTGGAGCGGATGACCCTAAGAGCAGGCCTTGCCCACGGTGCGGTGACAGTGTTAGGCACACACACCACCAGCCTCCATTCTCCGCCTGTGGGCAGGTCAGACGCCTAGTTTAATAGCACTGTTGCATGGGTTGAATGAATACACACAGGAAACAGTATTCACTCTGCAGAGCACCACTCAGCTGTCCACACTGAGACTTCATGACAAGTTGCCAAGGCAACGGCCAGCCCTGGTGCCCTGCTCGGAATCTTCCTCTCACCTCTGGCCGCCACTCGTGGAAAGAGCAGAACCCTGGGTCTAGGGGAACCAGTGGCCCAGGTTGGCATTTAACCAAATGGTGAAAGAGAGGGTTCCACCGTCAACCTGACTGGCTCAGGGAGGGGAGCTGGTACTGTGGTGTCCGTGTGATGATCTGTACAGCAGAATGAGCTTCGATTTCTGAAGGGAAGGGGTGAGGAGGAGAAAGAGAAGAAAGCTCAGATGAGCAGAGACATTTCCAGAGCCAACGAGGTGTTTAATCACCAAGTTGATTTTCCCTGTGCCTGGTGCAGTCTCTCCCTATCTGGCCAGACTCCAGTGTCGTTAAGGACAACTGATTCTTGGGGAAGGGCGTTTTGGATGGAGGGCCCGGCATGGCAGAGCCCTTGCTCAGGGGAGCGTGTGCAGTGCCCTGGAGGAGCCTGAGTGGGGCACTGACCTCGGGAAGAGGTCAGATTTTTGTAATGAGCCAGATCAGAGATGGTGAGGCGGTTTGGGCAGAGCGGTCTGATTCTGGTGTAGTTCCAGAGTAGGACTTCTCGGTGGATTGGATATGGAGTAAAGAAGAACAAGACCTCCACGTGCTGCACATATACATGTTTGATTGTCGGTAATAAAGCACAGCAGCACTGCATATCACACTGTTAGCAATAGCTGCCTGAAGGGGAGGAAAACTGTGCTTACAGGAAGGTGCACATTTCCATGCCATCTGCCCTATGGCAGATCGTGCTCTGGACTTTGCGCTTTGAAAGCAACACCCAGTAATATGCGTGGAAAAGGATTATCTCTCCACCGTGCAGATATTGGTGGGACTCACTGAACAGTTTGTCCTTGCCTCTTTCCCATCTCCAAAGCAGGCCGGGGCTGTCTGCAACTTTTTCTTCCCTTGTCCCCCATCTGCTGAGTGCTTGGCGCTATGGAGAATGACGTGTGCTCTTTCACTTCGTGTGTACAAAATACAAACATGGAGGAGAAAACTTCAACTCAAAACTTGCTGTCTCTGATAGGAGGGGCGACTCACGCCTGCGGCTACACAGCTGTTTCTTAATACCTCGTATCGTTAACATAGAAAGAGGAAGATGGAGCCCTCACCCCCTCCCCACGTCTAAGTCATGGGAAGGATGTTCTGAGGCCAGTGTCTTCTCTACCCTGAGATTCCTTTGTTTCACTTCCCCTTTCCTTTCCCTTCTTATAATTGTGGTTCTGATGAGGCACAGTCAAGACTCACCAGAGGCTGCTGTGTCTGGTGTCTGGGGTTCTCCATACCCGTTCCTGCTCTGCTCAGAAAGTTGTGTGGTCACAGCAAAGGGCAAGGACACTGCGAAGTTCATGGAGCTCCACAGCAGTCGTCATCCAGTTCCACGGGGGCTGGGAGAGGCCCAGGGAGGGGCAGGTTGCTATTTATAGTCTGCCTAGGAGTAGCTCCAATGTGCCATAAAAACGCTTGTCACCCACACAGAACCTGCAAGTCTTCACACAGAGCCCTGGAGAAGGGGGCCACAGAAATATCTTCTAGGACTTCCCCTCTCCTGGCTCTCCCAGCAGCCCTGGAGTGACGAGTTCTCACTCCTCAGCCGATGTCCTGGATACTACGTGTTCGTACCGGGCTTAGCCCTGTGTTGTCCTCTCTGTATTTGAACAAGGCTGTCGACATCTCTCCCCTCAACTTCAGGATCCTCCTGGGCAGGTTGGGCAGGTTGTAGCCAGGCCCTTACCTAGAGGTGCTTTATTCTTCATCCAAGTCCAGAGCCCCCGGGACCTTCTGCCCATTCCCCTCTGTGCTGGGGATCCCCACCTAGGAGATATATATCTATATATATATATAGATATATATAGATATATATAGATATATATAGATATATATAGATATATATAGATATATATAGATATATATAGATATATATAGATATATATAGATATATATAGATATATATAGATATATATAGATATATATAGATATATATAGATATATATAGATATATATAGATATATATAGATATATATAGATATATATAGATATATATATATGCTTTTTTGAAAGATGTTCAGCCGCTGGGTCTGAGGCAAGCGTTTCCTAAATCCTCTCACCCATGTGTCCACCTCGAGCTCCCAGAATGCCCTGGCCTCTCTTCCGCATGCTCTGCCCCCACCCCGCATCTCCATTTCACTGTGTACAAATTCAACTCAAATGCCAAATGCCTCAAAACAAACTTCTCCTCACCTTCTCTCACTTGTGACAAGACTCTGAATTTCCTCCCTCGCCTCTCTTCTGGAAATTCTTTCCACTTCTCTTTTCCTCATTGACTGGAAACACTGAGGGAAACCAGAGTTGGCTGTTTGTCTGCCTTCCCAGAAACTTGAATAAATTTCTAACAAATCAAAGTCATAAATGTAGTGGTTAAGAGTGAGCAGCTTTTGCATCTTGCTGTCCCACTTAGATGACGGGGAACTGACTACTGTCCATCTTCCCATCTGGAAAATAGAGATAATAACAATGGTCAGCTTGCAGGCAGTGAGGCAATTTAATAATGGTCACCGTTTCTCCAGCGGGTCTTGCTCATTAAAACCCTTCGGTTTCTAAGCACTTAATTTGAACAACAACCCCAGAGTGTTATCCATATACACAAGCTAACCTTTGCTTATAAAATCCTCAAGATCATGGGTATATGAAGGCTCAGTGAAGTGATTTGTGTTCATAAAGATTTAGAGAACACGGTGAAATCAGCAAACCTCGGAAGGAAATAAATAATATGAGGATGGAGGCTATTTTGATACAAAGCAATCTCCATGGATCTTATTTATAAAGGGAATTCATTTGAATTTGTCAACAGGCTTCTGCTAAATGAAATTGGTCAGAGAGCTATAATTTAAGGCTGTAATAAAGACATTAGCTGTCCTAACTGTAACAACAAGAGGTTCTGCAGTGCAGAGGCCCCCACAAAATGCCAGATACACTCACCTCTGCTTTCCACATTCCTCAGTGTGACTCAAGAGTGGTTCGGACTAAATGGTCAAACAGCTGTCCCCGAGCCTGTGATCAGCGTGTTCAACCGGCTGGACACAAGTCCAAGTGATGGGAAGATGTCAGCAATGCTGGCACTAACTTCACTTTCCAGCCCAGCACGTGGAGAGCTTGGACGCCCTCGCTCCATCCAACAACAAGGAAGGCGTTGAAGAAATCAGTAGCTCTCCTTAGCTCACTGGGAGGAAAGAGGTCACAGGGAGACTGGAGAGACAGACAGGAGAACCGACAATCATGGATGCTTGCAGCAGAAGCCTCCGAGGGAACGAAACAGTGTGGGCCGCTCTGAGAGTAAAAACTCCAGGGCGGCCTGGTCACAGGGGCCTCACAGTTCTGTGAGTTTTACCTCTGGGACTCTGACCAGGTTTGCATAGTGTCCTCCTCCCCATCCGCGTATCCCAGCCTGCAGGAGGGGAGGAGTGGGGGGTTGGCCTTCTCCTGGAAACTGTGTATACTGGAGCTTGGCGCATCAGCCAGACTTAGCTATGAGGCCACGCTTATGTTCGAGGGCATCTGGGGGACCAGGAAGGACCTGGGAGAGATCAGAGTGCTGCCCCTAAAGAAAGTGGAGGATGGAGCCAGCTGTCTCCCCCATGACCTCAGGTCTGTCCTTAGGACTGCCGGGGCTCAGAACCTGAAGTGTGAGCATTGCGTTGAAGGTGCTATTTGTTCCCTCTGCCAGAAACGCCCCTGCAGTCCCTTCCCCATCTTCTGACCAGAGCTCAATGGAGGTGCCACTCCCTTGGCTCTGAAGACAAGGTCACATCCCCGACCCACATATCCAGGGCACATCCCTCCTTAGCCCCTTCTCCCTCTTACGTCACACACTGTGATCACAAGTGGGTGCTGCAGGGCTGAAACGTAGTCCTTTCACCATGTATTCCTGGTCTCCAGCACAGTGCTCAGGCTGAAGGAGAGCGTTCACCCAGAGAGGGCTGCAGACAATGGTTGAAGAGTGAGCGGGGACCTGTGGGACTGTGAGAGATGTGCGTGTGCTCAGTGGCCAGGGCCGCTCTCAGCCACTTAAAAGAGAACTTAGTTCTTGAACATGGGAGGTGGCCCTGCCCTCACTCCTGCTTTACACTGCAGGGGCCCAGAGTCTGCTATCCCACCTGCCACATTGCACCGCTCCTTGGACACAGCTGGCAATGAACCTGCACATCCTGAGGATCCCCGGGGAAGGGGTCGGTCTGAGTCAGCAACCTGCACTTTGCTATTTGTAAGTTAAGAATGGGTTTAACTGTTTTGCCTTCTTTTTCCACAGTAGTTTGGATTTGAGGGAGAATTAAGCGAGGGGACTTGGTGACTGGGATTCAAGTCTACCATCCCGCTTTTCTGTTGCACGTTAAGGTAGAGTGACCAACTCCTCCCAGCTTGACTGGGCTTCTTAAGCGTTCACCTTATGTCCTACGTCCAGGCACCTCACAGTCCTGTGCACTCTGGGATGATCAGTCTCTGAAGGCTGAGGGTCCTGTGTGAGCTTGAAACATTCCTTCCACACCCAGGCTGGTGGACCCCAGACATCAAGAGGGGCATCATGGCCCTGAGTGCCCCTTCCTGCCTCGTTTCCATTGTTCTCCCTGTTCCTCTCCCAGCAGGTGGCCTCTCCTGTGCAGGGACAGGACCTTCCCCCAAGGCCACAGGCCAAGGGAGGCAGGTGAGAGAGCAGGGCTGAGATACTCATCCAGCTCAGTATGTCCAGTCCCGGACTGTGAGGGAACTTGTTCCTTCCCTCCATGGAGAACGGGGAGGTAACGGATGGGTTAGGCTGGAGATTGTTTAGCCGCAGGCCTGTGATCATCCCTCAGGAATCTGCAGCCAGGCGTAAACTCAATTGGACTGACTTTTTAAAAATGTATTAGGTGAATATTAACACATTTGCATAGGCTTTTCCTCTACGCCCTTAAAATTATGCTCGAATGAGTCACACAATTACTCTACTTCCTGAGCTTAGGCTCAGTGGGAATCATCACTGTGAGAAGGAAAAACTATTTTAAATGGCCTCTTTTTAGTGCTGTATTTATGCCAAGCCCCAAGTGCCTGTGCAACTGTAAGGCATTCAGGATGTCGCCAAGTCGCTGTGACATCACAGGGCTGCTGTGGGTTAAGGGGTGACCCCGCCCTTAGCCCCTGACCAACGTCAGTTTCACAGAGTCTCACCTCTTCCCTTAGTGTTGGTCTTTGGTCTCAGCTAGAGTTATGTCATGAACTCAAATGGAAACGTTAAGTAAACTATTTCATTAGTTTTCTTTTCCAACTTACTAGCACAGACACATTTTTCCTTAATAGGGAAATGCATGCCTATATATTTCTTTAATCTAAGGAATTTCACTAAACAGGCACTGTGAATACAGCTTACAAGTTTTTCAATGGCTTATGCTATCTTATGGTTTATTTTCTAAGTTAATGAAGTGTTACATTTTAGATCCAAATTGCTCCCTAAAAGTCTTGTGTATTCAGAGGTGGGAAGGTGATCGGATCATGGGGTGCTGTACTTGTCAGTGGATTTGTCCAGGGATGAGTTTATGGCTGCATGTGCTGTTAGGAGGTAATGACTGACTGGTAGGAGCGGCCTACTGGAGACATGACCTGGAAGGGTGCATTTGTGTGCTGGCTCCTCTTTCTTTTTCCTTCCTGACTGCCATGAGGTAAGCAGCTTCTTTCACCAGGCCCTTCCACCATGCCTTTTCTGTCTTGGCACCAGCAGACCATGGACTGAGCCCACCAAAGCCATGAGACAAAATAACTGTCCCTTCGTTTAAGTTTCAGGGGTCAAGTGTATTGTCTCAGCAATAGGAAAGGGACCAGGATATACAGCATGGTTCTCAACATGACCCTGAAGAAAGCCCCACAGAGGAGGAGGAAGACAACATTGTATTGACCCAGTAGCTCCCTTTGTCTCCACCCCACTCACCAATTATTAGTGAACATTTGAAGGAAGAGGTCTGACTGTCGACTGTGGAATGACGTGGACATGCAGAATGATTGACGAGAGTCAGAATCCAGACTCAGAGTGATCTTACTGAGCTGGACTGGAAAGCAACTCAAACCTACATGGTAAAACTTACTTAACCAGGGTACGATTTTATTTAGTCAGAAAAAACCAAACCAAAACAATCCAAGAAATTGTGTTAGTATAAAAAACAAGTCAAACTGAAGTCAATTGTCTTTTCCATTGCTGCTAAAATCCAGTATAGCAATTACGTTGCATTAAAGAAAAAAAAAATGTGGCCAGCACAAAGTGGGAGAGATGTCTGCTGAATTTTAACCAGAGTAGACTGCATTAGAAACTTTTCTTATATTCTGTATCCTGCATTTGTGTAGGATCAGGGGTGAACTAAAATATGTTCAGAGGAGAGTACTGAGGGTTTGGAAACTGTTATGTATAAGGGACCCTTATTTGGACCAGGGATATTCTGCTTTAAAAAAAGATTTTGGGATGCTTTAAAACTGTTCTTACGTACTGAGATCAACTGAGAACTCAAGACTGGCCTGGGGAGACAGCGCATCAGCACTTCCCCCACCATCCATCGCTTCTACAGTTTCCCTTTTTCTCTGAGATGATGCCGCAAACGGAAGTGAGTTATTACTGTATTTAGTACATGTCAACATCAATTAATTTTAGTGCCATCTTGCATGACATCTTTCCTATTTTTCTAGCTATGAAAATAGTCGCTGGTCACAGGAAGGAGTGCTCACGATCCTGTGAGGTTCATCCTGTCTAGATCACAAAGGAAGCTCTAATGCCCTTTATTGTGACTCCACGCCCCAGGAACCCATGAATCTGCTTCCTCCTCATCTTCACAGCTCCTGTGTCCTCCTTCTAATTTATTCTGTCTGAGGATTCTACCTCAGTCCCTGGGGTTTGGGACTACCGAGGCAGCCCTGGCGCACCTTGTCCTCCATCCTTTTTATCTCACGACGTTCCAGATATTGCACACCACATGGAGGTCTGGCCTGTCCTATTCTGGGGATGGAGACCTGTGGCCTGTGTGACATGAGGCAATGGTACACACCAGCGACATTAGCTGCTGAGTGCAAATCAGAGGTTCTGCTCAGGGCATTGAGGCAAGGGGAGTCTGAGGGGCAGCTCCTGTCTTCCCATCCTGCAGGGAGCACCCAGCCCTGGGGTCTGTGGCAGCTCCATCCGGGGGAAGGTCTGGCAGATGTTTAGAAAATGATCAGATGCACCCATCCTTCAGAGTCTCAGGAATGGGGTGCTGTTCCCAAGCAACGGGCAGCAGGAGGAACCTGGGTGACCCCTGGGGTCTTTGTCAGTCTGAGAGAAGTGATCATGTGGCTTATAAATCCTCATCTGGGGAATAGCGGTAGAGTTGACAGGAAATCACAAAATGACTTGTTTTGCTGCTCTCAGCCTCCTGGGTTTCTAGGGCTCAGGGCCAAAATTTGGAGGCTGGGAAAAGAAGGGAATGTTAGGACATGTGACTGCAGCTCTGTTTCTCCAGACCAAAGCTTAGACAGCCAGTTTCTCTCATGTCCATTGTGAAAACACTCCCTAGGATAATCCTAGGATCCTAGGGTGAGAGGAGCAGGAATTTACCCCCTTGCTTCCTCGTTCCTTCTGAATACTGTTCCCAGGAGTAGGGGGCCAGCCTGGAGCAGCCAAGGTCTCTGCTGTCCCGTCACAGGGTCTACTAAGAACATGCAGCCCAGAGAGCATCTCTTCACTAGACCTGGTGACCTTGGAAGTGGGCCTGATACCCAAGTTCCCTGCCACACATCCCCCTGGGAGCTGGAACATGTGTTACCAGTGCTATGTTTCCTGATTGTGGTGTTGGGGCAGGTGGCGTGTGGGAGCCTGGGTAATGTTATTAAGCTTGAGCCCAGCTCTATTCTTTTCCCTGGCCTTAGCCCATCCGCTGCTGATGGCCTCATGGTGGGACCTGCTCCCCCCATGGGAGGAGCCTGCAGGGGGCATCCCCAGACTTCTTCCCGTCCCTGGTGGTTGATCTTTAGGGACTGCAGGGAAGGTCATGTCAACTCCTAGGACCTGCTGGCCCTGGGGACTTGGAGCCACAGGCCAGTTCATCCAGAAGTTTTGATGATGCCAGAGGGTGCACATGATGTCACTCTTCATCTTGAGGTCCCTCACGTGGTTTCCTATCTTTAGACTGGCTGTTCATTGGGGGGAGATTCATGGCAGGACTGGATGGATGTAAAGCTTTACCATTTTGCTGCTGTTCCCCGCACGATGAAGGGCAGTGCAGGAGGACTTCCATGACGACATTAGCAACAATAATGATGACAAGGTTCATTGTGTGCTTGCTGGGGAGGGGGCAGTCAGCTGAGAACGGCTTGGTTTGCTTATTTTATGTAATTCTTCACAATGACCTTCTAATATGCTATTGATGACTTCATCTCCCTGATATAAAAATGAGGCTGAAGAAGGTAAGGCACTTCACAGGGCCGAGAGCCTCATGATGGCCAAGGACGATGGACTTGAGCCAAGGCCATGCATGGAGTTGTTGAGTTCTCCTGACCTTGACTTCGAGTCTCAGCTGTGGATACACCAGCTTCAATGGGCTCTGCACCAGCTCCTGATCCAGAAGCCCTCCTCAAATAGCTTCCCTCACCCCGCTGAACATGTAGAGCTGTTTAAGAATCCAACTGGGGGTGGAGACCAACAGGCTGCAGGTGCTGGAACCAAGGGACGAGGTGGAGTGACCAGCGAGGAGCCCTCAGGAAGTCTGCACGCTGGGTGTGGGAAGCAGCAGCGTGGCCCCAGCACACAGGTGGCCTTAGAGTCCCTCCTATTCCTCCATAGCTTTGCACATCTGAATCTGTCTCACACACACACACACACACACACACAATGTGGCGGGCACTAGCTGTGTTTCTGTCAGTGGATGAAGAAATTCGCAAAGCTTAAATGTGTGCAGGTAGGGAGACAGAACTCAAGGAGACCGACTGTCCCCGAATGAGACACAACAGAAACTTATAAATTGTGCTAATGCACATCCTACTAGCAATTGTCATAGCAGTCCCGATGTGGGGACAGCAGAGACAGGAATGAGCAGGGCGGCTCCTCTTCTTACACGTTTTGCTCAAGGTCTCATCTCAGAGCAGTGCTCACAGCAGAATTTGGGCCTCAGCAGGCAGATAATTCTGGCATCAGACTGTCTGGTAATTTGGGTTATGAAATTTCCTGGGGAAGACAGAACAATCCACTCACTTCAGCTTTATGCAAATGTAAATTTAATTCCACTTAAAAACAATTTCTGAAAGGTCTTTTGTTTCCTCCTCTGTGCTAGAAAATTGTGAAAGTTCCCAAGTACAAAACTTTATTTTGACTTTAAGAGACATAATGAAGGATTCAAGGCATAGGGACGGGAAGCAAATAATAATAGAAGGTGTTGCAGGTCTCAGAATGGCAGAGTGGCTCTGTTAGACCATTGTGGGGACAGAACCTCCCCTTCGATGCCCCTCTGATACACGCTTCTCAAACGGGGGGGCCTCACCTGCTTAGGGGGTTGCAATGTTGTTGGATTATGGTTGCAATTTGAAAACTATAGAAAATAACCATATTGTTTGTAGGATGTACTCTTTCATGAATTGTCTGGCTGTAGACAAACACCACACCACACACACACACACACACACACATGCACACACCACACACATACACACACATGCACACACATGCACACACACGGGTATTTGATAGGCTTCATTATTAAATGAAATTTTGCTCATAGATTTAATTGAAGACGTTCCAAAGGTCCTCCAGTAATGAAGTAATCCACAGCCTGGATCTCCGTCACTGCTATGTATGAAGTGCCTAAAAACTGCCAGGCAAATTAATAATAATGCTTTAAAAAACACTTAAGGAAATTGCAATCCGACCCTTTCTAGTACAGGAAGCCGGCGGCACAGTTGTCTTTGTCTTAACGACAGCCGCTGTCTGCCTGACGCTGCTCGCATGTGGGGGGGGCATGCTAACGACATCACTGTGCATCTCATCTATGTCTCGTAATGTCTCAGAGGAAGCCACCAATGTTCCTGCTTTCCAGAAGAAAGAGCTGAGATCTGCAGAGTCACGAAGCCAGTGGGACTCAGTCCATGCCTGTCTGGCCTCAGCACCACATCACATCGTTTTTCAAGAGCGAATCCCTCGTGGGAAGCTTTGTGATTTGTGAAACGTCCTTTGGAAACGATCCTCATAGCACCAGGATAAGTCAATCCCCTTCGGCTCCCGTAGTGCGTTGGTTGACTGCTATTTCTATGGGTCTGGGCGTGGGTGATGTAGGAGGTAGCTGATTCCCAGGAGCCTTTTCTCTCCCTCTCTTCCAGACCGAGTCCCAGGAAACCTGGATCTTACTTAGGCTCCAGGTAAACCCTCCAACCCCCTGGAATAGAGGGATCTCTCTGCATTCCTCTCTCCTACGGAGAACGAAGTCTCCTCCCCCATTGCAAAAACCAAACAGCAGCCAGAAAACTCGAGCAGGAAGCTTACATTATGCAACTAGAATGCCCTTTGTCTGCGTCAACAGGTCTTCTTTTCTCTGAAGTGGACCAGGTAGTAAAAGCTTTTGTCCTCAGGCGCCGAGATCTCTTCCTGACACCTCAGCTTTTCTCCTGTGCTGCAGGCCCTTCTTACACAGGTGAGCGTGGCTGGGTGTGGCCAGGCTGTGGATTACCAACCCTGGCCTCTCTCTCTCTTCACCCCCATGGTGTTGAATACAATTTTGCCTTGTCAAAATTTCATACACACTTTGAATGTTTTTTACCTTTTAAACTATTTTAACTGTTTAACACTGCTCACGTGTGTGTTGGGCCCCACCCCAGTCCTCCAAAAGCTGGGTAAAAAACCCATGCTGATCGCCTCTTTGAGATCGTTAGGAATACTTTCAGTCCATTGTGTTTCAGGGTTGAGTTTTTATTCTTGGATTGTATACAACAAGTTTCCACGGTGATAGGACAGATCTCACCACCAAAAGATATTCAGTCTCTCTCTTTTCTCTCACATTTGTATTATATATATTTATGGAACGATTTTTCTGATACAGATACGTAATTTATGATAAAATCTATCAGACATCCTAACAGTTAATTTCTCATGCTAGAATGATGAATTGCATTTAAAAGTGCCTGTTAAAAACACATTCTAAATCTCTTATAAGGAGTGTGTATTCATTTTATTCTCAGGGAAAACAATAAAGCAAATGGTCCCTTTCAGTTATTTTTATCTTCGTATTTGCAGAGAGGAAGAAGAAAGTGAGAAAAGAATGTTGAGAACGCTGTGTTTGAGGAGACCCAGTGGGAGTTGCGAGAAGGGAAGTTAGGGTCCAGCGCCTTCCCATACTCAGCTCTTGCTAAGCAGGGTTGCTGAAAACACTGGAAAATATGAAGATAGTGCCGTATTTCCTGTCTAGGGTTCCTCAAGGGAGAAAGCAAGGAGGGGAGGAGAAGCGGGGCCCGGTGGACTTTCCCACACCCGTGTTCAGAGGAGGATCAACGAGATGGCATTTGATATCTGAAGGCAGGGAGACGGGGAGTCTAAACAAGCTCCACCTGCCTTTCTGTTTTTCCTTATTTTAGAATACTAGCAATACACTTCTGTTTCTTTAGTCTATGTGGATTTCAAATAGTGCAGTGCTCTAAACCTCAAATGGGTACCTTCTGGGTTTGTTTCTGAGTTAGTTTTGTTTGCTTTGAGGAGACTTTGAGTGGGGAGAGATGAAGAACAAGGCAGAGGAGGGTGAGAGGCCTGACTCCCTCGAGTCAGCCTTCACTAAGTGCTTGCCTGAGATCCGTGTCCTGGACCTCTGGACCCCGTCTCAGGCATGGCGTCCTCTGCTCCAGTATTTCCTAAACTCAGGCCAGGGGCCGTAACACGCAGTGAAGATGGGGAGCGGCACTGCGAAGGTGAAGGCAGAACGGGAGCCACTCGCTTCCACAGGCTTCCTCTGGTGACAGGGCTCAGTGGGTCTCAGCTGCTCCCACCGGGGAGAAAGAGATCGGTTTGGCCTTGGAAGGGGATGTTCTCTGAAAAAGGCAGAGAGGAAGGGACACTTCCGCTAACCTGAAGGGACAAGGATGAGCAGGACTTTATGCACTCAGACACAGGGTGTGGTGGGGCTCTTTCCACACCGAGGAAGCAGTCAGAGCACAGGTACTGAAGGGAAAATGCCCAGGAACCCTGCACCCCAGAGAGGGACAGGAAGGTAGTAGCCATGACAAAATGCTACAGACTGGCGGCTTCCATAGCAGAAATGAATCATCTCCTAGCTCTGGCAGCCACAGGTCCTAGGTGAAGGTGTCCGGTGTTCTTGGCGAACCCCATTGTGTGGCCGTACTACCTGATCTCTGTGTCACGTTCACAAGGCATTGTCCCCGAGTGTGTGTCAGTACCCAGTCTCCCCTTTGTTTGAGGACCCCAATCCTGGTCACTCTGGGGGCTGAAGACCATCAAGCTCCAATAGGATTCAACTATGCACACCTGCAAAGGCCCTGCTTCCAAATCAGACCACTCCTGCCACGCAGAGTCAGGATTTCAACACAGGTGTTTTGGGAGACGCAGTGCAACTCCTCACAGAGCCAGTAGGGGACAGAGGCTTGGGAATGAGACCTGGTCCCAGCCACAGGGACCCTGCAAATTAATTTGAATTTCATCTGGAACCCTGTGAGAACCACTGAGAACATTTAACATTGGAACTAACAGGAGAAATACAAGTTCTCCTTCACACGTGCTAAGAGCTCTTCCAGATTCATCCATGTACTCCTTTAATCGTCATAAGAAAAATATGATTATTATCTGTTTTGCAGAAGCGAGATCCTGGACTGAGAAAGGCTAAGAGCTTTTCCCCAGGCATATACTTTGTAAGTGGTGGGGTCAGGATTTGAATCCAGGTAGAACCTGCCTCCAAGCCTGTGCCCCTTTTGGTCACTAGGACCTCAGCCTTTCCTCAGTCCCCTTTCTGTGGCGACTCCTTTCCTGCATCTCCAGCCCTTCCTCCTCTCTGGAGCTATAGTTCTGAGTCTCTCCTGGTCCGTCCATGTTCCTGGCTGGATGCCCTTTATCATCTCATAGCCACCGTGCCGGAGGCGGAGCTCATGCTCTCCCCTGCAGTCTGGACTTCTTCATGCTGCTTCAGAACATGACTATGTTTGGTTAATTCTCTCCTGTCCTGGCTGGGGTGAATTTTGGAGCCAGGGATTTATGGTATTTTGGCTTCTTCTGGGCCACTGGCTCTCCAAGGCTACTATGAGGAAGGGCCTGAGCCCAGCATGCTAGGGTGGCAGGTGGATCGTCCTGTGGGGCCCCAGAAGTCTAGGCTACCATGAAAAGCATGGCAATCTAGTTTCTCAAAATATACTTCAGCCTTCTGTCTGGCCAAAGACAGCGGTGGTGGGCGCTCCTGGGGTAGAGTCTGACTTTGAGGATTCTCTGGCAGGCTGTTATAAAAGTTAGTGATTTACTGCTCTACGGACCCAGCCTAAAGCCTGTGCCTCATTGCCTAAGTCAGCGGTGGCAAACCTACAGCATGTGTGCTGCATTGGGCTATTCATGTCACTGAAAGCTCTAAAAGGTTTGCTATCATTGACTGAGGTCACTGGGCCAGGAAAATCCCTGGGGTGACATGCGGGGAAAGCGCTGGATTAGGTGTTAAGAGACTTGCATTCTAATCCTGACACAGTTTTCTGAACATTCAGCCAATCACTTGGTAGACACAGAGAAGAAATAAACTTTTAGTCTGTTTCTTCATCTATAGAACGAATGTTGACAGACTATGATGCTAAGGTTCCCCTAAGCTCCAAAATCCTATGATTTTTATGTCCCAATTAGAACTCAGACCAAGATGGTTAATGTCAGTTACATCTGAAATTGGGAGAACGGTCTTAAACCAGTGTATTTGTTAACATGGAGAAGTTAGTTGGTTCTTTTTATGCTTTTTTATAACTCCTTGACCCTAAAGCTGGCTTTTGTCCCCCCTGTTCCCTGTCACCTGTTTACTCAAAGAACTATAATCAGCACATATTGCTGAATGCAAACAGTTTTGGCTAGATTGGCTTCACCTCAACTAAAGCAAACAGCTTCCCTAAGGCTGTATTTCCCCTTTCTCAGCCACTGTGGCCTCAAAGGCAAACTTCTCTCGTGGCAATGGGCCTCTTGTAGGTAGCAAGCTGTCCTCTTCCCTGACAAAGAAGATCTTCCTCTTGTGCCATGAGAGGAAGGTGTCACCGGTTCTATTATTACTTTTTAAAGAAAATATTCTGAATCATTCAGTTGACGATTCCTTCAGGTTTGGGTGGAGAGATGACAAAGAGGGTTTTGTGGGGCTCCTAGTCATTAGGGGAGGTCAGTGTTTCTTCAAGAGCAATTACCTTGCTCGGCCAGGGCTAGGGTGGCGGGGGAACAGTCATTCCATGTACCATTGCCAGAGTTTTGTTCTTGAGATATGAACAGAAAATCAGAGAAAAACAGCATGATGTTTGTAAGGGGAAGGCACAGCATGTGAGGTGAAATAATGTACCAGGAGCTTCTTAGGGTGCTTGGGAAAGGAGACAAGATGAGACCTGCAGGGGCTGATCCTAACCAAGAGACATTTTTACTTGTACAGTAAGCATCTGGGGTCCCGAGGGAGATACCGGGCACCTCCTAAGCCGTGGTTTCCATCCTGTTATTTCCTACTTCCTTGTCACATCATGTGAGGGGATGTCACAGGTACTACCCCAGACCGGAGTCAGGGTGACCCAGGGTCCGAATGCTTCCAAACACCGAGACTCATTGTTTATTTCAAAAACACTGAATCCCATTTCTCCACTTCTCCCTGATGGCACATACTGTCATTTCTCTGCCACCCTCCAAAAAGAACAAAGCTTTGGAAGAGATTCCATCTAATTGTGAACCTCCGGATATCACTCCTTGGACAGGTAGGAAGTAGGAAAAGGAGCTGGGGGAAGAGGATTTTTTAATCCTGAGGTTAGGGGAAGATTGAGAACCCATGAAACCACCCCCTGTGGGCAGGCAGGAGTAAAATTAGTAATTTTATGGAGTTTAGAGGTCACAAGACCTGGCAATTCTTTTACTCCCTCAGGAAAAGCACCTCCAGTAGCTGTCCTTTTGTGCTTTGTTCATTCTTAAGACCCCTTTCTCTACCATGAGCTGTGTATTCTCTAATAAATATCAAGTATTTGAAAAACAAGATCTTATTCCTCAGGCTAGGTTGAACAGCACATATTTTTAAAGGTAATCTTCCAATTTTTTAGACAACCAACAAAATTATCAGTTTCTCCTAATTCCTGGAACTTTCTCCTTGCGTGGTGTTTTTTCAAATTGTGAAGATTCCTCTCAGATGACTTCCAGTACAATTCAGGAAGAGACACTCATTTGTATAAGAGCCTTGAGTGAGTGTTGACTACCCAGAGGACCCTTATGTGGCATAAGGAGCCATCACCCTGACCACCGTGAACTGTAATCAGCAATGTGGACAGCAGAGAAGCTATGAACAGCAGATAGAAGGAACAGAAGAGGCCAGTTCTAAGAGGAAAAAGCCATGCTGTACACCACCATGGCCTTGAGATAAGCTATGGGTTCAAAACGCCACAAAACCATTCACTGATTTTCATAATGGCGTCCGTAAGTCAACTGAAAAATGTGCTCTCGACAAGGGGTCTGATCAGAATCGTCTGTGGGGAGAACTGGAGGAATGTGTACCTTGTCACTGAATGCCTTTCCGCCAAACTCGTGCAAGTAATTTCAGTGTTGGCATAGAAACAGGCCAATTAGCTAGACTATTTGTGTATATGGTCAGAAAAAATGTAAGTCTGGAGTTGTTTTTGTTGAAGACTCATTTAAAAGACCAGAAAAGCAAGAATAAAGAGAAGAGGGGAGTCCCCAAGGGTAACTAGGGATTGCCGAGCACTGGGGAGGGGCAGGAAGGATTCGCCTGAGTATGGACTTCTATTTCTCACAGAAGTTTATTTTGAGCACTCAGTTTGAAGATTTGCAACTATCTCTGGGTTAGAAGTGGGACTGGGAATACTCGGGATGGGTGTCCTAGGACAGATGCAGGAAATCAAAATTGGAGTTTCTACCCCAAAGCACCACTCTGTTGCCTGGACTGACAGCTACACAGCGTCCTGGCTTTTCGCATGGGCTGCCTTTCTAATGCCTGAACATTAGGTTTTGGGGGGGCCAAGGAGACAACTCCAGCAAAGCCACTGGTCTGAAATGATGCCTGTGTCCAGCAGTTTACTCAATGAATTCATCCTTTATCAGATTCACTCTTTTGTTTGTTTGGATCGTGATGAAGCATTGAGCCTTGGCTCTTTATTCACTGAGGTCACACACTTGAACAAATCTAAGCTCTGCAGAGTTCTGTAAATGTTCTTAATTAGTCTTTCACTGTTTACTTAACAAATACAAATTGAGTGCCAACTATGTGCCACACAATGTTGTAGATCTGAAGAAACAACCCAGACTTCCTTCTCTTCTGGAGATCACCTCTCCTGAGGATGTATGTGATGTTTGTATAGAATGTGCTTTTCGCTTATAACCAAACTTACAGCCACCCAGACTACAGAGCTCCCCACGGCAGAGGCCAGGAGACTCCATTTCCTGAAAGGTTCACAGATGACTCCAAGGAGGCCAGTCCAGAGCCGCTTCCCAAAGCTTTTCAGAAAGCACGATGGTAGAGGATCTCATGCTATGTCCGTCAAGAAGCCAGAGGAGTAGGATTCCTGGCACCCGGAGACAGCGGGGCTCTGGACAGGACTTGTGATCTTCAGCTGAGAAATGCAGCCAGCTGGCATGAGCCCAGGGCACCTGGAACCCGGAGGGGTGGGCAGCCCATGGCTGGAGACCACATTGGCCAGCCTCCTGGGACCTGAGGAAAGAGAAAAGGTGGAGAGCAAATCTGGAGGAGACCTGAAGACATCAGCCCGAGGCCCAGGCCAGCTGTAGGAAGATATGAAAATACAGTGACCCCGAGGTAGGACTGGACTATGGAAGATTTCATGTAAAATGAGCATCCCAAGCTGATTAACTCATAGCCTCTCGTTGCCTCCACTCGATACTCCAGGGACAACAAAATACCAGATTCGTTTTTCACTTTTGTGTCTTGATAGCCGTTCATATTTATCAAGTGCTCATTTTATTCCAAGTATTGTGATCATTTTAATTTTTTGTTCCTAGCAATTCATGTTTCATTAGTGTCTATTAACTACATAACAGTTATGTTCACTGTGGAGAATTGGTACATGTATATAACATATCTTGATTGTTTCTACCCACTTCTTTTCTACTTTCCTCCTTCCCCCAGTTCCCTTTCCTAGTTCCAAAACATTTACCTTCCTTTTTTTTTCTGTCATCTCTTCTTTGTTTGTTGGATTGATTGATATTTTAGGTTTCTCATATAAGAGAAGCCATGCAACACTTAATTTTGTATTAGAGCTCCAGGGGCACAATCGGTTAGCACACGGTAGTTATATAATTTTATATCTCTGACTTATTTCTCTTAACATTCTGGTTTCGAGTTCTGCCCATTTTCTTGAAATTACATGATTTCATTCTTCCTTATGGCTGAAGGATATTCCTTTGTATGTATACATACTATAATTTGTTTATCCATTGGTCTGTTCATGGGTGTTTAGGCTGTTTTCAGAGCTCAGTGGTTATGCACTGGGCTGCTATAAACACAGGTGTGCCTGTATCACTACAATGTGATGAATTTAATTCTCTGGAGAATAGGCCCAAAAGAGGCATAGCTGTTGATGGAATTTCTACATTTAGCTTTTTGAGGAATCTCCCTACTGATTTCTGCAGTGGTTGTACCAGTTTATATTCCCACTTTTTTCCCCACAGCCTCACCACCTTTTGCTCCTTTTTGAATTCTTGATGATGGCCATGCTGACTGGGGTAAGATGGAATGCCAGCATTTGGGTTTGCATATCTCTAATAGCTAATGGTGATGAACATTTTTAATCTCTTTATTGGACCTTTGTACTTGTTCTTTTGAGAAGCCTCTATTCGGTCCCCTTGCCAATGTTTTGACTGGGTCATTTGTGTTTTGAAGGTTAATTTTAAAATTTATTTATATATTCTAGACATTAATCCTCTATCAGAAAAGCAGCTGATAATTTTCCCCATTCTGTAGGTCATGTTTTCACTCTATTTCCTTTAGTGTGCAGAAGCTTTTTAATTTGATGTAGTCCCAACTGCTGATTCTTGATATTATTTTCTGTGATATTGGAGTCCTGTTCAGGAAAGCATTGCCTGTGCTTATGGCTTCAAGAGTTCCTCCTGTTATCTCCTAGCATTTGGAAATTTATGCTTTAAACGTAGGTCTTTGATCCATTTTGACTTGACTTTAGTACAGGGTGAGTGATATGGATCTAGTTTCAATCTTTTGCACGTGGATAAACCATTTTCCCAGTCCCGTTTGTCAAAGAGGTTGTCTTTTCTCTAATGTGGTTTTGGTCCCTTTGTGAAAGACCAAGATAGCTGAAGGTGCACGGGTCTGCTTCTGTGTCTTCTGTTCTAATCCACTGGTCTACGTGTCTAGTATTACTGTGCCAGTGCCATACTGTTTTGTTACTATAGTTTTGTAATATAACCTGAAATCTGATACTGTAATTTCTCTTTCTGTTCAGGGTTGCTTTGGCTATTCTGGTTTTCTTCTGGTTCCATATGAATTCTAGGATTTTTTTTTAGGTCTGTGAAGAATATTGATATTTAATAGGGATTAAATTAAATTTCTGGGTCACTTTGGGTAATAAGGCCATTTTAACCATATTAACTCTGCCCACCAAGAACCCAGCATATCTTTCTGTTTTCTAACATCCTCTTCATTTTCTTTCTTCAGAGTTCTTTAGTTTGCCTTATAGAGAGGTCTTTCACCTCCTTGATTAGGTTGATTTTTAGGTATTTAATTTTTAAGCTATCATTATTGGAATTATTGTCCTAGTTTCCTTCTTGATGGATTCATTGTTGGTGTAAGGGAATGCTACTGAATTTTGTGTGCTAATTTTGTATCTTGGAAGACTTTATTGTTGTAGGAGAGCACTTCAAAGTAGGCATTCTTCTACAGAAAATTAATGCACAGAGATTATGAAATTTCCCTTGAGTCACACAGTAATGGAACAGAAGAGCATTCAAACCATTCTCTGAAGCCAAATCTGTCCTTTATAAACACTTATGATGTTAAACTGTGTGCTGTTTTTTCAAAGGCTCCCAGGAAAATGTAGACCCCAATCCCTCTAGATAATTTACAGGCTGTTTTCTAGGCAATTTTGCCCATGAATAAATCTAATACTTGTTGTGTCCTTACACAGTTGGATGTTCACGCATGACTTAGCCATGTTCGTATGTAGCAGATATCATACGTTTCCAGTTAGCCTCAGCAAACAGTGTGGGCCTTGTGGATGGACTATGATTTCCTGAACTTCTCCAGGATTTATACAAGGTTTCATCCATTTTCTCTGTGTCCGGCTATATCACAGACCAGAGCTAACTGTTCCATTTGTCCAGGAATGAGGGGTTTCCTAGGGTGTGAGAAGTTCAGTGCTGGACTTGTGACAGTTCCAGGCAACTGGGATGGCCAGTAAATGCCAGGTTATTTTTTGAAGTATCTTAAGTTTTACAGTGAAGGCCCCAGAAATTCTTGAACAACATTTCTAAGACTTAAAAATTATAATTTCCTGACCTTTGAGGATAGGGTTAGATCTGTCCCCCGGCACCCTGAAGGCTAGTTTCTGCCCTACCTTGTGACAAGCTGGGCACAGAAGATGCATGATAAGACAGGGTTGGGAAACGAAGAAGAAGAAGAAGCGGGGGGAGGGGAGGAGGAGGAGGAGGGAGTCCAGACGAGCCATCTTGGCACTGCGAGTAGGGCAGGATGTGGGCCTTCTTCAGCACAGCCAGATCCCCATGCCTTTCAATTTCAGACCTGGGCATGTGGTGCTTGGCCCAAGATGCGTATTTCACCATGTTGTAACCACTTGTTGATTGCGTGTCTTCCTGGCTAGAGAGAGGGACAATTGAAGACAAGGATCCCCAGGCTTAGAGCTGGGTCTGCTCCACCATACCGGCTCATCTGGGGACACAAGGGTGTGTGTGGACTTGAAACTCGTGTCTGATCCTCCTCCATGCAGCATGGAACTGGGCTCTGGGATCATCCTGGAAACCAGAGTCAGGGACCTCACACTGTAGAAGCCAACTCAGACAGCTCAGCTTCTAGGCTAATTCTCCAAAGGTTAGTCTGCCCTAGGGACTGTTCCAAGTCCTGGACATCAGATGCAAGAGTGAAGAGAACCCGGGGGCCTTTTTGTTAGCTTGCTTTCTGACTATTATGTGGCCTTAAATCTTCCTTATTTTTAAGGGGGAAGCCAGACAAATGGAAAAAATATATATATTGTTTTAGAAAGAGCAAACTACATTCAAGTCAGTGACGAGGTGTCTTCAGAAAAATTTCCAAGAATCTGTGCCAACCTTAGTAAAGTACAGCGGATGGAGAAGTAATTACCTTTATACAGCACTTACTTTGTGCAAGGCACATACGCACAGTGTTAGTTGTTGTTTTTGGAGATAGGGAGCTATGTAGTTCAGACTGGCCTTAAACTGACAATCCCCCCTGCCTCAGCCTCCCAAGTCCTGGAATTACAGGCATGAGCCACTCTGCTAAGCTAACAGCGCTAGTTTGTTTTCTTTTTGTGACAGGATCTCCTTACTTAGCTCTGGTTGGCTGGCTTTGAACTTGTGATCTTCCCTTCTGGACCTCTAGAGTTCTGGGATTATAGACATGAACTGCCATGCCTGACTAGTGCTAGTTTTGTACACGTCCAAATGAATCGATTTGACACCAATATATTATGAGGCTAATGATCATTTTCATTCATGGGTAAGGCCGAAATGCATTTTTATACTGTGTTTGGGGTCATACAGCTAAGAAGAGGCAGGGATGGGATTTGAAACAAGGTCTTTTAAACTCAAAAGTCTTTGCATGCTGTTACACCATCCTGACCCGTGTGGCCTGAAACCTTGGGCCTTCCTCCTGGGACACCAGCTATCTCTCAGTTTTCTGGTGTCACTCACATACTGAACACACCTGGGAAATACTGGGTTAGTTTTCAGGGAAAGACTACTAGCAGCATGGAGGAGGAGAGCACCATACTTTGGGGCTCCTTCTATTATTCCGGAGAAGAAACCCCATTTATAAATGTTAACACCAGCCATGGTTAGATTTCGCAGAATGAATTATTTACCAACAACAGACCAGGATTCCTTTCCTGTGGGCAGACAGCTGGTGCTCCCAGGCCCCATGGTGTGTCTGTTTTTTGCTTTTTTGTTTTTGTTTTTGTTTTTGTTTTTGTTTTTGTTTTTTTGAGGATCAGCGCCCTCTGCAGGGCGAAGTCAGAAAAGCCGAATTGCGGGAGGAAGGACAAAGTTTTGCTCTTTCTTGGTCTTGCTCATCTAAGTCCCTGCTGCAAAGGGCATTCAGACAAGGACTGTGAGCCTTGAGGAAGTGTCTTTTTTCTGGCCCAGCTCTGAGAGTGAAATGTCACAAAGCCCTGGGCTGGTGATGAAGTGAACGACCGGTCACCTCCAGTTCCTTTCTGCAAATGCTGGGTTGTTCCCAGGGTTGACTCTAAGGTGCTGGGTCCTGCTTCACACTCTTGAGATAATGGGGCCCCAGCCCCAGTCCAGCACCATGGGCTTCCCGCAGAAAGGCAGAACCAGTCGCATAGGGACTCGGTCCTTTCCTGTGCTTCCTCTGTTGAGATCCGAGGTGCAGGAAGACACGGTGGGAGCGCATGGCTCACCTCTTGCTCCAGCCCAGCTAGCAGGGGTGGGGAAAGAAGCTGAACATTTGTTCAACACCCACACTGGGTCACGGATTTCCTTTTCTCTCCTTTGCTTATTTCCAAGCCCTTCGTTGAGTTTATTTGTAAATGACTGGTGTTACTTTGCCTGTCTGGGAAGGAGCTGCAGCAGGGACACGAAGTGGCGACACCACCCAGACAGAGTCCGTGCCCGGCTCAGTGCTGAGCAGCGGGAATGTGTTCCCAGGCTCCCAATCTCCAGCGATTTAGGAAGCTAGGCTGTGCTACCGAGTCTAGGAAGTCTTGTGAGTTGGACCCTACGTAAGCAACTATTTGCTGGGCTTTGGTTTCATACCTGCATTACAGGCACCATGTTGGAGCCACAATTCAATGGCTACATCTTTGCCCTCTTCCCACACCTGAGGCCTTGGCTTGGTAATGGAAGCAGACGACCCAGCCCCATTTCCTCCCGCCATGTGGGTTCTAGCCTGTGGGTTCAAGTTGCCCGTGAAAGCACCTGTATCTGTCTGCTTTCTGGCCTTTCTGGAGGCAGGGGCTCATTATGGCCGCAGGCACAGCAAGCTGGAAGTGTCAGGAGTGCTGCCCCTCTCCAGCAGCCCTCAATCCTGACTGGTACCACACCCACTGTAGCATTTACAGCACTCAAAGAATCACAGCACGCAGCATACCCAGAAGAGCACACTGAGGCAGTGCTCACCAGCCTCCTTGCTGATTCTAAGGACCACAAGTTTCATGAAGGCCAAGAGTGTGTCTTGCTGAGTTCTCCAAATACATTCTTAGTTACAGAAAAGGATTCTCTAAAAGCATTGTACTGGGGAGGTGAAATAGAAGTCACTGCAATCCAGTTCTCAGTCTGAGCAGATTCAAATTGTTGCATTCAGATTGCAGTCTCTTCCATTCAACTCTGGTACCAAAGCACAGGTTTTATATTAGTAATCTCTTGCTGTGTAACAAGTAGACCCCAATTTCATGGTTTAAAACAATACTCATTTATTGCCATTTATGCTGATATTGGGCCAGGAATTTGGAGGTGCCTTCTTAAGTGGCAGCTCAGAGTCTCTCATCAGATTAGAGCCAGGTGCTGGGCAGGGTTTCAGTCACTGAGGGGCTTCTCTGACAGAGGTGCCTCTTCTAGGGCTGCTTCCTTATGCAGCCCTTGGTGAGCTACCCAGTGAGCCTCTCTGTAGAGCTGGGGAGTGCTCTCCCTGCATGGTAGGTCCTTCCCTGAGTGAGCAATCCACAAGGCCAAGGTGGAAACTACAATGCCTTTTCCAACTGAGGCCCAGGGATCATACTCTGTCATTTGTATTGTGTCCTGTTGGTCACACACATCAGTCCTAATTCAGTGAGGGAGGAGACTACTGAGAGCATGAACACAGGAAGTGAGCATCAGGAGGCGCCATCTTGGGGGGAACTACACAATGGCATGAATACAGGAAGTGAGCATCAGGAGGCGCCATCTTGGGGGGAACTACAGAAGGGCATGAATACAGGAAGTGAGGATCAGGGGATGCCATCTTGGGGGGGAACCACACAAGGGCATGAATCCTAGGAAGTGAGGATCAGGACATGATGCCTTGGAGGTTGGTTTCCACTGGTGTAGGAAAAAGTACAATCTGTAAGAGATTTAGGTGAGAAATATATGGAACAACAACGGGTGCAAATTATACTGGGAAGTGGCTGGTGATTTGATACCAGAAACATTTAAAGTGTTTTTCTCATTCTGTGATTTCCCATAAAGCTGTTTACCACATCAGGAAATGACCTTTTTGTCAGACAGTCTACAACCCACAGTGAGGTTTGGCCTTGATGTAGACCTGGAAACTCCTTAGAAATGTGTACATCACTTTGTGCTTCAACAAAACAGATCTGCGTCTGCTGAGGGGCAGACCACTCTCAGATGGCTGGCCTTTGACTAAAACGCTAAAATCCACTCCACTATTTCCCAGGCGTGGAAGTCAGAATCTTGAGCTCAAGAGTCAGGCCACCATATGGTCTGAGGACTGCTACCTGAGGGCATGTCGTGGACCAGGATATGGCCACACAGTGGAGCCCTTTATTCCACTGTGGGCACAGGGATTGCTTCAGGACTCACTTCCTGGACGGGAAGGTCCTACCACCTGGTGACAAGTCTTTCCAAAATAAATACACTTCTACTCAGCCCTCCCAGGCCTGGTGCCGAGTCCCAGCTGCTGGGAACAGAAGTGGCCCAAGGTCTCTGTGTCAGTGCCAATGGTACCTGCTTCTATGGGGCTCTTGCACACATTAAGTTCTGTTACCAAAGGTCAAGTTCCTACTGCAGAAACGAAACAGCAAACAAGCAAACAAAAACCTTAGGCAGCAATATTGAAAGGAAGCAGAGAAAATGAAATAGCAGCAATTTAGCATGGCAAGGTTTATGGAGTGGACACAGCTGTAACCTGACTTGGCCACTCTTGTGGGAAGAAGTCTTTTAAGCCATTGGAAAACAACTACGTAACAATGCTATGATACGTTTGCTTTGTGTACAATAGATTAAAATCCGTGACCTTTTAGTTTTCTCAGAATAACTTTCTGAGGTCAATATTATTTTTTCCTTGGCCATGCTAACCCTTCTTTTTCTCCTTCTCTGATTTTATTTATTTATTTATTTTTCATACAGCTAGTTACTATTAGTCATTATGTCCTATTTATAATACTTGCTTTCTTTTATTGTCTGTTTTCCAGACTAAAAGATGAGCTCCCTGCGAGCGCACAGTTTACTTCCTGTTGTTTGCCACATTCCTGAGCCTGGCAAATCTACAGCAGTAAATATGAAAAACAAACAAACAAAAGAAAAGAAAAAAAAAAAACCTTTAGCATCAAGTTGGCTGTGAAAAACGAAGTGCCCCCTCCCCAGCCTTCTGAGTTCAAATCCATGCACTTTTCGTCATGCTGTACTGCCTCTCTGTTTCCTGTGTCAAGAGCCCAAAACCCAAATTTTAGGAAAATGAAGCCACAAAACTGCAAAGCAGGAAAATGAGGAGCTCCGCAAGAACCCAGGTCTCCTGATGTCAGGTGACTCAGGCTGTTCTTGCTGTCACAGGCAAGCTGAGGATTGTGCCCCCAGATACGAAGTGAAAGCTGAAGCTAGACTCTGTTCTTGCTTTTCCAGCATGGCATGGTGGCCCTCGAGTTCATGGGTTTGTAAGTATGTGGCGTGTGGATCTCAGAGCTGTGCAACCAGCCCTTCTCTGTGCTCAGGCCACCTCCGCTGGACACAGCTTCAAAGGCGAGAGTATGGAGGCAGCGGCATGTGACCACCAGGTCTGCTCAGACACAGTTATCTGAGTTGCCATGTGCGAAGCACCCATGCTAAAGCTCAAAGCCCGATACCCGACTCAGCACAGAAGCAAAGTCCCCTGGAGGGCAGAAAGGTTCTCATCCCTTCTTATGCCTTTTGGGTCATGTAACAATTCCACATCCCTCTGCAGTGTCACCAGGTGAAGCCGACGGCCCACTGCCTGATTTCTCCTTTGCCTCTATGCTTCCATCTCTCCTGAGAGCCTGAGTAAACACCCAGGAGCTATGGTTGTCAAGCCAGGGGTGCTCCAATGAGGACCCCTTCTGGCCTTTTGTATGTAGGGTTGAGAATGCCAGAACCCACCAGCTGACAGGCGGCCCTTTCAGATTCCTCCTGGAAACAGCTTGTTTTGGGTGGTCTGGAGGACCATGCCCATCTCTGCCCTGTGAACCTCCTTTCTGCTCTCACCACAGGGAGGACAGAAACAGCGCTGCTGATGCACTGCTTGTGAATGGCTGCAGCCAGGCTGGAAAGAAAAGAAGGGTTTGTTTGGTGGTTTGCTCTCTGCATACTGAGTCAACTGACTGCACAGTGTAAATTGCCCCCCCCCACATTTGCCTTTCTCCCAGGTGATTTTGTCCTCTGGGGAGACAGAACCAATGGAAAGAGTGAGGCACTGGAATGAGAGTTCAAATCCCAGGTCTGTCCTGCTGTAGATGACTGCAAAACCTTAGTGAGTTGCTAACTTTTCAAATCTTTTTTTTTTGTGGTTTCATCTGTGAATCAGGTATAGTAAAAACTAGTTGCAGGGTTGCTGTTACATTGAATAATGTGACCATGGTAGCAGGGTCTCCATACATAGCAGTGTACATTCTTTGCACTCACATTCTTGGTTAAGTGTCATGGTAGGGTCAGGATTAGGGTAGCCAGGGACTAATTGAATGCAGTGGAGAAGAGGCAGCAAAAATCTTTATGACTTTGAACTAGACAGCCTGCTGGGGGTGGGGCTTTAGTTTTTACATCTTACAAGAAAAAAATACCATTTTCACTTAAAGATTAATGAACTAGCATTTTGGATAACACACTGTATTAGTTTTCTTGAAACACAAATTCTCACAACTTGATGTTCAGATAATGGATTTTACAAAGAAGGAAATGGAACCCCAGAGAAGTTAAGAAATTTGACCCAAATCATAAGACTAGTGAGTGTAAGGTTAGAATTGGTACTTAGATCTGCTAGTATTTTTACATACAGCGTTTACTGAATAAGATGTGGTATTAGAATTTAGTAAGTGCTAGCTTTATTACTGTAAGTGAGTGCTTGGAAGTGTTGATTATATTTTAAATATAGGGCTGAGTGATTGGAGTACAAAGAAAATAAGAAATAATTTCCGACCTTGAGGGACTGGAAATCTATTAAGGATCCTGTGTTCTTGTGCACATCAAAATTCCCTTCCTAAAATAGAAGTGATATTCTTGCTACAATAAAATGGCATTAAAATCAAATGAGTATTTCATCCAGAGAAGGAGGAAGGAAAATAGAAGGAGATCCCAAAGCATTGAGAAGATAAAATGAATATAAAAGGAGCTTGGAAAATAAATCATACTTTAGATCCGAGGCTGTATTGGTATTGCTTTGTTGTTGTCAGGGTTGCTTTTATCATTGATAGAGACCACAGCTGAATCTAAAGTGGCAGAGTCCATTCAGAGAGAAAAAAGTTCACTCCTACTAGAAGGCATCGTGAGAACAAGAGCTCTGGAAATTCAGAGGAGGGAGCTCCAGGGTAATGCCCCAGGTTGCCTGGACAGGAGAGATCTCTAGATTAAAACGAAGGACCTTGAGGGTGATGTATCTTCGCAAGATGACTGCATAGGAAGACCAGGGCTTTAAATCACCTACTCTACCTTGGGAGAGGGGGCTGGATAGCAAAACACAAGTTCGTTACATCTCTGCAGACAAGAAAATTAGAGTTGACTGAAGTTTAGAGTTGAAACAGAGGGAGAGGTGAAGAAGACCAGACATTTCCAAGTTTTGAGTGGAAGTGGAGAGGAAACAAGGATTAGACTGAGTTTGACATTTATTTCCTCCCTTATCGAGAAGCGTCATTTCAGGCAAATTACTTTGAACCTTTCTGAGCTGGAGGTTGAGAACAAACAGATTGAGAACAAAGACATTGGCATGGAAGTAGAGTGAAATAGAGTAAGGATACTGCTGAGTCCAGACCTGAGCATTTTTCTGTTTCTGTTTTTTTTTTTTTCTGTCAGTTGTGCTATTGATTTGAACCTCTTCTTTTCCAGGGTAAAGCCAATAGGCATATTATGGTTAGCAGGATAGGAGGAAAGGAAAATTTTATAGACTTCTTGTTGTGGAAGCAAACTGTCACCTGCTTCAAAAGCAGGGCTAGTAGACTGTCACAGTGCCTAGAACTTAGAAGGCAGGGCAAAAATATTCATTAAGCTGAAAATAGGATTGGGTTGTCAAGAAAACTTTAGCCTCTTTTACTATACACCCTACACTGGAAGAAATATGTCTACATCATCTGAGAGAGTTCTACTTCTTCCTGGCCAAGTAGTTTCTATTGAGCTGACTCTCGTAAAGACCAGACCAGAAACAGTGGCAACTTTACTGTTTTGATTACTTTTCTTGTCGCTGACACAAAATACACTATACCTAAAGTTAAGGGAGGAAAGGTTTATTGTAGCTCACAGCTTGCAGAGGTTTCAGTTCATAGTTGGCTGGCTCCAAGAGAGGGAGGGCAACATTGCAGAGGGGAAACATTTCATGGTAGGCAAAAAGCAGCAAGCAGCAAGCAGCAAGCAGCAACACTGCTTCTCCTCTGTCCCTTGTATTTTATCCAGGCTACTTCCCCTTAGGGCAGGTAGCACTCACACCCAGAGTGCTAAAGGTTGCACTCTTAATCCTACCCAGAACTAGGCCAAACCAATCAGGGGTTAATTTAGTAATCACCCACCCTGAGCCCAGTATCATGCATGCTAGATCCAGACACCTCTGAGAAGTCCCACCTATGACCACACAAGGCGTTGGGGGAACACCTAGATACAATTCATAGCAATTACTTTTAACAACCAATTACCTGCAGGCATGAGAGAGTAAAGAAAAATATACAGGGATTGGAAGAGAGCTGATTCAATGTGAGAAGTGCTGAGTACATTGTCTTTTTATATTTATTTTTTCAAGGTTGTTTTCAGCTTTCCACATGAGGGCAAGTTCCAGCTTGTACCCTGTGGGGTGAACTAAACTAGTGGAAAAGGATGTCTTACTGGCCCCAAGAACCAAAGGACAGAATTCAAGGTGAATGAAGTTCCTGGAAAGCAAGGAGAAAATCCTGAAAAGGAAGGAGCCAAAGGAAATCTATTCATAAATTGCCTGAATCTCTGACTGACCTCTGAACCATATGCGCACACAGGGAATTGTCTCAAAAACAGCAAAACAAAAGTCACTACTCTTCAGAGGAATACAACAGAATCCAGAGTTTCTATAACATATTTTTTACAGTGTCTGGAACATAATCCAAAATTAATAGATGTCTGAAGAAATAGAAAAACGTGTTCATATGGAAAAAAAATTATAACAACATAATATAGGATTTATAATGTGTGTAGATCTAATATAGATTAGAACCATAGCATAAATCCCATGGGCTTTTAAATTTAAGACAAACTCGGACAATATTAACTCTTGGTTGGCTGTGAAACATTAAGAATATATATTGTAATCCTGCAAATCAACCTGGCAAAAAAGTAAAATAAGTAAATGGAATAGGAGTATCAGCTTTATTCGATTTGCCCCTTTCAGATATATTTCTACTACAGATTTTCAGGCCCACCCAATAGCTGTCTCGATTTCAAACCACAGAATAAAAGGATAGCTGAATCCAGACAGGGAGAGCTCCAGTGCCTCCCTGGAGACCTGACCTCTCCAACCTTCATGAGAACAAGAAGAAAAGAAAGGGAATTCAGGAGGGACATCCCGGTTCAGGGGCATGAGCAAGGCTGGTGGCATGTCAGCAGAAAAGGGCAGGGTTACTGAGTGGAATGACTGGAAATACACAAAGAATGTTAGGTGTGAAGCTGCTTCCGGAAGCAGGTGTCTCCTAAGGCCCACCGCTACCAATTGGCACATTAAACTAATTTGGGTAAACAAGCAGCGAAGACTTTTTCTGACAACACTTCTGATTCTTCTGAGCTACTGCAGAAGGCCCGAAAAGACCAAGCAACGTCACAGTTGTCTCACCCGGCATGCTCTGTGTCAGCCTGCGCTGGTGCGTCAGGGAGGAGCAGCGAAAGTGACGTGACCTGACGTCAACCCCTCCGTTGAGCGGTCTCACGCTCCCTTGGGACACAGTTTCCAAGCCAGCCGGGATTATTTCACAATCCATAGCCAAGAAGGCATGAAGGTACCCGAGAAGACCATACTACGTTAGCCACAGATTCCACATTCATTTTGTGTAGACGAAAGAATTGCGAAGACCGGAGGAGTTTGACGGATACAAATTATCCGAGTTTGACGGATACAAATTATCCGGAGCTCTAAACCGTATGGAAGCGGACTGAAAGTCCTTCCCGTGGTTTCCTGGAGTCAGCACGCCCGACTCAGCCCTGAAGGTGACCACATCTGGCCTGGTTCTGACTCAGCACCCGCAGCAAGTGTGCCCTTGCTGAAAGGGATTATGGCTTGAGAACGAGCGCCTTCTTCAGAGCTGGCCTCGGGGGAGAGGGTTGGGAGAGAGGCTAAAGTAACGACGTGGGTCCGGGATTTTATTTCCAAACGTTTACTGGTCTATTTACAGGGTACAGATGCAGAGCAGGGTGAGGTGGGTATGGGAGGGCTGCAGGGCTTCCCTTGCCCTCTCTGGTCGTGCCAACCTCAGGGACCTTCACATGGTTAGGTCTGCAGAGACTTCCTGTGACCCTTCCTTTTGGGTGTTTGAGGAGATCTCATGACCTACCGTGATCACATCCTTGGACCTTGGTAATGGGCTTCACCTGCAGCTAAGGGCAGGCCTAGAAGTACAGCCCTGGCTGACGCTGTGGGCTGTTATATCATTGGGTTCTATAAGCCAGAAGAGTAAGGGCACAAGAGAGAGAGAGAGAAAAAAAAACAAAACTCCACAGTAAATCAAAATAAGCATTTGTAAAATCAAAACTCACAATGAATAAAATACCACAATTTTCCTTCAAGGCAGGCTATAGCTCCTTGTTTTATGACCCTGTGTTACGGGGTGAAAAGGAAGGCTTGTCATTCATCAGTCCCTGACTTCCCACGAGACCCAGGCCTTCGTTTCTACACCAGCAAAACGAAGTGGTTCTCAGACTTTTTCCTGGGAGCACCCTGTCCCAATAGACCTTGTGTAGAAGCCAGGGCTCATCTGTTTGAACTTGGGGTGTGTGCTCCGGTCTGAATGTATGGGCACCCCACCCCCCAAATTCACAAGGTGAAATCCTACCCTCAAGGCGATGGTATTAGAAGGTGGAGTCTCTGGGGATGCTTAGGTTCAGGGGTGGTTACGGTTAGCGTCCCCATGAAGAGGCCCAGAAGAGGCCCCTGCCCCTTCCACCCTGTGAGGACACAGCAGGAGGTTGGTGTGTGCTGGAAAGCAGCTCGCACTGGTTGCTTGGCCCTCTCAGCCTCCTGTGTTGCGAGAAATACTTGCGTCTCATCTGATTCCTTGTTTATGTATGGTACATTGTTCCAGCTGCCCCAGTGGACTTGGCGTGGGAAACCCAGTCCTGTACCTGGTGAGCTTTGCTGACCCCAGCACTGGCCTCTGTGGACCCCTCCTCTGCCACGCTCCTCAGAGAACAGCTGGAACACAGAATTAGAGGAAAGATGGATGCCCATTCTGGTTCTAATGTTCTCTTCCGGCCCAGGAGAAAGCCCTGCCTGTGCTGCATGTTGAAATCTGACTGAAATGTTTATCCACATCAAGAAGCCAGCAGAGCCTCCCGCTGTTGTCTGAGCTTCAGGGTGCGTCCCCCTCTGTCTCGGGCCCCTCCCGCCTGCAGGGCCCTGGGATTAGCAGAAACAGCGGGAGGATTTCATCAGTCTCGGCTGGCTGGTGCAGTTCACAGAGGACAGTGCTCACTGCCAGGCTTTAACAAGAAGCAGGCGCCCTGGGGACGCTGACAAATGTCTGGGGCTGTCTGCACAGGGCCAGCAGCCAGTGGCAGCCAGCTGGGCTCAACCTGCTGATATGTGACAGTCCCAGACCTGAGAAACAACCCAGCACTGAGAGTGAGGAGGTCCCCATGGTCTTCAGAACCACAGTGAACCCCATCACCCGCAGTAGCGTCGTCATCATCCTGACCACGGGCCCTGTTCCTCCCCTGTCACAGGCCTTCGGAGCTTCGTAGTCTACTCTGAAGATGCAGGTGACAGGGGGCGGGAGCGTGTGGGGGAACCACGGAGACCGTCAGGGACCCTGCGTCTTCCTCTCATTGCCATGTGACCTGAGCCAGGGTTCCAGCTGCCTACACTTCGAGTTTCTTTGCCAAACAATGGAAATATAGCACCCACCACAGCTATGGTGAGCAGCATACATGGGATTATGTAAAACAGGGCATACAGCAGGTGCTCAGTAAACGATGCCCCCCCGCTTTAGTGTGGCTCCCACCTTCTTGAAGAAATGGAGCAAGAAAAAATGTCTTCTTAAATCAACTTTGAGACCTGTTGTGTGGGATGATGCTGATTAATCTTTGTCTTTTTCTCTTTTTTGAGTTTTCTACAGTAAACATGTATCAGGACGTTTTAAGGAGTCTAATGCTTGGGCAAAATTGGGGTTCAGAAAAACAGTGGTCCTCATATCCCTTCAAAAGGATCATTTTTCTCAAACATAAAAACTTTCCTAAAACTGCATTTTTGAAAAGACCAAAACCCAACATAAGTAGATAAAGTAAAAAAAAGAAAGGACAACTCATAAAAATGGGAATTGAAATGATCCTTAAACATATAAAATAATATTCACCATCACTCAGAGTAAGATCAGTGTAAATGGAGATGGTCCAGAGATACCATTTTTTTAACAATCAAATTTGTCAAATTACAGCAGTTTGATGATACATTGTGTCAAACCGATATACGGTTCTAGGGAGAGTAAGCTAATGTTTCCCTACATTACAGATACATATGAAGCCTTTAAAATATCTCCTGGCAACAAAGTGACAAGGCAGGGTATAGCCAGTGTGGAAAATAAGCTGCCTTTTGCCAGATAGGAAGGCAAACAGGACAACATATATTTTTACTTGCCTCGTAAGCCACAAAATCCCGGAAACATATGCTGAGAAAAGTGGTGAACACTGGGCAGATGGCAGAGTAGAAAGTAGATTTTCTACTGTATATAATTTTACGCTGTATCATTTTTTAATCTTTACTTCTTTTAAATTTAAAATATTTTTAGTTTAGAAATGATTTAAAATAAAAAGATCGTGATGGTGGCAAAGGGGCTAAACACTGAGTGCCGTCGCATATATTAGTTTGTAAATAAAGACCATAGAAGATTTTAAAAAGATAAACCACTTTCCAACTTCAGGAACTTTATTCCTGCAAGATAGTTTCTCCAGTCTCAGGCTCCTGCTAATACCATGTGATGTGGGAGCTGAGGATCTCCGTCTAGCATTTGCTCACATGGTGATTTGTAAGGAAAATGTTTTGTTTTCTTTTCATCCTGAGGTGGTTTACTAAGCAGTCCCAGGTCCCCTTACTGAGCCCGCGTATCTATGCTCACCTGGGCAGGTGTGGGCTGCCAACAACGACACCTGTTCCCTTCTCCCTCAGAGACTGGCCCGGGTTAACTGGAACCTCAGGGATGATCCTGCTCCTCTGCCCCAGGGGCTGCCTAGGACTCATGGCTGCCACAAAAGTGGTCCCTGCTTCAAGCAGAAACAGTGCCGTCACATGGTTCACAAGCCAGAGCTCCCCAAGAGTCCGGATTGACGCAGAGCTCAGGTGAGCCTGCTCCTTGTTCAGTTCCTTCCCTGCCTTGCCTCCTGTCCACTCCCTCTTTCCCCAGAGAGCTTCCCCAGTAGATCCGTCTAGAATTCCCATCTCAGGCTCTGCTCCTGGCATCCGGAAATTTCCACTAATGGAAATTATCCAGCCAAGTCAGGATGAAGTTTCCCAGCCAGTTACTGATGCTCCACTGCCCAGAGACACCTGGTTAATAATGACATTCATGAAATTATTTAGCATTGCAGAGCTTTAGGACATCCCCTGGCATATAGTAAACCCCCAGTAATGGCCAGCCATTGCTGTCATATCCCCAGTGTTTTTTTTTTTCTCTATTTAACAGCAATTTAATTGAACACGTGCCATGTGTCAGGCACTATTTTAAGTATATTTCATGCATAACTCGATCTTCGGAACAATCCTATGGAGTGGCCTCTGTTGCAAATGGGACAAACTGAGCATCAGAGGGGTTGATAACAACCCCAGGGTTACTCAGAAAACAAGCAACAGAGCTGGGCACATTGTGCATCTGTCTGTGTCACATTTCAGGCCTTGCTTCGGTTCATGTTGTGGCCAAATGCTGAAGCTCAAGGTGGGACACGTTGGGGAATTGTGAAGAGCTACAAGTCAGTGCAGCGATTCATCTGGGGAATAACGGTCCCCTCCTCATCCCGCTCATCAAGTCCCGGGAAACCCTCTCAGGTGGTTCCTCTCAGAATGGTTTCACTTCTTTTCTCTTGTCCAAATCCGAACTGTGATGCACACCGAGTCTCACCTCTCCCGAGAGAGAGTCTGCCCTCCTGTGTTTATGACAGCACCATTCACAGCAGCCAAAGTGTGGTAGCCACGAAATATCCATCCAGGGACCAAGGAATTGCATTGTGCTCTCTGCGCATAGTGAAAGTTCATTCAGCTTGAAGAAAGAGGAAACCCCCGAGCGTGCAGTGAGGAGAACGAGCCCAGGAGACATCGTGCCCAGGGAAATGAGCCAGTTGGGGAAGGGAAAATGTGGCAAGGTTTCCCTTACCAGAAGCATCAGACTGCTCAGCTTCGTGGAATCTAGTTGGTATCAGAGGCTGGGGGAGAGACGCCTAACTGTTAATTCTGTGATGAATTTCTGCAGCCCTTTTTGGATACACAAGTTATTTCTTCCTCCAAGCAATTCCTGCTGCCATGTGCCCCGACTCACTCTAAGAAGACAGCATGTGTTCATTTACTGATGCATTCGTGCCTTCAACCTGGCAGCCTGCATCTGAGGACTTGCTTATTCATTACTCTCTGGCATCTTCTCTGGTGCCTGCTATGAGACAGATTATTATTATTATTGCTATTATTATTGCTATTGTTTTTTTGAGACAAGGTCTCACGATGTAGTGGAGACTGACCTGGAACTCACTATGTAGCCCAGGCTGGTCTCGAACTCACAGTGATCCTCCTGCCTCAGCCTCCCGAGAGCTGGGATTCCAGGCGTGCGCCACCACGCCCGGCTAAGGCAGATTATTGATTAAAATACGTTGATGGTGCAGATACATTGATGAATTATTGTTTTGGAGTGTGAATCCTGTCTGTGTCTCCATTGTGAGGTCACTGAGATCGAGACCCAGTTTATTATTTCTCTGGCCCTCCTTGTGCTTAGCAGATGTTAGATTCAAGGCAAAAATCTGCACAGAACTGAATTGCAGTTGTCTAGCTGGAAGGATAGGTTATACTTTGGTCTTGCTCAAGGAAAAGGACAGCTCTCTATCAAAAGCAGGTCGTCCCATGTGAAAGTCTACATGGAGCCAGCAGAATCTTTAATCCCTGAGCCCGGTGCATGACTGGTCACATGTGTATTGTCTTCATAACTTCGTGTGACCAAGTGTCCTTGACTTGACCTTGTGGGAATCTGTAAACCGAGGGCTTGAGAAGGGATGCTGTGGGGGGCGGGTATGGCCGAAGAGCTCCATCAGCAATTCCAGGACCCCAGAGCATTGCAGGGAGCTAAGAGCTGGTGCTGCAGAGAGCCTTGCTGCTCCTCCAGAGACAGACTGTGGGGCTGGCACTGTGCCTGCTGGGCAGGAAGTGGGAAGCCCAGAGGCGGGCTCTGGGTCTACACCTGAGCAGTGCCAGTTTCCTTTCTTCAACTTGTTTTCAACAGGAAGCTTCATCGGCAGCTGCAGGCGAGCCAGAGGAGACCTGGACACTGCTTTGTCCCCAGAGGTACTTATTTAAAGCTGACTTTTAAAAATGCACCAAGGAACTTGTTATCCAGGGCACCCTGGGGACTACTTACCCAACATGAACTCTCTGACCCCCTCAACCTCCAACTCTTTTTGTAAACACGTAAACATGTGATGTATGGGAGCTCATTTTGAAGAAATACATTTATCTGCACCAGTGCAAGGCTGTGAGGTGCAAGGGGTTTGAAAAGTCCATGAGTCTCTGGAGAATATTCCAGCCTGGCTTTTTAATAGAGATGCCCAGATGGGTTCAAGGTCAGTCTAAGGGCTGCTGAGTACGTGCTGCTTGAAGCCAGAAGAGATGGGACTCCTTGTGTTGGGCCAGGGTTGGAACAGGGTACAGAGAAATCCTGGAGCTCACAGCTGTAAGAAGTGCTTGTCCTCTCTTAATTTTGTTTATTTAAGAAGAGAAAAAAGAAATCCACATGTCTCTTTGAAGTCTGGTGAGGCTGTTTTCACTGTGCACAGAGAAAGCCTATGCTTGTTACTGGAATGCTGGCCTCGCCGAGGCCGCATACTGTCCTTGGATTTAATGCCTGCTTTGCATTTGGAAGAAAGATTCATTCATTCCTGTGCCAGGAAGTAAATAATCCCATTGTCTCCCTGCCCAAATTGTTCCAAGACTATCTTTTTTCTGAGTCCCACAAGCCCAGATAGCATCTTGCTTGGCCCCACAGCGTGATCGCCAAGGCTCAAGGGACCCTTTCTGGTCGGGGGCGGGGGGTGTTCTGCTGTGATGTTTTGTGGCACAGAGCAAGAACCCCACCCCTTCACAAGGTCTTTGAACCTCTGTGATTGTCAACCCCGACTTCCTGTCATCCCCGTCCTTGGGCGGGCAGGCTTGTCACTGAGCAGGCAGAGAGCCAGGAGCCCTGGGCAGGGGCGGACATGACCCAGGGGGAGGTGTGGAGCCGCTCTTCGTGTTGTGACAGCTTCCTCCCTGAGTTCCCTGAGTACTCACAAGAATAAAGGCCTATTTAATTAAAATGAACACAGAAGTGTGAAGAAATAATGGGCAAAAAGGTTCCGAGGAAGTTAGTTGTCTCTTCTGAATAACACCCTCCCCAGGGGCTGTGGCCCAAAACACATTCCTTTTTCCTTCCTAACAGTGTCCTCGTGTGTTTACAGCATCTCTCTCCCGCCATCAGGGAAGTGACCATGTTGCCTTTCCCACGTCCTTTTCACATCGTTCCTTCCTCCCAGACCTCCATCTGTCCCCGTGGGCCCTGCCCCACCAGCCACGCGGCCTCCAGCCTAGGGGGCAGCAAGGAGAAGCTGCGACCCCTCTCCTTTCCTCTGTGGTCAGGCGGAGCAGCCTTCCTCTGGAAACCACTGGTCTCTCCTCTTGGGTCCCCATCTACATGAATCCTGCAGGAACTTGTTCCAACTTATTTCTGCTCTGATTGTTTCATCCTTTTCTCCCCGAACCTCGGACCGTGCAGGCTTTTGTTTGCAAACTCTGCATTGGATGACAAACATGGCCCCAGCTGTCTTTCCCGAACAAACACAAACGTGGCCATCTTTTCTGAAATCATAAAACAGATTAAGTTCACGAACTGAGGTACCTGTGTACTTCGCTACTACGCGCTATACCGATATTCAGGTCCCCCAACCTTTGGAAACACTGCCTCCCTCCAGCCATGTCTCTTCCCTTCTCCAATCTGTCCCCTCCCTCCCTTTGTCTCTTCTTCCCTCCTCTGCCCTCCCCTCGCCTCCTTTCCTTTCTCTCTTCCCTTTCCAGTTAAGATTCTCCGAAATGACCCCGACCTTGGACCCCCCTTATTCTCCGGACACTTAGCCCATCAGACTTTTCATAACGATGGTTTAAATACGCAACTCTAACATTTCAGTGAAATGGCTCTGCAATAGGGCACTAAAGACTTGTTTTTCTTGTATAAACTGCATGTTGTGTAGCCTAGGTTCACAACACGATGCTGTCCAGTGACTCCTCCGGCCACAAATGCATGGTTCCTTGGGGCCAGACCCGACCCCCGCCCAGCTTCTCCGACAAGTATCTGCTGCTTTTCTTCTCCATTCCTGTATTTTGGGGCCAGACCCGACCCCCGCCCAGCTTCTCCGACAAGTATCTGCTGCTTTTCTTCTCCCCATTCCTGTATCTTCCCCGCATTCTTAAAATTCTCTTTGCCTCCAGTGCTTTGGTCTGTGATGTATCTTCTACAAACCTGCGGGAGTGAAACTCCTGTTCTGATTCCCCTATTTCTTTAAAGCATCCCACAGTAAACTGGGCACCTCCTAGCCTTCCCTTGGTCTCCCCAGTCCTGTCCCCCACCTAACCCACCTCCTGCACTCAGTGCACACCCAGGAGCTCCACATCTACCTGCCTTTCCTCCCCTGATGCTCTTTCCCCTGACTCTCACCTCTTCATGCCACAGATCTCTTTAACCGCCAATGCCAGGGCGATTTTTTTCTCTGACCCCATGGAAGGTTTTCCTGATGCGACCCTGTCCCCGCCCTGTCCCAGTGGTCAAGCACAGCCACACCCAAGCTGAGCTTCATGGCCCTCTGCTCTTCCATGGAGACGTGGAGCTCTTGGCCTCCTACATCGGTCATTTTCTGGCAGCACCCACCATACAGCCAGAACGGAACAGCTTCTCTGAATGAATGAAGGGACTCTTCCTACTTCCAGCCTCCTGTGTGTAACTTACATGCAGCTTCACTGCAGGATTTGAGCCTTTTGTGAGGAAGGAGACAATCCCTCCTGGGCTTCCTGCGACCTCTAATGGTCAGGAGTTGGACAGTGGTCATGGTCAGCAGGTGGGCGGGGTAGGAAAATTCCCTGCTGTTCATGGTGCTGCTGAGATACTTGCTTCTAATGTCCCTTAATATTTTAAAGATAAAATTATGGTTTGGGGTTAGAAAACAGCAACTTGAATAGGCATATTTTGCAAAGAGGCTTGCATTTCAACTTTGCACACTGGCAATCTAGTTAAAATTGTCATTGACTCCTCTTTTATATTTTGCAAGCCTGGGCCTCACTCTCAGGGGCCTCTGAGGAACACGGCAAGTACAGCCCCGTAGAGAGAGCGGTGAGAGAAAGTCACACCCGTACCTATTCACTAAATGTTTACTCTGCGCCAGGCTATTCTTCCATTTTTATCCCATTTGTCTTCCCAGCGGCCCTGGGATTCAGGGATCATTTGTGGACCAAGCTGAGAAAGGACTTCTGCCCAGTAGTGGAAGGCCCTTCCGTGCTGCTGGAGAGGCTGCAATGGCGTTTGCTGTGAATCCTCTCCCTGCTTCGTCTTTCTGGTCATCTGGTCATCCTGCCCCGGATCCTCATGTCCCCAAAGCCACTCCGTGTCAACGCTGGGCAGTGTCATTCCTCCATGATTCTTTGTTTGTTTTTTGGTACTGGGGATCGAACTTGGGTCCTTGTGCTTACGAGGCAGGTGCCGGAACCACTGCGCTAAATCCCTGGCCCTTTCCTCCCTGATTCTTGACACCACTCCTTCCCTTGCTCCCTTGACTACGTGACTGCTCATTTCATCCTCTGAAATTTAACACCTCTGAAACTCGACCAGAGCCAGATTTTTCTTTTCAAAATCAAATAAACAAATCTTCTGAACCAGTCTATATTTAGTGGATGTTGAGAAAGGGCTAGGGAATCTCTGTCTTCCCCATTTATAACAAAAACTCCTATTAGCTGCATCCTGGAAGCCATCTTGGCAGCGCCAGTGTTGTTTCACTCCAAGGTGAGTCTTCGTGTGGGTTCTGAGGTACGGAGCCAGACAGGTCATACAGAGTTGGCCGAAAGGCTTGCTATTTAAGGAAAGCGTATTCTTTTGAATAGGGAAAGCCCACCATCACCTAAAATGGTGCTATCTAATAGAAAGTTAATGTCAGCCACATAGCCGCATAAGTCACTTTTCTAGAAGCCATGGTGCAAAAAAGTAAAACAAAGCAGATGAATTTAATTTCATAAGGTACTTAATTTAGCCTAGTCAATTCAAAGTATTATCAGTTCAACATCTAATCAATATGAACATATTTACATCTTGTTTTTTTTTTTCTCCAGCCAGAAGAAGTCTCCCATTCCCCCTCCACCTCTTCTCTCCCCTCCCTGGGACAGTTCTGACCTGGGTTACAGGAAGCCAAGGTCTGGCTGTTTGTCCAAGTTCCCTCCCATTACCAGAAGCCTAATGGCGGGGCTGCTGGTCCTAACTGGCTCTGTCCCTTGACGCAGAGGCCAGAAGCAGGGGTGGGACCCGAAGCGGGAAGGGGAGTCATGTTGTTGTTTAGCACTGTCTGGGCCCAGCGATGAAAGCCTCCAGGCCTTTGGCTGAAGATACCACAGAAAGGGCCAGGCGTAGCCAAACTTCAGTCGTTCCTCATCAGTGTTTCCTCAGACAGCCCTGGGCATGGCCCTGCTGGCGGCCGGGTAACGGAGCCTTTGGCTCAGGGCCTGATGGGAGAGAAGTTCCAGATTCCAAAGGGGTGGATGGAGGAAGAACAGCATGTTCCCTTCACTCAGAGAGTATGAGGAGGATTCGACGCAGGTCACCTGGCTTTCAGGTGAGGCGCCCTCACACACCCTGCACAGGTGACAGGGCGATCCCAGACTAGGAACAGGAAAGGCCTCAGTCTGTGGAGCTTTCTTACTAGATCGACTCCTTTTACAGAGGAAGCTGAGGTCTGAGGTGACTTCCAGTTATGTCACCAAGACCAAGACTAAGAGGAAAGTGGATAAGACACAGCCTCTCCCACTTCTTGGGGGACACTGACTACCTGGCCAGCCAGGGCCAGCCTAGTAGGTTCAGTGCTGCCTGTCCTCTCAGCCCCCCACACCACCTTGCTCTTTTAGGTACTGCCCAAGGCTGAGAAGTCTGTTTTCCCAGTGTCTGTGAGTTGCCTCGGTGACCTAGGGCAGCCGTGTACCACTACCGTGTACTACTGGACATTGGTCCTGTAGCCCTGCTCTCAAGTTTTAAGATGTAAACATCAATATTACCATGAGAGAAGTCAAGGAGACTTTGTGGGAGGAGGGAACTTCATTCAGCCTTTAAGTCTCAGCAGTTTGAAATCTCAGGGGTTTGAGGAAATGGAAGAGAGAGAGAGATTCTAGGAAACTACTTTAAAAAAAAACATTTACTTGAGAGCTGGTCATCGTCCTAGACTCTGTATCTTTGGCCGCATTCAACCTTTGAGAGGGAGGTGATGGCCACTCTTGGTATGTGATGAGGCTCCCTCTCCAAAAACAGCTGGTAAAATGGAGCTGGATGCAGTCTGGCATTGCTTTGTTCTTAATGCCTGGTATGGGCTGCTTCCCCGGGTGAGCAGGACAGAAAGTGGGTGCCCTGTGAGGAAGTGTGTGGGTGGAGTCAGGGCAGTGTGGGTGCGGGTGACAGAAATATTTTGGAGTCACATATGGCAAAGGGAAGCTTAGTGCCTGCTGGTTTACGTGCTGATCTGAGGACACTTTGCCTTAGGTTGACACAGAGAACTTGAGGGGACACCATACCTAGGATCTATCACCCCCAGGTAAATTGCAGGGCATCCAGGAAAAGGTCGTCAGGAGGCTGGTGGGTTTGCCACCCCCAGTGCTGTGGAAGCAGCATTCCTGCCACGGGAGGAATGGTTCTGTGTCTGCTCATGCAATGCGAATGCAATTGCTTTTGTGTAGCCAAGCTGAGCTGAACTCTCTCCAATCCCACCATCCTCCCTGCCAGCTCTCAAGTTGATTAAATCACTTTTATTTCCAGTCATGTGATTTGGAACTGAGTTACAAAATAGCCAGACTCAAGACCTGCATTACCTCCTGAGAATCTAAAACAGTAATTTAAGTTTATATCCTAGGACCCAAATAAAAATGACACAGGGACATTTCTTCTAACCAAGAGGCCCAGAAACACCATAAGGGAGAACTTCACCCTTTCAAATGTTCTACAGTTTCTTGTAAAGTTTGCTTTAAATGACACACTGAGAGTCTTGTGATGTCAAAATCTGAACAGAGATTCACTCGGTCATGGTTCAAGGACTAATATGAAATTCTCAGGAGCTCACGGTGGACAGATTTTCCCACTAGGTTTCCAGAGTCAGCATACCCAGCAGCTGTGTGACCCTGGGTCCCTGGCCCACCCCTCAGAGCCAAGTTTCATCATCTGTGAAGTGCAAGGAAGACTAGAAGCCGCAGCAGGTGTTTTTGTGAGATTTATTTAAGAATGCACGTGCAGTGTGCCTGGCTCTGGCAAACGCTCCGTCAGCACTGAGTTTGGAGGTGAAATAGTGAATTATTTCCATCTAAGGGCTATTTGTGTCTCCAGTGGGGTAGGTGGCAAAGGGGTCAGGTGGAAAACGAGCTGTGGTGCTGTGGCAGACAGCAGCGTGGAAAAGCTACGTCTACAGGGTCCGTGGGGCATCGTACAGAACAGCCGAGCTCATGGTCATTTCCGCTGCTCTCCCTCTCTCCACACCTTCCTGAATCAACAAATTCTTAGCCAGGGGCAAGGCCCACCTGTCTAAGGTATGGGGCCTGCTCAGGGCCTCTCAGAGACCACAACTGGTCTCTTTGCTTCTTAGACTAGAAACCTGTCCTGTGAACCAGTGTACCTCTTTACCAACACCACCCGAATACTCTGCCCTCAACAAAAGCTTCTTTTCTTTCCCTTGGATTTTTTTGTTGTTGTTGTTGCTCTTCTTATCCAAACCAAATCCACCCAGTGTTGTGAGGACTAGAAGACCTGATACTAGGAATCTCAGTGTATTCACAATTCCCAAGTGGACACATCCCCCCTGGGGATGCCTTGGTCACAGAGCAGTGATAGGTGAGGACTGAGCTTTAGCAGGTAGGTGGTTGAAACCAGCTGGACTCAGTAGCAACTTTTCCTAGAGTGGGTGTCCAATCAGGCCATCTAAGGTCATGGGAGACATCTGCAGCCCACGGGCACCAAGATGACATAGTGAAAATGCCAAAATTGTTCACAGCACTGACAAAGGACAACAGGCTCAAACCCCTGGTTTCCCCCACATAAGCTCAGTGCTTCTCGGACCCACTGTGGGGCTCACAGTGAGGCCTGAGGCCTCACTCAGCACAAGCGATGCCACACAAGGATTCACCCTTCACAGACTTTGTCCGATTCCTAGTTGATGAAATGGCTGGGTCTCACTAAACTGTACAGTTGCGCAGTTCTCAGAGTATGTGGTGGAAGTCAGCCATGTGGAACCTCTCCAGAGCAGCACGAACAACCTAGAGCCACAGACTGGAGGATTCTGGGCTGAATGGTCTGTGAGTAGTTAGCTTGGTGTGATGGCTGATTGTATGCTTGACCCTAACAGGGCCATGGGATGTCCACATATCTGGTCATGCACTTTTCAGCATGTCTTTTGAGGGTGTTTGGGATTTGGTTAACATTTGATTGTCTTCATGACATGGGTGGGACGAAAACTCTGACCTTCCCTCAAATAGAAGAGAACTCTGCCCATCTAACTGGTTGAGCTGAAATAATGGTTTTTGCCAGTCAGAGACCTGGCTTTTCTTGGGTCCTATACTTACTATCTATTGGAATGGAACTCACGCCTCGGTTGTCTGGGTTTCACAGCCTGCAGTGAGTGTTCAGCTTGCTGACTTTGGATCTTGGGACTTTCCCTGTGAGCTGACTGCCCGTAATAATCTCTTTATAAAGAGTTTGTCTGCTTGTCTCTCATACTAATTCTCTGTTTCTGAAGAACCTCTCTTGGGTGCTTGGGACATGATGTTGTTACCTGGCCCCATCCTTTTCTCAGGGCAATTTGAGTTTTCTGTCCTACAGTGAGACCCCTGCATCCTAACCCCAGCGCGCTCCTTACCATAAGCACATATGCCAGGGGGGCAAGAAATGCTCTCCGAGCATTTATGAATGCATATTGGCACCACCTCAGCAAAATTCCCCCAATCCATCTGCAGATGACAAATTACAATTACACGGTGTATGAGAATATGCTCAACCAACTTCATGAATAAAAGCTTGCCAGGTCTGAGAGCAAAGCAATGAGATTGAGAAAGATCCATATAAAAGCCTGCCTTGAGGCCTAAGAATTACTGAGAAGTCAAATTAAAAGAAATGTTTCAAGAAAAGTTAGAATCACTTATGTGCTGCTATATGCCGAAGACATAAAAGTGCATAGAAAAAGATTAAAAACTTAGTGCATGATGGTATAGTGATGGTTTACAATGAACAGCAGGAAAGTCAAAAGCAGAACCCCAGTCTCTGGAGGGTGACATCATGGGGAAAATTGGCTCTCATCGCGTGTCCTTTGTGCCGGTAATGAGAGCTACAGAGGACCAGCAGACGTGGCATAGCTGAAGATTTTAATTAAGTTCTTGTGCCTTTATGGCTCTGCTCCTTGTGGCTTTTATTGAATGTGAGCAGGCAGCAGGCACTGGAAAAGTTTACTGTAATATGTAATAGCATTCGCAATAATGTTTTTACTACTTCTCCCACAAAATCATCTGCCTCTATGACCAGGGACCAGATGTATTTCTTATTGTCTCCATGACACTACTGACCTTGGTTCTGTGCTCCACGGACAGCGGCACTCGGGGAATCCTGTTGAATAAAAACTGAGGCTACCACAGTGAAAACAGGCTCTGAGGCACTATACGCACTACCTCGTGTCTTTAAAGTAGGTTGTGCATAGGTGATCAGGTCCAGTAGGAAGAATACAGATTGAAACCAAGGAATGTAACACACGACACCTGCACAGCAATTGGTCTCCCAGGGTGCAGAGCGCTCATGATCTGCAGGCCCAGGGAGGTTTGCTAAGAACGTCACACAGCTTCCTGGGCAGTAGCCAGGATCTGGCTGTGTCTGAATATTTTCCTCCACCTATCGATGGGCATCTGGATTGTCCCCAGGTTCTAGTTGTTAATGAACAACACTCTGAATATTGTGTATATATCTTTGTGTTGATGTAGGACTTTCTTTCCTCCTGGGTAAATATCTATCAGTGGAGGGTCTGGGTCACTAGATAAGCATATATTTAATTTGTAAGAAATTGACAACAGTTTTCTAGAGTGGCCATATAATTTACATCTCTGTCAACAATGCCATGAGAGTTCTAGTGCCCAGAGTCCTTGCCAGCGTTTTACAGTATCAGTCTGCAAGTTCTGGGCCTCACGATCAGATTCTGCCAGGTGATCAAGTCTCTATTACATGAACTATTCACATCAGCACAGGTGCTCCTCCCCTCACCGTGCGATTATGTCTCAACTAATCCCTCATCATTGGAAGTAGAAGTCCAAGATGCACTTAATGCGTCTGACCTACTAAAGATCATAGCCTGGAATACCCTAACGTAGGTGGGCTCAGCACACTTACAGTAGCTTACAGATGGACAAAACTCTGTAACATGAGGTACGTTTCATAATAAAATGTCTGGCATCTCATGTGATCGACGGTATTCTCACCAAGAGTGAGAAGTGAATGGTTCTATGGGGCTCTGTGTCATCTTGACCTCCCAACTGGGACGTCTTTGCTAATTAGAAAATGACTGGAGGCTGCGGTCGGACCCCCACCCCCCCCGCGCCCCATGGCCACGTGATGCTTTTCATCTGCAACGATACTGCGAGAGACCTCAACACACCAGCCCCTCGGAATACATTTTTCTCTGTAACTTCCCCAGTCTCCCATAACCTGCGAAAGCAGCACAAAGCAGACTGAAATACAACTCTGTCGCTGATATTCACTTTATTGTATAGGTCACCTCCATTCCATTTCCCATTTTCTAGACCAGCAGCAAATGCCATGAGTCTCTTAGTGCAGCTTGTACTCATCTTGGTACAAAAAAAAAAAAAAAAA
>NW_022900932.1:11497686-11544574 GCF_012274545.1 Fukomys damarensis | reverse complement strand
AAAAAAAAAAAAAAAAAAAAAAAAAAAAAAAAAGTCAACCTGTCCTTTTGGGATGTCTGGGTTTTGATTGTACTTTAGATATGCTTTTGTTCACAATGCTTTATTTTCTTCTAGTGTGTTATAGTTTCATATCTCATGTATACAATTTGAATATAGATAAAATTAGTTTTGGTGTGAATTATGTGTGCGCAGGAAACATCACCATACAATCTCTAACTGGCAAGTGGGTGCTTTTCTACAGAAGGACTGGTTGGTGTGGAACAAGGGTAGCAGTAGATCCATCTTTCAATGACTGTGCTATTGTGATTTTGAGTTCTGTACCCTATTCATGTGAAATTTACCACAATGTCACTGAAATAGATTATTAGCTGTTATGAGGAAGTATTAGGAAAGATGTTTTCCCCCAGGGCAGACTGAATGTCACCTAGTGTGGTCAGGTCCTCCTACTTTCCAAAGGAAGCTGAAATCTGAATTTTCAGGCCAAATCCCCAGATGTTTAAACACTGGCAACTATTGCAAGGTTTTGAAAGAGCTGCACAGTCCAAACAAAACACATCTGCAGTCCAGATGTGGGTGCCCGTGCAAGACCTATGGTTTAGACACGCCTTCCTCTTACTCCAAGATTCATTTATGTGCCTCTTCCGGGCCTGCTGCAGCACGGTGTGTGCAGCTCTTAACACAGTGCATTCTCACCAGTCGTGCTGGCCTGGGTCCCCACGGGACTATAGGAGCCCTGAAGGAATACTCACAGACTTCAAGGCCCTGGCCCAGTAGACATCTAATATCAGTGTGTGTTGAGTGAATAAGTGGGCGCGTGAACAAACTCTGCTCCAAATAGGCCCCTAGTCTGAAGACCCAGATGGGTGGCTGAGGTTAGAGGCTACCTGGTTCTTTGGTTGGACGGCTCCCGCTCCCAGCCCACCTCAAGTCTCAGGGCAGCCTGGCAGCCTCTCCTACACTGTGATTTAGGTCCACTAGATGTCGCCCTTTGCTCAAGGGACGACCAGCAGTACAGCGCTCAGCTCAAGCTTCGAGGCCAAGTGAGAGGCGTAAGTAAGAACGGCCTCATCGCAGGCCACGCGGTTGTCAGGTGGCTGTCATGAGGAAGGAGAGCACAGCCAGAGCGCAGAAAGGTGCCACGGATGGAGCCTGACTTATTTGTCCTGCAACACCTGTGACCCGCAGAAAGGCTCTCTGCCTGTGCTGAGTGATGGCTGGGGGTTTTAGCCGCTTACCGCGCAGGTGCTCAAAGACCTGCTGGTCTCCAGACCCTCGGGAGGGTCAGGTGGCACGAGGGAAAGCCTTCACGTGTTTTATAGCACACACTTTCTGTTCTGTTATCAATCACATCTGGACCCTACACATTCTGAAACCATCAAGGCAGCAGGCGGCGCCCTGTCCGGCTCTGCCAGGTTTACTCAGGGCTGGAATTCAGTGGCCCTGGAAGCTTCCTCATTGTGTGAAATGGAATGGTGGGTTCTACCGGACTTCAGTGGCTTCAGTGTGCAGTGGCAGGTCCAGATGGCGAGAGTGCTGCATCTCACAACAGCTGGTTTTGTCTGCACCATTTGGGGGATTATTTAGTGTGGGGTTTTCTTGTCACCGTTTAGAAGCAGCTGAGAAGAAGTTAGCAAAGCAGACTTTGCAGCCAGGATGGGCTGCTTCCTGGCTTGCTGTTTACTTACTCGCTTGCTCTTTGCCCTGACTTCCTCATCTGTGACCTCCCGGGGCTGTGGAGGGGACAAGCACTCTCGTGGACCCTGCTCAGGAAGGACAGTGCCCAGCACTCAGCAGGTGCTCAGCACACTGGCAGATCCAGGTGCCAGGCTCATCTCCTCCTTGTCTTCCACGCAGCTGTCCCTGTCACCCAGATGATATGGTGCAGTTTTTCCAGCTCTGTGAACCCTTCCTTTGTTTGTTTTAGTGTGCAGTAACAATACAATGATTATACAACGCCTATCCCTCAAAAGCAAGTGTCTCCTGAATCACACCAACCAAGGCGTCTCCTCCAGTGTTCCCCACCGCCCCCTCTGTAAATGCTCATGGTGAGAGTCCAGAGCCTTCTCCAGCTCTGTGGAAGTCTTAGTGTACTCACCAGGAAAACCTCACTATAATTTACATTGGATATCCGACTCATTCCCCTCTACTCTTCAGGTTTTTGTTTTTAAAGGAATCATACTGAAATATTTTTCACAGTTCTCCAACCTTTTGAAATTATGACGGAGCCTCGGAAAGTGCTGAACCTTTCACAGTCTTGTGTCCACTCGCGTGTTCCATTGGCGTCCACAGCCCCGGGGTGGGTGCCTCTGAGAGCCAGCTCGGGGGTAGCCAGCCCTCTGACGAATGGACGTACCACTGGGGTGTCCTCTGGGGTTCGTGCCTTTCCCAGGTCCACCTGTGACCTACTAATGGAGATGGTGTCAGCTGACTGAGTGTCAGCACTCAGGGAAATTATGTTGATGCTGTCCTTTAGAGAATTCCTTTCAATAACAGGATTCTGTTTGCCATTTCCTTTTCCCCAGGGCTCAGGCTTGTGGCTGTCTGTTCCAGTGACCTTGCCCTTTTGCTGGGAAACTGGGCCATCAGACTGTTCCCAGAACCAGCACAATGGGCAGATGAAGGAAGGAGGCCGGAGCTCTTCCTCAGCCCCGGGTTTTCCTTCTCGCTCTTCTGCCTCTGTGCAGTTCGGAGTGGCTGAGGCCCAGCTCACCCGAGAAAGAGGACTTCAGTGGACCAGACGGACCAGGACACTTTTGTTGCCTGGCTCTGTGTGCCCAGTGAATGCCTTGTTTCTGCCTCACAGGCTCGTGTGTGACATTTTGGTAGCAGATGAAGCATTACAATCAGATTGGAGAGGCAGCCTTTGCTCAGATTTGCTCCAGCAGGAGGTCAGCTAGGCTTTGGGTCATTCTGTAAGGACAGGACCCAAAGCCACAGAGGCTCAGCCCTATGCCTTCCTTTGTCCCTCGGTGCTTTGCAGGTGCATGGGTCAGGTGGCTCTCCAGCCTCACCAGGAAGTACTGAGAAATTCAGCACTTGCTCGTTAGTAGATCCTAGCAGGAAACTAGAAGGGATTATGGTGGTTTACTGGTGAGTCACCAGCTTCAAGACATTCATGAAACAACCTAAATATTGGACGCACAGTAACCTTCTTCTGTTAAATATGGGAAGGCACGCATTCATGTGATTAGATTCAGATTTTCCTCCAAGCCAATGTACTCCTGGCATCACTGATGCCTGCCATTTCTTTTATTTTCTAGTCACTGCTAAGATGTTTTGGACTAGTAACAAACTGCAGGTCTCCCTTCAGGTCTGAGGGACAAATCCCAGCTCCTGGGACCTGCTGGGTTTCATTGACAAGAAGAGCAGAAGGTAAGAAACATGGTTTACATCTGAGCTTCTGGCCCTTCTCATGCCCAGCTCCATACCAGGCATCTCTTGTGCCTGTCTACTGCTTCCTCTTCTCTCCCCTACCCCTGCCCAGATGAGTAGTGGATCCTCAGCTCTGCTTCTCTGTTGGCTTTTTGAGGCAGGATCTCTTTAAGTAGTTCAGACCAGCCTTGAGCTCACTATTTAGCCCAGGTTTGAACTCACGGCCACCCTTCTGCCTCAGCCTCCTGAATGCTGGGATTTACTGAACTCACGGCCACCCTTCTGCCTCAGCCTCCTGAATGCTGGGATTTACAGGTGGGCACCACCACGCCTGGCAGGCTCAGCCCTGTTTTATAAGCACATCCCCACAGACACAGACAGTCAGAAAAGGGAGGCACCCAACTCCAAGGGCAGCGTCTCCAGCCCAGGGACTTTGAAAAATGACTGAGAGAGTGTCTAAACTCGTAAATGTTCTTGGCTAATTAAGATGAAGGGAAATTTTGGTTTTCCTTTGTAATCGGTGGACCCTAAAATAGGCAAAACAGCAGCAAATGCACATGAGGAGCTACGGATGAACCTCACTAAACAATGGGATCCATCCACTTTGTTCCTCCCAGGATGGCAAGGGATAAGAAGCCAGGGTTGGTGCCCTTGGCCAGCTGCCTGGGTCACCTGTCCCAGACCTGGTCATGTAGGGCCCTGGAGTGGCACAGTGTAGCCCAGTGTGTCTGCGGGACCCTAGCAGACCTCACTGGAAACCATGCACCCTAACATCATTGGAAATGCTGCTCACTCCCTAGGCCCGGGCACTTAGAATTCAGGGCTCCACGGAGCTCTTTTGCTCCTTCTTAAGAAAACGGATGCTTCCTCTTTTCTGAAACTGAGAACAACGTCCCTGATTAGCTTTCCCCTCTTCTCTGGTTCCTAGGAAGCTTTGTCCGTAGAGTTAAATTTTGTCCTTTGAAACGTAATATGCACGCATCCCGGTCTTTCTATGGCTTTAAAAAATTCTTCTGGTTTCATAGTTCCTCTTCCCATAGTTCATACAGTTTACCCAGACCTTGCTTTATTACTATTTTGCTCTGTGCCTTCTTGAGCCCCTCTAGTTGGTAGAATGTGGAGCGCTGGCCGGAAGCCACGTCACACAGTAAGAGGTCTGAGTTCAGAGACGCCTTCCCTTCCTTCCTTTCTGGTGACTTGGTGAGAATGAGAGCACGCTGGGCCCTGTCAGGAAGGCCACTTACTATCTAGCTGATTTTACACCGGGTTGTGAGCAGCTGCAGCTGCTGCCTTGTTTAACATTGACTTGGAAGCTGACGCAGCCCACGGTGTAACTTGACCTTCCACAGGGTCCAGGTCCTATGGCTTCGGAAATCAACATTCAGTAAAGAAATCAGTGGGGTTCAGCTCAAGGCTTTCTAAGGACAACAGACCACGGGAAACACCCATCTCCAGCAACCTGCCTGGGGCCCCCTTCTTTCTGCCCCACCCACGGGCCCCTTATCCAGGAGAGCAACAGGGGGCTTCCTCAGCCCAGGGCGGGGATGGGGCAAGTAGGGAAGGGGCTGCCCCTCCCCACTCCTCCTCCCCAGGCCGAGGCTGCGTTCCAGGGCTCTAGGGGTGTGACTGTGTCCAGGGCAGGACCACACTACGCCACCCTGGGCAGGGTGTTCCGCGTTCCCCGGCAGTGTCTCTCCGGAGACCTCAGACGCGCATATCCACCACTGCTGGGAGGACCCTCTAGCCCTGCACACGGCTCCTTCCCCTCCGCAGCTCTCAGGGGAGGGAGACTTGGAGGAAAAATCTCTCTTCCCTCTCAGGGGGGTGTGTCCTGATCTGGGCTGTGTTCCAAGGCACCAACCCATGCCCGGCCATGGTGACTCAGTGCGTGTTGCGGCTGCCCCAACACCACATAACACCTGTGTGCAAAGCTGTGCTCCCACCACCTGCGCCCCTTTGAAGGGCACTGCGCAGAGGGCTGCAGCGTATGGAGAGGAGTCTGAAGGTAAGCGATAGCCAAGGTGTGACTCGTTGGAGTGCAGGGTGCTGTCACCAGGGCTGCTTGCTGGTCTCATTTCCTAAAGAAGCTTACACGGGGATGGAGGTGGGAAAGCAGTGAGCAGAAGTGACGGTGTGTGTGTGTGTGTGTGTGTGTGTGTCACTTGGGGGCTCTGCTGAGACCGAAAGCTGGCTTTCTAACCCCACAGCACAGCTCATCTCAGGGAGGACCCAGGCTGTGGTCTCCTGTGGCCAGGAAGGGGGACGGTGGTGAGGACGCCTCATGGGCATCTGCAGAAACCACCAGCCACACAGTGACCACTAATTAGTGATTGGCAGCCGCGGCCATCTCCAGAGTCCCGTGTGAGAGCGTATTTCTCTCTGGGTGAGTTCCTTTAAGCTCTGCCTGCACCATTATAAACCCCAGGATTCCCCAGCTTAACCCCTTCTCAGCCTCTAGAAAATCCAAACACCGATCCTCATGGCCACTCCACCTAACTCGCTGTGTTTCCTGAGTGACAGGCTCAAAACCACATGGCTTTTTTTCCTTTTCTCCTTCCTAATATAAAAATCCACCTATGTAAACCTCATGTACGAAGTAACCCCACTCTCTCAGAGGAGGGAGCTGCAGAAACAAGGCAGGAAGGGTGCACAGGTCCCCTTGATGTCCTGGTGAGTCCATCAAGCCACAGGCTGGGCATGGCAGAGACAGAAACCACACAGATAGATGAAAGCACATCCTGTGGTTTACCAGGTTATTAGTCAAGCGTTGGCCATATTCTTTTTACCCATGAAAATAAAAACCCTCTCAAGCATCCCCAAAATGAATAGCATGTGACCCAGTCGAGGTTCTGTGAAGAGCTCCTAAGACACAATTCTTTTTGTTTTTTTTTTTTTGTTTTTTTTTGTACCAGGGATCGAACTCGGGTCCTTGCTCTTATGAAGCAGGAGCCAGAACCACTGAGCTAAATCCCTGGCTCAGTAAGACACACTTCTTCAGAGAAAGATGACTATGCCCATACGAAGCTTAGAATAGTGACGTAAGCATCTGCAAAAAAAGGCTTCATTTTACTAGCAACCAAACAGAAAAATTTAAACGCATCTTTGCTTAACAGCCTGTCAACAGTAAGAAGAGGTAGGGGTCAGGGAGACCTGGCAGGCATTTTTATACCTGTCAGGGTGCAGAAGTGGTACAGCCCAGGGCCCACTGGCCCTGTCATCAGAGCTCGAGATGTGTGAACTCCTCCAATTCAGAGGAAGCCTGTCTGCCTGGATTAGGGGTCAGGAGCGGGGCTCAGCACAGGGGGCACCAGAGGGCTGGAATTGGTGGTACCAAAATAGCACAGTCACTTTTGTCTGTGCCCAGCATGGAGCCCTGCAGGTTTGTGGGCGCAGGGATGTGACAGCCTCAGCATAAATGGTGGCCAGGCAGCTGGCTTTGCTTCTAGAAGAATTATTTGGGGAAATTGATTGAAAAACTTGCTTTTTACTCTTTAGGAAATTGTGGTGAAAATACTGTTCATATGTATATTGTTACTTTAAAAAGAATTAGGAATTTTGGGTAAATTCGCAAAGACTAAGATTTATCATCACAGTGGTAAGTGAGAAGCTGTGTCCATTCGCCCCAGGAGAGGGACTGTCACATCTGCCCTGAGCGTTTGAGATCTGAAACACGTATCCTTCCTTTCCCCAAATAGGGGGAAGGAGGCATAGGGAAGGGTGGAAAAGAAGATCAGAAATGATCAAGGTCTTATAGACATACAAATTTCCCCAAATAAATGTAATTAGTTATGTGTACAAATATACCAAGAAAATATCTGACTCACCGAGCCTTTTTCCACACTTCTCTAAGAAGGTCTGCACTGAGGAACCGTAGCCCTTTACCCTGTCTCATCCTCAGACCCGAGAGAGGACTGTGGGCAGTGGCAGGTTTGGCAGAGCCAGCCGGAAGCTGGGAACGCACCGGGAAGCCAAGTGACTTGGTGCTGCTGACCAAGGGGGAGCGTTGGGTTTGAGAATCACGTTTTTCAAACCTTTTCCTGTTTGGAGGTGTCGATGAAATGTTGAAAGACTGTAGGGAAATATTCTCTCTCTCGTTCTCCCAGTGCTGTCCACGTGGTTTTAGCAATAATGTAAGCATTCTGTGATCAGCTACTCAGTGCGGCAGCCACCACAGTCCATGTGGCCCCTGAGTGGTAGAAACATGGTTAATGCAGCTGGTAGAATCGAACCGGAAATGTAATTTAATTTTAATTACTCTCAGAGCACCACTGGAGGCTGGTGGCCACATGTTCGGCAGAACAGTTCTGACTGACTGTGATTTCTCTCGGACACCACGTCATCTGGGTAGGGAGATGGATTTGGTGACCGTGTCTAGATTTTGAGTTTCATCCATATTGCGGGAGGTAACTGTAAACTCGGGGATGATTTGTTGCTGATTGTATCAGCTATAAAGAAGGAAATTTGCTGGTTGGGCCTAGTATTGTTTCATGTTTAAACACTTAAAATGGATTCTCTTAGAGCCTTTCACTATTTTAGTGTTTATATTTCTCAAGATGAGAGGAAACTTCAGGGAGACCTAACGGGCTGGTATTAAACTCACCCAGTTGCAATGCTAAGCAAGTTGTGATTTTAAAAGGGATTCTGTGCCGTTAAACTGGATGGCCTGGCAGAGAGATCCGCAGCAATTTTGTAGACAGGGGAACGTACTATTCCCAAAACACAGCAGAAGAAATGGCGTCACAGCTGTGGTGGACAGATCACCGACCCTGTGCTTTCTACTTTGCTGCACCAGAGCCTTCCATGGGGCCTCACTCGCCCCGGCCCAGTCCTGCACCACAGGCTGCCCAGGGAGCCAGGCAGGGGCTGCTGAGAACGAGGGCCACCGTGCTGTGTCTCGTCTGCTTCTCCGTCACCGCTGCTGAGGGACACCCTGGCTTCCTGGGGGTGAGTTGGCCAAGTTCCCACTTTCTTCTCCTGGCACATTTAGAATCCATCCTTCTCCAGGCGACAGGGACTGCGTGGCCCGATGAACTCTTCAGTCCTGAGCTCTCGTCTGTTGGTCACCAGCCTCACTGGGGACCTAGATAAGTCGCCTCATCTCTCGGCGCTCAGAAGGTTGAGCCACGAAGCCATCGGAGCCCTGTGGAGCTCAACACATTCTCTACGTGGGTGCAGAAAAGCTTTGGGATTGATATCAGCAGCCCGGGAGCTAATCTCGATCTCTGCTCACTTTCATCCGGGATCGTGGGCTGGAAGTTTCTAGATGTCAGTGTGTTCGTCTCAGCTCCAATTCCTTGTGCTCGATTCTTCTCCTGCTGTGTATCTGAACCATTTCTGCACTACTTCATCTCTAAATACATCCAGGTTCCCAAACCCTCCCCGCGCTAACCCTAACCCTAACCTGGGTCCCCGTCTACATTGCTGGGCACTCGCACTGCCTCGGTGACCCCTGACACGCTGTCCTTGCTTTCATGCTTGCTTATTCTCAGTGTGGCTTCCGGATGGAGGCTGCTAAACAGCACATCAGAGAGCATCTCCTCCTCCGTCTCCCTCGAATACATAGAGAAGCCCTTCTGGGGACTACGCAGGTCCACACCACCTGACCCTGCGGCTCTGACCCCTGCCCTGCTCTCTCCCTGCCTCGCAGCTGCTCTGGAGTCCTTGAACCCAGCACCCTGTGAACCCCCACCCTTGGGCCTTGCTCCACGCTGTCCCCTCCTCTGGCAAGCTGTGCCCCCAGGGACACTCACTTCCTCACCGCCTTCGTTCCCTGCCCACAGCACTTCAGGACTGCCTTTTTCTGCCCACTCCCACCGCCCTGGGCCTGGATTTCAGATCTGTGCCTTCAGTTCACCTGGGAAATCTAGATAAAGGCCTATGGCGTACAACTTGCCAAAGCCTCACAGCAACATCTTTTCTTTTGCACAGAGAAATGAAGGCTTGAAAACAAAAAGAGAACTCAGGGTGAATGAGCCAAGGCCTCCAGGTGAGACTCCGCTGATGGACCTGGGAGCCGAGGCTGCAGGGCTCTAGCTAAGCAGTGCCTCTGACCAGCTGTGCCGCTGGATGTGCATTTTGCAAGTCTGTACCCCACATATGCAAGGTGGGAATAGCTGCAATTCCTGAGAGCGAGGCATTCTTGAGGAGCAAATGATGCAATCGTGTCTTGCACCAAACCCACCCTGTGGGGCCTGTAGACTTCCTTTCCTTCCCAGCATTTACCCTAAGATGTCACCAACACAGCTAGGAACACACAAGGCTGTGAATGTATTTCCTCCTAGAAACCTCGGTGCACACCCCTGGCCGCTAGGTCCCAGGGCCCCCCCACCCCCACAGATGTCTTTCGCCCAAGCACTGAGTGCTAATGGTGCCGTGGAACATTCCCCGTGCCAGGCTACTGTGCTCAGGGAAAATGAAGTCAGTATTGCAGCTGGGAAGGTCGTGCACACCTTTTCCCTGACAGCAAGGAGGACAATAAAAATACAGCAAGCGTGTATTGGGCTGTCACTCTCAGTGCATGGCAGGCGCCCTTTAAAGTACATGACAAAACCTTTGAGTTAGTGAAACCGAGGCCTAGAGCTCGAAGCAGAAGGCGGGATTCAAACCCAGTCCATCTGGCTCCGAAACCAGCACTGGCAAGGTCCCAGGGTAGGGATTTTCCCGGCTATGAAGGCAGAGTGAGAACACCAGAGCCTGGAAGTACAGGAGATCTGCTCCTAGGGAGAGAAAAGAAAGTCAAATTAGCTGGAGTTTAGATGCGGGGTTTAGTGCAGCTTTGCTTCTGTATTTCACAGAAATTCTCACATCTCAGTGAATTATTGGAAGCTTCTTTTACAGGAGAGGAGAGGCTTCTTGCAGAACACGTCTCCTCCCTCCATCCGGGGTGGGACAGAGCACTGAGCCCTGGGAGCCCTGGCCGGGGATTCGGGAGGAAAGGGATGCGCTGGGGCAGGTGGCCCTGCCTGCAGTGTCACTGCACGGACAGCTCAGTCAGCGTCCACAGGGCAGTAACAAGCAGCACAGAGAGAGGCTTGGCCCCCAGCACCACTGACGGCTGCTCCTGACCCCCTCAGCATCTTTCCCACGACAAAGCGGGCAGCTGACCGTTCTTCTCACTCCAGGCCCAGCCCAGGAATTCGAGGTGCTGCTGCAGGTGCCCTACAGAGACACCCCAGAGAAGGAGCTCCTGCGGAGGAGGCTGCTGGAGCTCCCTCTGGCAACCCCATCGGCCTGCTTTCCAGGGCCCTCGAGGATCCTGGGGGCGAAGGCTACCACGTGTGAGTCAGCTCTGGGCCCCGTGTGGTGGGGAGGACAGTTCTTGGTGAGGTGCTTAGGGAGTGCAGTGGGAATTATCACCCTGCACTACTGTGGCGTCAGAGAGTAAGGGCCGGGGGCCCAGGGGTCAGAGTCCCTGAGTCCCATCCCAGCACTGCAAAACAAACTAAAGTTTTGTTTCCCCTCCCTGATGCTTGTCCATTGCCGAGGGCAGAGGGGCTGCGTCTGTGGTAGTCACCGTGTCCCAGGCTGATGACCAGACCCCCTACCAAATGCAATAGACATCTGGTGACTTAGCCCTGTTGCTTTGCCCTCCAAAAGCCATGACTTCCTGTGGGAATTTCAGGTCCAGTGTAAAAGAATGAACACACAAGATGATTCACAGAGCTCCTTATCATGCCGGGAACCCCCAAAGATTTCCACGCCTCTGTCATCTTGTTTGTGTTTAGGGTCTATCTTAGAGGGTAGACGGGAGACTCCAGGAAGATGGTGGCCAATGTCCTCCAGGATGCTTTGAACAGGTCCAGAGCTGGGAAGACCCTCTGCCCCTCTCTCCAACTGCAGTGTCACCTTGGGGACACGTGTCCTACCTGTGTGCTAAGCCTGGCTGTTTAGTTTTGTGTCCCAACTCATATTTCTAAGTCATTTGTTTGTTTGTTTGTTGTTTTTGGTACTGGGGATCGAACTCGGCACCTTGTGCTTGTGAGGCAGGCGGTGTCACCACTGAGCTAAATCCCTGGTCCCCATACTTCCAGTTCTTGGTGAGAAATGTGAGGTTCAGGTTTTGAGCCAGGGCCTAGGACGGAGCTCCTCTGTGGGATCGGCTTAGGGCCGGGCTCCGTGAGAGCAGGTTTGGTCTCTGTGCAGACTGCCGCAGTCAGGATGGGGCCGTGCGCTGTGCCTGTGAGGACACCTACACCTGGTTCCCCGCCTCCTGCCTGGACCCCCAGCACTGTCACCTGAACGCGACTGGATCCCGCCCAAGCTGCGACTGTGGTCCCAGTAACCTCAGCCAGAGCGTCAGCTTCTGTGAGAGAGCGAGTAAGCAGAGAGGGTCCTAGGCGGGCCCCGGCTGGGGCATCCTCACCCCATCGGGCCACAGAGAGATTTCCTCGGCCCTCGGCCCCCAGAGGGGAGGCTGATGCCCACAAGGCAGGTGCAGGGTGGTGATCACGCTCCCTTTAGGCCTGCGTAGACCCAGCATGGGCTTCGCATGCACAGAAGACCCAGAAAGGCAACGGGCGTTCAGGTGTCATCGCAAATTCTGGAGACCCCAGCCCAGCTCAGCAATTAGACGGTGCCAAACCCCAGGCAGGGGGCGCTTGCGTTAGCAACACCCTTCCTCCTGCTGTCGCCCTCTTGTCACTCATGGCCGAGGTCAGTGCGGGAGGTGTGAATTCGGGGCGGGGGCTGTGCTCCGACGACACTGGGAGAGCCGCTCTCAGGTGACGGCTTGTACGGCACTGGGGCACCACTGAGAAGTGAAGACGACGAGGGCGGCTGTTAAAGTTCCAGCCGAGGAAACCAGAGGCAGCGGAGGGAGCTACTGGTCACTTAGGTTTGTGCCCCGTGAACCTTGAGGTTGGCTAATGACACTGACGCCAGGGCTTCCGGGACTTTGCAAGGCTTTTGTGAAGGGAACCCTAGGTTTCTGGAAGCCGCGGATGTCAGTGGAGCCGAGGAAGGCAAGGGGGAGCTTGGCATAGGCCAGCCCACCGGCGTCCCTGGCTCCCCTTCCTTGAAGCCATTCAGGGCATGGCAACATATGTGTTCACTGTCTCTATGCCCAGCGCCGGGCTCCATTCTAGGAGGACACAAGGAACCATTTTTATGGTTCTCATCTATGAGTTCCCAGGCTTGCTGCACAGGGCGGGCTGTAATACGAGAAAGAAAGCATTTCTTTCCATTTCTCCAACAAGTATAAAGGAAAGGCTTTCTTTACAAAGATGGCTCATGCCTGGTCCATCTGGAAAAGATAGAAAGCAGGGTCAGACGGGGGTGACGCTGACACTGCGCCGGCCACACCCGCACAGATGGACGTTTAGGCAGAAGAGGCTGTAGGGAGGTAGGAGGAAAGTACAGGAGACACGAAGCAGGCAAGACTGCGTCTGGAGACCAGAGAGGGGCTGACAGGAGTGACAGTGGACCAGATCCCCAAAGAAGGAGACAAAGGGGCCCCTTCCCCGCACAGAGGGCCCTGGCGCTGGGCAGGTCAGCAAGGAGCTTGTTGGAGGCAGCAAGTCAGAGAGGCGGTGCTTAAACTCCATGCCCCGGTGAGCTGCGTGTTCACAGTCACTGCCTTTTGTCTGCACCGCGTGGCCGTGCGTGTTTCTGTACTTGGAAGTTGATCTTGGTTATCAGCGCTCTCTGCCACTGTTGCAAATCCCCAGCTGAAAACTCTGGCTGGCTATGTGCATCCTGCACTATTCCAGATGAATATTTATTATGAAGAAAGTGGAAATACCACTGTCATATAGCTGGGCACTGAATTAAACTTCTCTGCGTTTTATGCTGCTAATAAAAATCATGTTCAAACAGTATTTCATCTCAAAACTTCTTTCTGTCTCCCATAGAGGTCTGGGGCACTTTCAAGATTAAGGAAACATTTACAAATGAACTTTTGAATCCATCTTCTGCTAAATACTCTCAATACGCATCTAAAAGTGAAAAACAAGTAAGAGGTTTCTATTTCTTACATAGGGAATCACTGGCCAGACATGGGTTCTGATGTTTCCAGTTCAGCACGGATCCTTTTTTAAATTTTTTTTGGTACCGGGGATCGAACTCAGGTCCTTGTGCTTGTGAGGCAGGTGGTGGAACCACTGAGCTAAATCCCCAGCCCTCAGCATGGATACATAATACAACTTCTTAACTATTTTTATTCTCAGTAACTTCTACAGAGAAGCTGACTTTCCATTTCCTTTGTGTTTGGTTTTGCTCTTGTACTGACTGTTATATTGAGGACTGGGTTATTTTCTGATTTTTCTCTGCCAAGAAAACGTTTCGCGGCTTATACTTCACATTCAGCATTTTGGATCTGTTCCATGAAGTTTTCCTGGCTAGAGGCTGGAGGCTCACGGGAGCCCTGGATCAATGAAACCTCTGCCAGGATGATGGTGTGGGTGTGGTTGTCAAAACTAACGGAGTGGTTTGGGTAGGAAGAAAGTAGACTGGAGTGAATTTATTGCTCTACCTGGTACCAAATATATCCTCTATTCTAAGCTGTTGCTATTCACTCTTTACTAGCCAACTCAAAACCAAACTTGCTATATGTGTGCATGCAAACATATGTGCACCTTCTCAGTTGTTATTTTAGCTGCAATTATATGGCTTGCGACTACTTCTAGCAGTGTTGCTTTCCTTTGCCTGTTTGCTATGGTTAATTTAGCTATTGTCCTCTTTCATCTTTTTTTAAAATGTCTTTCTGAAGTGTGAGAACAAAGATTAACACACGGTCTTTTGTTTTCTTCCTAAGCTCGAAGAAGTATACAAAAGAATTCAGGATTTTGAGTCAGTTCATGTCACTCAGTTTCGGTAAGTAGCCCAGTGGCCTTTGAAGGTCATCTCCAGAATTGTGCCCTGCAGAATTCTGAGCATGATCCCAGGTGACCTTGGCGGAAAACAGGGTAGTTTAGTCTTTGTTGTAGGATCCTTACTAACTGTGATGCTTTAAAAGAATGAAGACAAGAAGCCCGGCTTGTTCCATAATTTGCGGGGGGCGGGTACCAGGGATCAGACTTGGGTCCTTGTGCTTGCAGTGGAACCACTGAGCTAAATCCCAAGCCCGAGAAGCCTGCATTCTTGTTGAAATGAGTTTTAGAGCTTAGAGAGTGAAGAACATCCTCAAAGCTGTGGATAGAGACAGGATCTGCAAAGGCAGAACCTTGGAAGGCAGCAGGCAATGACGGTGTGGCTGTGTGAGGAAGGGCGAGACGTGGCTGGGGTGTAGACGCTTTTCCATCACAGCCACAGAGCACGCGATGTTGTGTGATTTGAAGCCAGAAGGGGGGCCTGGGGTGAATTATTACATTTTTGTGTAGATCTCATGCATCTACTGCGGTTCCACACTCAGTAGTCATCATCTACAGCAAATAAAGAGTTATTTAGTAAATTATTCTTTAGTTTTTATTTTCATTCCAGAAATTACTTGGTTGGTTAACCATGTGTGCACTGATTGCAGTATTCGTAGTTGGCTTGATGGAGGAAGTAGGTCAGAGGCCGGAGAACTTGACTCATCGTCATTATTATTTTTATTGTTATTACTCACAGTTAAAACCAGCCACAGGAAAATTTCAATAGCATTCGCTATAAATATGTTGTCCTGGGCCCTGTCCTTTACTCACCTCCTGTGTGTCTCTTCTCTAAAGTCCCACAGGAATGGTTTTCTTCAAAATTCAGTGCTAGGAAAATGCTGTTTTCTTATATTCAGTATATGTAAATCGATCATATTCCCCTGAATGGCTTTGTTATAAAATCTCCTAGACAAAATTGGCACTCACATTAATTTTTATGTCTAATACTCATATTTTTCTTTTCCCTGGCCTTGGTCTTCTATTTATATTTCCAACTTACAGTTTATCATCTATATCTTATAAAGCTGTCTCCAGTAATCTGTGCACACACAGTCAAAGTAGGCATAAGGCTGGAAAGACAATTCATTAAGCTTTCACCCTTACGTGCATGGTTTAAAACCCATCTCATTGTCTTACTGTCCCAGTTGACTTCTCTGCCCAATGGGACAGCAAACAGCTGTGGAGCCGGACTATTCCTCATTAAGTCAAACGTGCAGACAGGCAGGAAAGGACTTTGTGAGTAAACGGAAGGGCCTTACAGGTGTGCAGGCGCAGGCACCGTCCCTGCACAAAGGGTTTGTGAGCCGAGGTTCAACGGGGGGCCGAGAGCTTGAGCCTTGGAGTCTGGGCTCTGCCCTGTGAGTTAGTAGCGGGCAATTTCCTGGCCCCGCTGCTCCTTGGGTCTCATTTCCCTTTTCTCTAAGGTGGAGACGAGGCAGTGGTGACATCATGGGGTAACTGCAGGACTGACTTGCTGGACAACACGGAAACTCGCTTGTTCTTTATGCTCCGGCTCCCCCTGAGGGCTGCTGGCCCTTCCCCTGAGCATGGCCTCTTCCCCGAGTGCCAGAGCCGCTACCCAGCTGCCAGCTTGAACCCTGCACTTGGCTTCCGGTGTGGCCACCCGGATGCTCCATTCCAAACCCTCCCCCCCCCCCCCCCAACCCCCCCGTCCCCTTGTTTTCCCCCTGAGGGCTGCTGGCCCTTCCCCTGAGCATGGCCTCTTCCCCGAGTGCCAGAGCCGCTACCCAGCTGCCAGCTTGAACCCTGCACTTGGCTTCCGGTGTGGCCACCCGGATGCTCCATTCCAACCCATCCCGCCCTCCCCACCACCTCCCCTCTGTCCTGTTGCTGTTCCAGGGCCGTCTCCAGCCTCTCTTTGTGTTTAGATTTCCATGCAGTGCTGTGCTACACCCTCGGGCCCTGGCTGAGCCTGCTCTGGCCGAGGCAGGACACTCGCATCACCCGCGTGCCGGGCTCCTTCCTAGCGAATCTCATGCACACCTGCTGTGGTCCGCCACACCCCCTGGCCTGGCTGGGCCACCATAGGTTAGAATTCCTGCAAATGCAGTCCCGCGGCGTGGGCTTTGTAACCCAGCGCCTCTTAACTCAGCACGAAATCTCTGACACGGATCTGTGGTTGCCAGAGTACTGTGCCCATGGTCTGCTCCTTTTGACTGCCCAGTAATATTCCATTGGACGACACACTCAGATTTGTGCTTCTAGGCCCCGAAGTTATCCTGACTAGTTTCTTTGTCTCGTACCCAACCTGCTTCCCACACAATTGTGATGGCTCTTTTCTCATGTATAGCACAGGTTTAACAGCTTCTCATACATGCACTGCTACCCAACTAGTTCAAGCCACTCCACTCCTTCCTGACTGGTCTTCCTGCTTTCACATCTGCCTCCTGTCAGTTTATTTCCTGAGTGATGAACGGGAGAGTAAGCATGATCCTGCTGTTGCCTTTCAATAAAGAATAAAATTGTTAAGAAGGAGACTCAAACACTAAGTACCTATGTGATCTGGTTCCTGGCTGCTTCTCCATTGTTACCTCCTGCCTCTTTCTTGCTTGCTCATTGAGTGATGGTTCAAGCCTCTCTTTAAATTAGACTCACAACCCCCTACCCCAGGACATTTGCATGTGCTGGAATGTTAGACCGATATTCTTTTCAGAACTGGGCCTGTTCTTCACACCATTCGTGCCCTGGGTTTAAAAACCTCTCACACAGAGAAGCTTCACTGACAACCTTGGGTCCCAGATTTGGTTTGTTCCTTTGGACTGGATGCCATGCACATACAGACCTGATCTCAGGTGCTCTCAGGGCCAGAAAGCGGGTTCACCTTCTGTCCACATCCTCCCTGCAGAGCCGGCAGCATCATCGTGGGTTTTGAAGTCATCGGCTCCAGCAGCACTTCCCAGCTGCTGGCTGCCCTTCAGCAGGAGTCTGCTGCAGCCCAGGCGGCGCTCAGCAAACTGTTCCCCCTGGAAGCTGGCTCTTTCAGGGTGTTCTCGAAAGGTAACCCCGGGTCCCACCCTCAGATCGACTAGGGAACCCTGCAGTTAGTAGCTTGCCGCTGCTCCTGTCTTCAGGAATAGAGGGGAGGTGCTTCGGGAGAGAAGTGCTGTCAAACTGACTTTCAGTGGAAACAGGCAGCTGTCCCTCCACCACAATAAAAGTCAGTGTCAGCTGCTGATGTTGTTAAGTCTTTAGTGGCAAGTGGGAATGGCTCATTGTCTATGACTTCTAAAGCATCCACCCGCTAGGACAGGGTTCATGCAGGGGCTGGGATCTCCTGGGTGCTATGATTATTGTCATTGGTAGCTAAGGAAACGAGCTGGAAAAGACTTAAAAACTCTTTCAAATAAATCATCATCCTAATGGTCCAGTTATGGCATCACTTGGCCTTCCCTGTTTCCGATCTCTTCCAGCCTCGTGTCACAGTGTGGCCTTTGGCTTTGGGGCTGAGGACAGCGAGTTCACCCTGCCCTGCGGCCGCGGCTACGCTGGAAATGTCACAGCCCGGTGCCGGTCCTCGGGGTGGCAGGTGGTGCAGGAGTCCTGTGTGCTCTCCCAGCTGCAGGAGCTGCTGCAGGTGACGCATTTTTCCAGTGGGCCGGGAGGGTGGGCAGGACTGGCAGGGGCAGCTGGGGAGCTGACAGCGTCCAGGTGGAGGGCTCTGTTTGGGAGGGTGCTGCTGAAGAGGGAGCCGACCTGAGGCTTGCGACACGTGGGTGGGACAGCAGCTGAGCTGCCTTCCGACCCCCCGGGGGCCCAGGTGTTGAAGATTCAAGCGAGGGCAAGGGAGGGGCTGCTCACACGGGAGCCGGGACAGGGCTGGCCAGGCAGGGCACTGTGCAGAATGACAAAGCTTCAGTGGGTCTGAGGGCCACCGTTTCCCAGCCTCCCGCTGTGGACAAGGAGCCCAGGGCCCCTCTGTGAGAAAAGGTGTCGATCTAACAGTCCCCGGGTCCCCGCCGCGTGCTGTGGCCACCATGCTGGTTCTCTCAGCAAGGCCTGAGTACTGGGACACTTCGCTCGGCACTCGGGAAGGTCCCCAGACCTCCCAAGTGATGCCCTATCGGGATCATTAGGATGATGACTTAAATGAAAGTGTTTTTAAACAAATTTTTTCCAGTTCCAGCTTCCTTAGCTACCAATGACAATAATCAGCACCTCCCTCCACTGTACTTAAGGGATTAAACCAAGGACTCCGGGTAATACACTTAGCCCAGTTTTGGCCAGGCGAATGCCAAATCACAGCCCCTGCTGTCATCACTGCACTTGTCGGTCCCACAAACATGCAAATGCTGGCCGAGACATCCGCTCCCAGGCTGACCAAACACAAACACTGTGCTTCTGTTTTCTAAAACGTAACCGCCTTTATTTCTAGAACTTCAGTGCGATTGCAGGCAACGCCACCCAGGCGGATGTGTCGGCCTTGGTGCGAGAGCTCTCGGGCATCCTGCAGCAGAGCCAGTCCATCACAGCAGGGAACCTGGCTTCCGTGGTGTCACTTCTGAGCTCAGTCTCCGCCCTGTCCCTGGAGAAGGGTTTCTCAGTGTCAGATTCGACCCTGGAGGTAAGGCCTTGGGGCTGGTGAGGCTCACTGTGAATGGTGCTTCTCAGAAGGGGAATGGAACCCAGCCGATGCGGAGTCTTGGAAAAGACAAAGGAGCATCCTCCTGTTGGCCATGTTGCTTCATCTGCAGGCTGCAAGGGGCCATGGGCTCTATAGTGTGGGTGCACAAGGAGAGGAAGCTGCTCTGGGCAGCTGGGAGGAGGGGTGAGCTTCGGAACCCCAACATTTCAATTCCTGCTTGCTGTCTGCGTTCGTTCCCTTCTGCAGCCATGAGCTCTACCTTAGCGGTGTGTACCCCCAAACTTCCCTCTTTTTATTTTTTGAGACAGAGTCTCACTGTGCAGTTCAGGCTGGCCTTGAAGACACTCGGTAGCCCAGGGTGGGCTTGAACCTGCAGTGATCATTCTGCCTCAGCCTCCCAAAAGCTGGGCCAAAACCTCTCTTCTTTCAACTGGGAGTTCTTGGATTAGTTTGGATGTTTAAAAATTAACTTAAACACGACACCAGCGATATATAGTCACTATTAGAAATGCAAATAAACAGAAAAGTAAGAGACCTGTAATCCCACCATCCTAGAACAGCTGACACCCATACCCAGGTGTGTCCTCGGGACAGGGACAGTGCCTGCTCCCTTGAGGGCCTTCCCAATGGTCTGGAAGGGCGCATTTTATATTTTAAAGTCCTAATATTTGACAACACTGGACTTTGCAATATAAATTCCACGATTATATGTTGCTACTTTACTACTCAGGGTGAACAGTACGTCAAAGATGACATTAACGCTGAATTTAAAAAAAGATGTTAAGGTTCATTTTTCGCATGCTGCTTACAAGAAACTGACTAAAGTGAAAAGCACAAGGAAAGATACGAAATGAGAAGTGAACCTAGGGCAGCAAACATGGAGCACAAGAAAACAGAGGTTTTGGGGGTGGAGGGATGAGACAGGAAGTCAGAGGCCAGGCGAGGGCCAGGAAGGGCCCACAGTCACAAACAACTGCCCAGTCTGGGGCAGAAAGTGGTAGCTTAGGAAAGGGATCTGCAGGCCAGACTGAAGACTGCTTCCCCTTTCATTCTAGGTCTAGTTGTTAGGGGTTGTTCTTCTACAGTCTCCTGTCTTACAGAAGCAAACAGAAAACACGAGTTCAACCTTGAACATCCATGACAAGTCTTTATGACTTTGGATGTGAAGGAAGGAACACACAATGAAAAAGCTGTTGAAAGTAAGGTCTTCATCTCTGAGCCTTCATCAGAGCATGAATGCTTGGTCGCTTGTTCACTTTGTGGTCTCAGGCAGAAGGAAGTGTGCACACACGCATGGAAGGGTGCTTATCTGTCGGTGGCGAAACCCCACGATGATTCTGAATGCCTTGGGCAATCCCTGGGCCCCGAGTTCTTAGCTCCAAGCTTCTTCAGTGGAACAGAAGTGATGTTAGTCGATGAGTTTCACTGGGTTTCCTCGATGGAGCCAATTTTCTGAGCACTTTCTCCACACTTGCTACAAACGACTTCTCCTCTTTTCATCCTGTACCCTTTCCCTGAAAACAAACTGACTCCCACTGTTGTGTTTCAGGATGTCATCAGCATAGCTGACCACATCCTAAATTCCTCATCCATAACGAACTGGACGATATTACTGCAAGAGGAAGAACAGGCCAGCTCCCAGTTACTCCAGACGCTGGAAAACATCGCCCTGCTAGTGCCTCCCTCTGCTCTGCCTCTGAATTTCTCCCTGGAATTTATTAACTGGCAAGGGATTCCATGGACCCAAACCCAAGGCAATCGCAGTTACAGCTACCAGATTGAGATGTTCCAAGAAGATCACCCCCTTCCCGTCAGAGGCCATGTTTTTATTAGGCCAGACCAATTCCAGGTCTCCGCTCCAAAAACTATCGTCAGCATGGCTTCCGTGACCTTCGGGTACATCCTACCCAAGACCCAGGGCGACAATGCTCGGGTTAACGGGCCCTTGATATCCACAGCTGTCCAAAACTATTCCATAAATGAAATCTTCGTGGGCTTCTCCAAGATCGACACAAACCTGAGCCGGCCCCACTGTGTGTTTTGGAGTTTCAGTCATTCGCGCTGGAGCAGCGCCGGCTGCCACCTGGTGAATGAGACTCCGGACACAGTGCTGTGTCGCTGCACTCACCTCACCTCCTTCTCCGTGCTGATGTCACCTTCTGTCCCTGCTGTGATTGTCCCTGCGGTGAGATGGGTCACCTACGTGGGCCTGGCCATCTCCGTTGGAAGTCTCGTCTTAGGTCTGACCGTCGAGGCTCTGTCTTGGAAACAGCTCAGGAACACCCAGATCTCACACACACGCCACATTTGCATGGTGAACGTAGCCCTATCCCTCTTGATTGCTGACGTCTGGTTCATTGTCGCTGTCACCGTAGACACCAGCGCCGGCCCCTCTGGAGTCTGCATAGCCGCCATCTTCTTCACTCATTTTTTCTACCTCTCCTTGTTCTTTTGGATGCTGGTGCTCGGCGTCCTGCTGTCTTACCGCATCGTCTTCGTGTTCCACCACATGGCCATGCCTTCGATGATGGCCATTGGATTCTGCCTGGGCTATGGGTGCCCCCTCGTCATAGCCGTCATCACCGTTGCGGTCACACAACCTAGCAACAGCTACAGCAGGAAGGACGTGTGTTGGCTCAACTGGTCCGATGGGAGCAAACCTCTCCTAGCTTTTGCTGTCCCTGCGCTGACTATTGTGGCTGTGAACCTGGTGGCGGTGCTGCTAGTGCTCTCAAAGCTCTGGAGGCCAGCCATCAGAGAGAGGGTGACCCAGAATGACAAAGCCACCATCATCCGCGTGGGGAAGAGCCTCCTCGTCCTGGCGCCTCTGCTGGGACTCACCTGGGGCTTTGGCATCGGAACCATGGTGGACAGCCAGAACCCAGCCTGGCACGTTGTCTTCGCACTGTTCAATGCGATCCAGGTGGGACCGGGGAGCGTGCTTTTTTACAGTGTTGTGTCACTGGAATGTCAGAGAATGTGGGGTGGGAAACTACTCCAGAGATGTCACCTCTCCCCGGCTCCTACAGGACTGTCAGGAAAAGTGCATAGAACCAGTGAGGAGGGGGGAAAATCTGTCTTTCCTGACATTTAATGTCATAGTGAAGCAGACTATTGGGCTTCACCAGGAGTCCCCCGGAGGGCTTTAAATCTGCTAGAGCACGCATAGCTCGGGCCAATCCCTCTTGCAATTGGCTGTGTCTCATTTCTCTTGTGCAGACCTCTGAAAAGGCACAACGACTGAGACCCTGAAAGGTACAAAGGAAATTCTTTCAGTATGATGAGCATTGGCTGGCCACCTGCCACCAGTGGTCTGTTTTGGTAAATAAAGTTTTATTGGCACACATCCATACACATGAGATGTATGACAGCAGTCACAGCTCAGGGCTGGGTCCTGGGCACAGGTCAAGGAGTTCTCATCAGAGTGTGGGGTGAACCCTCAAAACAGGCACCAGACAAGGCTCCCTGAAGGGAGTTGGAGCTCAAGGTGGAAGGTGGCCCTCACCAGGGTTTCCGAAGAAGACAGCTCCCTCTACAGGGCTGCAGGGTGGGCCCAGTGCTGGCACCACCAGAGAAGTAGAGAGGAGACTTCCTAAGTACCTGCTGTGTGAACAACTACAGTGCAGATGCCCAGGGAAGCCATTTGTCTGGGGCCTGGGTTGAGCCGGTGGGGAGACTGAAGCTCCGTGTGTGTTAGAAATGTCGCTCTCTGGAGCACAGTTTCCCTATGCATTTTGTGTAGAAAAGCCTTTGAGTCCCTGTGTTGTGGCCACACAGCGCCACACAGCGCGCCTGCCTACAGGGAGACCGAGCCGGAAGCCAGGCCGGTGCTGGGTGGTACAGCAGGGTAATGCCTTGTATGGACACTTTCTTTTCAGGAAAAGAAAACACCATAAATTTGATTGACTCCTTTTTTTTTTTCTTTTCTTGTTAAAGGGTTTTTTCATCTTCTGCTTTGGAATACTCCTGGATAATAAGGTGTGTTACATTCCCCTCTCTCTAGAGCCTCGTCCTTCCGTTCTGAGGCCTCTGCCGTGTAGTACAGGTTGCACTTTTTAGTAAAATTCTCTGCTTTTACCCAAGGCAGTTTCAGCCAGAGGCAGAGGAGCTCAATGGCGCTGCTGTTAGACCCACGCAAGCTCAACCTGCACATGCAGTGTGAACGCTATAGAGAAATAGGGGGTCCTTTTTACATTTAATTTTCCTGATTTAAATTATGGTTTGACAGTGGCTCAAGAGGAAAGTCATTTTCCTAAGGGGTGAAGTCCCCTTTGATCTCATAATTAGGTTTTTTTTTTTTGTTTGTTTGTTTTTTTTCTGTGTGTGTGTGTGGTACTGGGGATTGAACCTAGGGCCTTCACCCTGAGCTACATTTCCAACCCCTTCTTTCTTTTTTTTTTTTTTTTAATTTTGAGACAGAGACTCACTAAGTCACTAAGTTGCCCAGGCTGTGGTTCAATTTGCAACCCTCCTGCCTCAGCTTCCCAGCTTACTGGGATTCAAGGCTTGTAGCACCACACCTGCTTTATCTACTTATTTAGAACATGCCGAAAGTATGTCTAGTCTTTATTTCTAGATTTTCATGTACTCAATGTTAAATAGTGTTTCACATTAAATAAAAGTCCTAAGGAAGGACTTCCAGTTGAAGTGAAAATATAATAGAAAAAAATGTAAAGAAATTTGTTTTATTTTTTTCTGCTCAAGCTTTGAGTGATTCCGTCGACACAAGCAACAGCACTAAGGTCATAGCTGCAGAGGAGATGAGGAAATTTCGTAATTAGCACAAGTGTCACACATTGCAGACACCTCTGTAGACAGAAGCAGTTTGCTGCTCTAATGGCACTAAATAATTGCCTGGCTTGTGTCACATCCATGCCCAGGGAACCCTTCATTTCACATGAATGCTCATTACTGTCAATTTCCAAGGTCTAGAGACTGAGTGATTATTGTTTAACTCCAGTTTTGTTTATAGGTAAAGAGGCTAAGAAAACAATCTTTTATCAACCGTTTATGCCAGGGGTCTCTTCAGCGCTTCTAGGAAACAGTGCCATTGAATACCAGGTTCCACCTGCAGCTTTGTCTCAGCAGTTTACGTTATGTACCGGAGCACACAGGTAGCTCATCCACATTTCCGTGCTGTCCTTACAGCTGCGGCGACTTCTGATCAGCAAGTTGTCTCCATTAAGCCGTTGGAAGCAAACACAGAAGGTAATGACTGCCTGCCGCCACGCGTGAAGATTCAGCTTCGCACTGTTCTGGGTGCAGCCTGGCTGCAGGCCTGTTTCCACGCATGGTCCCGGTGCTCCTGTTGCTGTTCTTCTCCTGGTGTCTGGTTTGGGGCCCCTCTGGTGTGTGGGTCTCCCGGGGATCAAGGCTTTTAAACTCTCTCTTGCTCTAGTCCTTTGCAACTTTAGCCCTTAACTCTGCAACCCATGCTTGGACAAGTCTGTATGGGAGGAGATTTCAGGCTTGGGTTTTTGTTGTTGTTGTTGTTGTTGTTGTTGTTGTTTTTTTTGCCACAGAAGTAAGCTCCCATCCACTTGAGGATAGCAGAGCTCCAGGCAAAAGTACTTGCATGTGTGTTTTCTGTTTTCACTGTCGATTTAGATTTTTGTCTTTTAGCAAGACCGAGCTTCTAAAGTAGAGATTTCTGTATGTGATAACTAGCCAACTGACTTCACTGCATCCAAATCTGGGCGTTTAGAGGCTTTTACAGCAACGATATAAGCTTTAGAAATAAGAGCCGATGAGGAAATTGTCCTCTGCACTATGAAATCTTCCTGGTCTGCATCCTTAGTGGACAGGACGGCTGCAAGGGAGGGAGTAGAGGCTGGGGCCAGTGGACCAGCCTGGGATTCCAACTTCATGATGCCCAGGCAGCAGAGTGATCTTAGGAAGGTTCCTTCCTCTCGTTGAGTTTCAATTCTCTCAGTCAAAAAAAACGTAAGCGTTGAGCTGTGAAGAAGTTCTAACATTCTGAGAGTTTATGCATTCAATCCCTAAAATCTTTTGAACTTAAAAATGTGAAATTCATGTCATTATCTACTCTTTAAGAAAAGGAGGAAGTTACGGAAAAGAAAAGCCTTTGGTAAATAAATAAGCCAGGATACTCTCCACCCTGTAGAGCAGGAAGTCAAAATTTTTCTCATTTGAAAAATCAAAAGGAACGAAACAAAACAATACCCCAAAGTGAAATCACAGCAGAAGCAAAAAAAAAAAAAAAAAATCCTTGGCTGTGCTTCCCCCTGTTTCTCAGGAGGGGTGGCAGACTTTTTTCAGAAGACAGAGTGGTCAGGGAGGTCTTTGCTAGCTTTCATTTCTATGCTGCCCCCCACCCAGGCTTGGTTTCAAGTTGCGGGATAAAAATGAGATTTTTGTTATCTGGCTAAGTAACTCCTTTGCTTTAAAACAAATATCCATTTTTGCATAAGAAGACGCGTGTGTTTTTAATTGCCTGAGGAAGTTGGCCTGAAAAAGCAAGAAACCAATTCATGGATGGTGACAGAATAGGGGCACCAACATGTGAAGAAATCCCTCGTTAGTGAAGGGTGTGAAGAGGGGAACCAGACACAGGACCAGGAGTGAAGGAGACTTAGGTTGCTGGTATGTGAGCAAGGCCATGGGTTGTGAACAATGAGTCAGCTGAGACAGAGGTTAGAAACATATGGATGGGACACTAAGGGCAAAATAGACATGGGAGGACTCCGGGGATGATGGGCAGCGGCTGTCCCGAAGACGGGGATTAGTCTCTTCTCTCAACACAACGTATCGAGCTGACACAGAGCAACGTGCACAGGCTGAGGTCAAGGTTCAGAGTTCACTGAGGGGTAGCAAAAGGTCATGAGCCAGGGTTCTTGGAAAGATTCACGAACAGATAGATGGTGTTTGGCCAAAGGGAAGCCAGGATTGTTCTCAGCAAAGACCATCCCTCAAGCCACAGAACTCTGTGTGGACCCCAAAAGTGGTTTCTCCCCAAATTCTGTCCATCCTAGGGGCTCTTATGGACATTCCTGAACAGAGACTGAATTTACAGAGCTACCCCTTAGTTCCAACAGGGAGCTCAGGTCCTGTGGTTTGATAGTTTAGATCCAGATGACTCTACATGTCTGGGAAGGCTGATTCTTCCCAGAGCACACAGAGCTCTTGGGTGTTCTGCAACCTAAGATTACTCTCTCTACAGGGGCAGGATGCAGTTTGAAGAGCAATGTTCTTTTAAGAATTTCTTTAGGATTGTATCATTACATGAGTCATCTTGAACTTGGGAAAATTGATTCTTTTGCTTTGAAAGTTTCAGACCTTTTTTCATTTTTACCTATACTGTAATATTTTTTTCCCAGAAGCAAAATGAGGCAGACACATGTACATCTCAGTGAAAACTGGGAATCTCTCACTGCTCTACCTATTGCTTATACAAGAACCTTTTCCTCCCATCTTTATTTAGCTTCCTAATGAGACAGACCAAAGCAGGAATTGGAAATTACTCCTTCCAGGGTTCCTGGTTCCTTAAACGGCGCCTGGTACACTAAGTCCAACAATATGAGAGGTTACATTAATGACTAAATTTAAGGACAAATTCATGAGTGGAATAGGATGTATCTAAACACTTTTAAACTCTTTTCTAGTCAACGTTTAACGTTCGTTTTAAACATCTTATATGGTTTGATGATTCAGCTCTCTTTTGTTACACTAATAACTAAAGGGTAATTCACAAAGAGAGTCAAATGTTAACAGATAGTAAAGGACAATCTAACAGAGATCATTTTTATTGGGAATATTCATTTTGCCATGGGTTTCTCTGGTGACAGATGTAGTAACCAAAGAAATGTCAGCGTGACATAAAAAAGACAGTCACTCCCATGAAAGCATTTTCTAGTTTCTTGTTAGACAGTGAAAATACATAGAAATGCAAATTCATTTGCAGATAGATTGAAGCAGAAACAGGAATATAGGAGCGACTACTCTTAAGTTCTTGAAAAGAGAGTCAAAGCCCGTGTGGATGAAATAAAATTTTGTTAATGACATCAAGAAGTCAGTGAACTCAGCCACCAAAAGAATGCTATTCATGTCAAATGTCATGATTTTCCTTTGTGCAGCAAAATCCCTCGGATGTATTGGCCAAACCCAAATACGTAAACTCCTTCCAACCGTTGAAAGACAAAGGTGAGTTGCAGTGAAAGCAAGTGCTACCCAAGGTGGGAAGAGGGCAAAGGAATACGTGACAGGCATAAAATTCAGTGATCACGCCTGAGAAATTGCAGGTGAGAAGTGTGACCGAGTCAGCCCAGTGCAGGTCCCGAGTTTGCCTGGACTGTGCTCGAAGATGACAGTGTCGGTTCTCTGGGAAGTCGGGGGGTGTCATGATGCAATCTCAGCCCAGCTGTGTTAGAAGACACGGTCTGCATTTGTGGCATGGGCCATCGAGGTACAGGTGGAAGACTATGGTTAGGATACCCAGCCATGTCCTTGCTGCTGAGTGGTTTGCAGTGGGGACATGTGCTGTGTCCTGGAGGAGGAAGGGGCCACACCTTCTAAAGATGGAGGACCCTGCCACAGTCCCCGTAGGTCCCACGTTTCTATATTGGATGTTACTGGAGTCCAGGCTGTTCAGCTACCAATATTTAAACACTGCAAACAGTCACAGTTCCCTTGGAGGGAAGGGTGGGATGTGGGAGGGGAGCAGGACACACGGCATCGCCAGTTACACTGAAGTTGTACTTAAGGGCCCAAGGCCCACTTCACATTGGGTTATGTGGACATCATTGTGAAGGGTGGGAAATGAGCAATCCCACCAACATTATTTCAATTTCACATAAAGTTCATGGGTTTGGAGAATGTGTTCATCTGTAACCCTTGGGTCCTGTTAGCTCTGCCACTGAACAACCTGAGTGATTTTTATAAATCTCTGTACCTTTCCAGACATTTGTTCCTTGTTAGTAAAATGAAAATCTAGGAAACCACTGAGGTCCTTTCCAGTGAAAACAAGCTATGATTCTACATCTGCTTTGTCTCACTTCCCAGCAACATCTGAAAATCATAGTATTTCATCTCAACTAGTGATGCCTGGCAAACACCAGTTTCTATGGTATCGATGAAATGCTGTCCCTTTCGACCACCCACCCAACATGCCTTGGCTGCCCATCTCTTAAACGTACCCCCAGTTGTAAGAAAGTCCCTAGGCTGATTTTCATTTTGGCCTCAGGCTTGATTCCAACATGGTGACAATAATTCTTATCCTCCTTCTCCCCCTCAGGCAAGTATACACTTTCTCATACTGGAGATTCTGCCAGCAACATCACATTAACTCAGTTTCTATCAACTGAATAAGGCCAGGGATCCTAAAACCAAAGAATGCTGTTTGGAGCAACTTGACATTTAAAGCTAAATGTCGGAGAGGAAAGTCAGCTTCTTATCAGATGAGATATTCTGACCAAGGAGCAGAACAGAGTGGTCACAGCGGCTTCATCATTGCCTCCTTTATCTTGAATTCAATGGAAGATTTATTTCAAGGTGGCTTGAGATTACTCCCTAAGTGCAAAGAGTTGGCTTTGTTGGAAATTTTGTCAGTTGTCCCTTCTTCTCACGACCACAAGATGTGGTTTACTTTTTCATAAAATGACCTTGTCTACACAGCCTTTCCAATCATGGATTGGAATAAGAAGACTTCACAAGCTAGCCTTAGGTGACTGCGTTGACTTTCTTTTCAAAAAGTTCTCGGTGCATATTTCCTAGAGAAAAGGCATTTTCCTTCCAAATTTTCCAGTTGGATTTTATGCTTTTTTTTTTTCTTCATGGGTTTAATTCCTTCACCCTGAAAGTTGATCCGAGATAAAATAAAAATTTCCATTTTGATAGCTTTGTAGCCATTTATGAAGGACAATAATGTGATTTGATGTGGAACGGAGCATTTTACAGTTTACAGTGTATTTTTGCATGGTCTCCAACCCAGAAAATGAAGTATCCGGGTGGACTTTGGGCAGAGATAAGGAAAGTGAAGTCATTCACCAAAGCGAAGCCAGTACAGGAGGATCAGAGTTACTTTAGCACTGGGATCCTAGCACAAGTCTGCAGCCCCATAACAACCTTGAGTGTACAATCCTAGGAAATCTCTGTGAGATTAGTTACATGGTTCATTGCTGATTCCCAGAATTCTAACTGTGTGAGAGGGGAATGGAGGGATAGTTTGGCTATCAGCTTCCAGGGTTGTGCCTCCAACATCTGGATTGTCTCCCTCACACCTTTTGGAGATGCCTTTTGGAAGTGATTTGCATATATAGCCAGAACTGCTTTAGGGTGAGGGGCAGAGCAGCACGTGAGGGGATGCTAAAAAGCAGCATTTCCCTCCCATATTTCTGTCACTCTGAGCCCAACCCAGCGTCAGCCCTCACTGCAGGGCCTAGAGGACCCAAGCTGCACAGTCCCCTGACTGTTTTGAAAGCTGCAGTGTTCAGAGTGTTCCGTAGTTTCTAACATGAAAAGCCTCGACCAGATAAAGATATTCTGGGGAAATTCTTCCATGGGGAGTGGGTTACACAGGCACCTGTAGAGAGAATTCGAGTTCAAATCTCCACAAAGCACCAAGGAACAGCACAAATGAAATGGCAAGTGAGACGTTGGAAGAAAAGAACTGGGACCACTTAGACAGATCTGTACCTCATGAACATATCCAAGAACCAGAAGAGAGTTTGATGAGAAAGATAACCTTAGGAGACAGCTGCTCTGCAACCCTCCTCATCCCACCTTGTTTGGTGACAGAAGGGGGGCTTTGCCTCACCACCAACGTGGGGAAAGAACCTCATGATCACCTTCTATGGAACACAGCACATGAGGTGGCATATGTGGCTGCTGGTGTCTGATTCTTGCCTGGATGGGGCTGGGGCTCTGTGTTCAGATTGGCTGCACACCAGTGCTTCTCAGGGCCAAGGGTTTGTGTGCGCTTCCTGTGGACCATGGTAAGACGGGCAAGAGAGCCCACGTAGGGCTGCGAGGTCCTGGGAGACAGCCATCCAAAGAGGGGAAGGAAGCCAGCTTCAGAGTTTGGATGTGATGCCAGGCATGGGGTGAGGATGGAGTCGCAAGTGACCAGCTTGAGGGACCTGCAGGCGAGAGACCAGAACTGGGGGAATCCTGAGGGTTAGAGCAGTTATCACGTGATATCACCTCACCTGACACCAGGTGACGGTGGCCCCATCTCAAGCATTGACTCACTCGTGCCTGTGGTGGGGGAAGGGGAGGTGGAGAACCTCAGACTCTGGGGTGGGAAAGAAAAGTGGGAAAACTAAGGGGAAAAGCAAGCAAGGAATAAGTGCGGGTTATACAGTCAGATCAAGGCACGGCTCAGCTGGAGAAGAAATGTTTAATACTGGATCCCTTGTCACTTCTCATCACATGATTCTCAAGTATTTAAATTTATCAAAATGCCCCCATTACCTGGGCACATAGGAGTCCTGGAGCACATCTGGGGATGAGGAAGTCTCCCACCGAATAGCTTTTGTAAAGATAATTAGGCAAAAAACAAAATGTTTGATCCCATACCATGTACCTTGCTTGTCTAAATCACTAATTACACACATTTACCTAAAAATTCTCCTAAAACGGTAAAAAATCAAAAAAGCAGAGAAGTATTGTAATCGTTTTCTATTACTATGTTTTCTATTTTATCATCTTAATTCCTATTGTAGATAGTAAGTTTTCTATTGTTCAAACAATTGCCTTAAACTTAGCAGCTTCATTACCACATATCTGCTGCCTCACAGTTTAGGGATTAGAGAGCTCAGCTCACAGGGTCGTCTGCTTGGAGGTCCATTAGCGCTGGAATTGGGGTTCCCATTTGGCTGTGTCTTAATTAAGGATACAACTGCAGGAAAATCCACTTTCAGCCCATTAGGCTGTGGGCAGAATTCACTTCCCTGTGGTTGTAGGAAAGAGAGCTCTGCCCTTCTGCTTTTCACTGGCTAGAAGTGACCCTCGGACCTAGCCCATGTGTGTTTCCTGCCCAAGCCTCTCCAGCCTGGCCACTTATATCACTAAGTCCCCAGGGAACATCTGGCACTCCCGGCTCCTGTCATAAACATGTAAGGTAGTCAAAGCAGTGACATGCCATTACTTTTACCATATTCTACCGGTAAGAAACATGTTCTGTCCACAATTTTTGGTACCAGGGATCAAACCCGGGTCTGTGCACTTGTAAGGCATGCAGCAGAACCACTGAGCTAAATCCCTGGCCCAGTGGGAGGGTATTTTAAGAGGTATGCCACCCACAGAAGGTCACAGACATAGACGCCCTCGAATAGGAAGTGAGAGGAGATAACAGCAGCACAACTTTCAAAGGCAGGTGGGACGAGAGACAAGTGCCTTAGAAAATGAACTTTTAAACCAGAAATGGAGAAAGCTGAGAAGAACTTGCTTTCAACTGCAGAACCTACTGCAGACAGGACTTGGCAGAACCTTTAAAAGATGAGTGATGACTACAAAGTGGACAGACGATTGACTAGACACTGCCCCTAGGGAGATATGGCAACAACGGAAAGCACTCACTCAACACCTTCAACCATCAGGGAGGTGCAGGTGTTCGGAAATCAACAGAACCAATAGAGCAAGGAGCATTCTAATCATGTTTAGAAATGTGGATAAAAACAGCAAAAGAAAGGCTTTGCCTCTGGGAAGGAGAGAATGATAGAGTGATTTGTCTGAACTCAGAGGCCACGGTGCTCTCTGCTTCGGTGGATTTGGCTGGCTGCTCCAGGTCTCGGCAGTCCCGGGACACTTCTAGCCTGAGATGGCAAGCGGGCTGCTGGGTCCACTAACCGCCTGCTCAGGGAAGGTGTGGGCCGGAGCTCACTCTAGGGTCATTAGCCCAGCCCTGGCTCTTGGATCGCCTGGTGTGCAGTGGGGACAAGAGAGGAGGCCCCTGGGTGCACATCAGCACCACAGAGTCAGGGCTGGCGGGACCTTTGAGTCTTGCTCATGAGCACAGCCTGTGGGTGTACAGGTGGGGAACTGAAATGCAGAGATGGTAGGGGTGAGGATCCAGGCTTCCCCAGGAGCCCAGACCCAGCACGGAGCCTGCACAACACCCCCCAGAGCCGGACCAGGAAGGGAACCCGGCATGCTGGACAGGGTGAAGCCGGGAGATGTGTACCCAGCAGGAGATGGGCAGGGAGGATCTGGGAAATGGGGAGAAGGAGCTGCCTGGGAGTGGAGGGAGACCCGGGGCTGTCCTGTCCTGGGGTACAGGGGCGTCCAAGTGCTCAGCGCAGACTCAAGGAGGTCAGCACTGCTGGCCCAGGGCCAGGCTCCGTGAGACCCTGGGGTCTGAAACATGGGGCCTGGCACCCTAATGGGCTTCAGAGCAGACATCCCTCTATTGGGAAGTGGCACGCTGAGCCCAGAAGAGGGAACCACATGTGACTTTGCATGGCCCTGTATGAGCTTTCCCAGCTATTTTAGGAAGATTCATTTTTTGTTTCTCAGCTGCTTCCAGAACAAACAAAGATACTAAGAAGCAGTCATTCTGTGGCACCCAGAATTGTTCTTACATGATATGGGATCTGGGAAAAGCCCCGGTGTTGGTGTGGAAGACCAGGGTGGGGGCTGAGCAGCGGTGGGGCTGAGCTGCACTTACCCACATCCAGCTACAGGTGGCAGCCTCTGACCAGGAAGCAGAGGCTGGACCACTGGCTCGGTGCTAAGACACCTGCGAACCACTGGAAACCAGGTGTGAAAAGCATTTTCATCCCACTCCCCTTATTAGGAGTCATTTGATGGTTGCTACTCTGCTGTGTATAATGAAAGAGATTAGGAAGCTTAAGCACATAATAGTCTAGTTTCCAGGTGCACAGGCCCGTTTCCTGGGTTTCAGGCCAGGGTGCTGGTAAATAGTCTATGCAGCTTCCAGGCAGAGCAGGAATTAGCTGTAGTCAGCAGTGATTTCCACCTGCTGGGAGACTAGTGTCTCATATTTCAGTGGCACCAATGGCACCTTGACACCTTGAGCAAACGCAGGGATAACTCAAGGACAACAGGTTCAGATGTCTTGTGCTTTTTGAATCCACCTCTTCTTCTCCCTTTAGAAAATTTTTACAGTTGCTAGGCTTGCATCACTCTTCAGTGGATGAGTGACTCCTTTCTTTCTTTCTTTCTTTCTTTTCCTTCTTGTATTTCTACTGCCTCCTCCTCTTCCTCTTCTTTTTTTATCTTCCCTCCTCTGTCTCTGTGTCTCCGTCGCTTCTGTCTCTCTGTCTGTCTGCCCTCCTTACTTTTATTAGTTTTTGGTTTTGGTGGTATGGAGGATTGAACCCAAGGACTCCCTACTGCTGAGCTACATCTCTAGCTCCTTTTATTTATTTTGTGTTTTGACACAGGCTCTTGCTAAATCGCCCAAGCTAGGCTTGTCCTTGCCTCCTGCCTCAGCCTCCTGAGTGGCTGAGATGACAGGCATGCACCACTGCCCCCAGCTGATTTTGCACCAAGGTCTTAGGGGTAGAAGGAACAAAATAAAACAAAACACAAAACAGTGACTTGCACGCAGCCCTGGGATTTTCTAGGCCCTCCAGAGTTGATCCTGAAAAACCAGGGTAGCTTTGCATTATCTTTTTAGCCCAGTGCTGTGGCCACTGGAGCAAGCTCCTTTCCGGTTCCACAAACCTACCCACGGCCTCCCCTCCTGGCAGCAGCAACACACCAGAGCAAATAAACAGAGATTCCTGGGAAAATAGGCTCTGAGAGTATCTTGAAAAGAACACCATTCCTAACACAAGGTGATTGTTCCATTGTCTGGGCTGTAGACTCTCCTCATAACCAGGCATGAGAGAGGCTGGAACTGCAGGGGAAAAAATAAAAAACCCAGATGGGAAAGAAGTAGTGAGAAAGTAGTGAAAAGAGTCCCATAGGCCCTGATTACAGCTAATTCTCCCACAATGCACTGCGTCTTCCTCGGCTTCGCCCTGGCCAATGGGCCAGGCTCCTCTCCTGCCTGGTCCCCTGAAGCTGTGCGTGGGCTTCTCTCTGGGCCCAGCTCAGCCCTGCCATCTCTGCTTTGCAGCTTTGCATCTCTGCACACACTGGCTGTTCATGAGATAAGCCCAAGGTCCCACCCGGGAGAGGAGAATCCAGCTCATGTGGCTTGGCAGGACCTTATCTCACTGGGTAGGAATTGCAGATAAAGCATCGCCAGCAGCCAGGCTATGCCAGCCGAACGGGAGGGAACACCCTGTGGAGCTCTGACCCAGCGCTGGGAGCTGGAGCCGAGGGGCTCCTGGGTGTGATGTGCTGCCAATGCACACACGGGCTCTGTGGATAAGGCTCCCTGGCCTTTAGATCCCGGCCACATCCCTCCACAGGGCATGGGCAAGGCGGCTGCGGATTCCATGACTACACACCACGGGCACTGCCAAGGATAACTGTGCAGGGTGAGAGCCTCGCCTGGCGCTGGTGATAACATGACTTGGTTTCCTGAAGTGGGCAGGGCAGAAGCATCTGCCCCATCTGCTGTCTTTATCACCTGATTGTGGGAAATGAACAAAATACCTCCATCGCCACCAACTCCTTTGAAAAGGAATAAATAAGTCACATGAGTGGCGCCCCTTCCAGAATTTGTGTTGACAATTGCTTATGTATTAAAATCTGCAACCACATGAAATGCTCCCAATCTGCTCTCTCTTAGGCTGGAACAGGATCCTCGAAGTGTGTCCTCCCACCAGTAAGTAACTCCAGGTTCCCCACACACCTGAGGGTAAGGTCCATTCCCACACCTGGAACTCAGGTGGGGCCCTGAGCCTCCAGACACCTCTGATGTCTGCTCCAATTTCAGAACCACTGATCCAGAGGACAGAGTGAGGGTGTGTAGGAGCCTGAGGCCCGCAGCCTGGGGCTCACGAGACTCAGGAGCTTCCCTTCTTCAGGAGCAGGGATGGAAAGGACTTCACTTTCCACTGCAGGTGCCTCTCTGAGTCTCCTCTGTGGGCAGGAACTTCTTGGGAATGGTGTGAGGAGAGGCACCTGCTGTCAGATGGTGGAGCTGGGAGGGGTGGGATGGGCAGCACCTTTTGGGCTTACAAACCTGGTACAAATCTCTGTGTCCTGGTGACAGAATCAATGGTGGATTCTCTGCAGGGCAGAACCACCTGATTCTTACAGCCCCTCTCGGTCCTGTGGATGACCAGTTTCACTCAAACCCAAGATCCAACACTCTAAGGTCTATCTTCTTTGTGTCCCAAAAGCAAGAAGTGCTGACAGCTGGTGAGGGAAAGATTTTTTGGATCAGATTTCCTGGATCTACTGCCTTCAACTTGGGTGAGCGGAGTCCTCTGAGCCTGGTCATGGACCTCTTCCAAGAGGGAAGGCCACAAAAGTCCTGGCTGGGTTCCTGCTAGGGGTTTCCTGCTGGGCCCATCTGCACTGTGTGCAGTTCCTCGGCAACAAGTCACCAGTCCTTGCTGAGCTTCGTGCCCAGGGTCAAGAACATCAAGAAGAACGATAATCTCCCCACAGAATGCATAGACACACTTTTGGGAAAGCAGGTTTCGAGGGGGTGGAGCTCAGTGTGATGGCCCTGGGTTCAATCCCCAGTACTGCTGAAAAAATAAAGGTAGGGTGGAAGAAGAAAGAACAAGAAAGGAAGGAAGAAAAAAAGAGGGAAAGGCAGGAAGAAAGACAAAGAAGAAAAGAGGAAGAAAGGGCTGAATCTCTCTCCATCTTTCTACGTCTTTCTGTTTCTGTCTCTCTTTGTGTCTGTCTGTCTGTCACTCTTTTTTTGGGACAGGGTCTCACTTGGACTCGAGACGATCTTCCTGTCTCAGCCTCCCAGTGCTGGGATTATAGGTATGAGTTACCATATCCAACTCCAGCAGGAGTTCTGTGCCAGGGAACAGGTGGGCTGTGAAGTCCTCCTAGGAAATTTTCCACTCCTCAGCTCAACTCCCCGGGAGATGGGAGCAGGGGAGACCTGTCCAACAGACAAGCAAATTGAAGCAAGAAAGCATGCACACACACACACACACACACACACACACACACACACACACCGATTTTACATACTGAGCTATGTGTGGGTGTGAGGAGGAAGAATTAGGCATTGATAATCTTTTTTTTTCTCAGTGAGTTTATTGGTACCTTTTAGGTATACAGTACAGTTACAATCATCGTTGGGATCTCATACTTCACATGACAGGATTCATCGATAACCTTACGAATTTCCGATGGATTTTTCTCTTCCTAGAAGGACAACAAACCACAGCCATGGAGGCCGCAGCCTGGAGGACACAGTGGCTCTCGCTTCCCAAAGGGCTGGGGACATCACACAAGGGAAGGGAGGTGTGTACAGGGGAAGACGCTCCTTCTGCTTTTCTGTTTGTCAGAGGGGAAGGGTCCAGGCGGGAGTGGGGAGCATGAGAGGAAAGCAGCCCTTTGCAGAGAGCCCTGAAATATCCCAGTCCCAACCGTGCTTGCCAGGACATGTGTGGATGAGACACCAGCCACAGGAGGCTGGGAGAGACTAGTTTTAGGACAAGACACACAGTGCCCTCTGTACCTCGCTCTTTGAGGGATGGCTCCACTCCCTCCTTGGCTGCAGCACTTCCTTCCCTTGAACTCCCGTTAACCTCGGTGGAGATTTCTCCTCTGCATTTAGTTGAGGCTGAATAAGGGGTTGAGTCCATGGCTCACGGCAAGCTCCACCACCTGTACCCAATTCTCAGGCCACCCAGGTGAGACAACAAAGTGACGAGCTTGTTGGGGAAGGGAGGAGTGCCTTCATGACCTCTACGAAGCTGGACGGCACACAGGCTTCGAGATGAGCCCTCTGAGCCTGTGCTTCCGGGCCTGGATGGGTTGTAGAGTTGGTCAGAAAGAACATTTACCTTCATGTGCCTCTGGAGCAAAGAGGACATTCCTTGAGTTCATTCACCTTTCCTCGAATGACGAAATGGCAAACACTGCAGACATCCCATTCGCTCAGTAGGATAAACACAGCACTAAATATGTTTTCAAGGTATGGTTCTGCTTGGCTGTGTATGGATTTGTTTTCACACTGAGCCTCGCAAACAGTTGTTCCAAGATTCATTCATTTGACAGAAAGTGGTTGGGCACACTTACTCTGAGCCAGGCAGTCTTCTAGGCAGTGGGGGTCTGATGGGGACCAGGATGACGTGGGAGATGGAGCCTGTCTTCACGGTATCAGTCACCTATCATGTTATAAACCTACCACACGCTACAGCTTCTATGCTCTGTATCCTTTCATTTTCTTAACCTCTGCTGTCTTCCGGGATGCTGATTGTTCTTGATTTGGAGTCGGCAGGCCTTGCCAGTGAATAGTTCAGAACTCATCTGCCCTTGTGCTCCAGGACAGCAGGAGAACTTACTGCCCACCATGTTGTTTTGCTCATCTCTTCTCCTTTCACAGGTCTTGCTGACCTTTAAGGGGCAGGTGGCACCATGTGTCCCCCAGGAAGCCTTTCCTGCCCACTCCTGCCCATCAGGTCCTCCCCTCTGAGTCGTGGAGCACTTGGGGTGCTGCTGTGAATTTTGGTATCACTTGCTTGTTGCTTTTTGCCTCACGTTACCATATGGTCACTCCGTGCCAGTTCATTGGCACATGACTCCAGCACAAATATGTTTGAAATGAGCCTGCTTACTCGCTAATTGACAAACTTCTAATAGTTGAGTTATGTACCGATTCCCTCACGTATAGCAACTTAACATATTGGGGTCCCCACTCTGTCCCAGATTATGTGGTGCTATGAAAGGAAGGGGAGAAAAGGAAGTTGAAAATGCAGTGGTTATCCTCAAGGAACTTGGGTTTGCCAAAAGTGATCCAGGAAAGGCCAAGAAACAATTGAATAATTTTGAAATAAAGAAATATCCTCCTGTTGTAATTCTTGGGCTTGGTTGCCTGAAGTCACTGTGTGTGTGTGTGTGTGTGTGTGTGTGTGTGTGTGTGTGTGTGGAGTAAATTATGTCTGGCCCTGAAAGAGGAAGGTTGGCTTTAATCTACTTTGGACACCTGCGTTGTGTTTAAGTTGTCTACATATAGGAAGGTGGAATGATTGGATGACAGCTGGCCTCTATCTAGACGTTCAAAGTTGGAGAAAAAGCTGCCAGCTGCTGCGTTGTATTTTCTCCACACTAACCAACTAATTCTTGAACTACCACAGTCCTCCTGAGTGGCAAGTTGTTGCCAGATGTCTCCCACTTCACAAAATTTCAAACATGGGCCTCAGGCTGGTGAAAACAATTTTGCTTTCAATACCACTCATTGTAAAGTCTGGGTTGAGGAAAAGTAGCACTGGAAGAGACAAGGAAAACGTGACCAGGAAAGGGAGGGCCGTTCACGTAGCCTCACCACGTGTCCCCTCGGAACACCCACCCGGAGCGCCTCACAACTCCCCGATTTTCTTGATGCACACTTGCGGGCTCTTGAGCGGCTCTTTGACATTCTTCTACCTCAGTGTTCTTGCTTGTTTGCTAAACCCTTCAGGACAGGCTGAAAGGAGACATACTTCCTTCCGGTGGGTTGTTTGGTGTGCAGATGTGTGTTGGTGGAGCCTGGTTGGGGTGTGAACTTGAGCGCGCGCACGTGTGTGTATTCTTATGCGTCCCCTTCTCGATTGTAGTGAAGTTCCTCTATGCCCTGGACTTTCAGTGGTGCTGAGAAGGTGAACATGCACTTTAGCTTTGTAACAATAATGCTGAATTGTGAAGCGCGTGAGAAAATACCTAACACAGCACAGAGATGCTGTACATGGTGTGCGGCAGCCATTAGAAACGGAGCCAAAGGTGATCCGCGGATCCTGGATGTGGCTGCACCGCCATCCCCATGACCTGTGCCTTTGAGTCTGAGGGCTGGAAGGGGAGTCAGTGGCCAAAATGCGTGGGAAGAAAAAGAAAAGAATTGGGACTGTGGATCACTAAGGTGGCAGGCGCCCGAGTCCCCCTCCTAATTCCACACGCCAGGGTCTGCTCTTGGCCTGGAAAGAAAGGGACCCCAGAGGAGGGAGGGTTCTGCTATCAATGCCTCCCTGGCCCAGGGTTCTAGTGAGTGATCTGAGCACCGCGGGTGGTCTGGGATCCGTGGGAGGAGGAGAAGGACCCCCGGGTTCCGTGGCAGCTGTTCCTTCTCAGGCATCTTTCTATCAGCAGCTCAAGCTCTGTCAGCGGAGAGCCACCCAGCTGGCTCACCAACGGGGCCCGCGTCTTAGCCCTGGCTGCACAAGGTCCGCTCCTTGAAGGAAGGAAGGAGTTTGATGGGCAGAGGAGCCAGGAGGGGCCTTGTTGAGAAACTCTCTTCTCCCTGCGTGAGTTTCCGTGGAGCATTCTCCAGGGAGGATTGCCATGCTTTGACTTTAAATATTGCCACTGTTATAGTTGGGTCTGGATGTTCCCCCAAGGCCTCATTTAGCCAGAGGGGGCTGAATCCGAATTGTGAGCTGCGGTGAAGGGTGTGTGCTTATGAAACCAGTACATGTGAGTGAGTAGTTTAAACCACCTGACTCCTGGAAGTCTGGATGGGATGAAAGAGGCTGAAAGACGCTGTGAAGGCTTCTTGTTACCTTTGCTCCCTTGTGGCCGCCATCTTGTTTCTCCTCTGTGAGGCCCGTTTGCCATCCCTGCCTTGGAGCCAGCTGACTATGGACTGCGACCTCTGTGAACTGTAAGCCAAATAAGCTCTCTAAGTCTTTCCCCTCTAACTTTTGGTGCTGGGTATTTTGTCTCAGCAATTAGACAAGGTAACTCACATAGCCACCAAGCTCGGTTTCAGCCTAAGAGTAATAGGGAGGAAGGCAGAGGCTGCTGTTCTGTAAGAAAATGCTAGCATTGGAGAGAGCAGGGGAAACACACTGTGGACAAATGAAAAACAGAAACAAAGTATGTTAAAGTGGAAAAATAGGAGAATGTAAATATACTGTTGGTTACCTTCAAGACTCTCACACAGACAAACTCACATAATTTAAACAGTATACACCAGACTATGCTCAACAAATTTTCCTGTCTGAAATGTAATTTGAATGGCTACATTTTTCCGATGAGTTGTAATACTAAATTGATGTGACCAATCCTTCATTTCAGGGCTCACAGTAAAGAATTAATGTTACCCAAAGACTGACCTGGCCACTGTCCTTGGCTACTGGAGATGACCTCCAAGCCTCAGGATGTCCTGCCTATAGGCGTCTGTTTACCCCGGGGGTTGGGCCACACCCAGCCACCTGACAGTTCAGTTTCTGATGGGCTTTGAATCAGGGGGCTGGAGACTAAGGTTATCAGCTTGGTTTCTAGAGAGGCTGAAGATTAATGGTCAGCTTTGTGGGAAATCAGTCATGGCAATGGATGGAGTTGTCCCAGTCAAAGCTCGAGACACATAGGTATCAAGCAACCTTCCCTGTTGGCCTCCAACTGAGTCAGGGATCCTTAGAAAGCTTGTAGTTAAGAGCAACTCTGAAAAGCTGTTACGTGGCTAACTTGCTAAAAAGGATTTCAAAAGGATCTCAGAAGAATGTAAGCCAAGGAAACGAAAAGTCTTACCAATGCAATTTTCCTTAGCATATTAATACTTGTTTCAAAACTTGCTACGAATTTATATATCCAGATTCTTCTCTGCTCTGTCTCTTAACATCCGAGTGATTTTCTCTCTGTGCTTTTCTAGGGCTTCTGCCTCCTCCTTCCTCGTTTGGGTCTTTTAGTTTTCTTTTCCTCGTCTATATTTTTCTCTTAGGGTGTATCTTTGCCTTTACTCTAGTGAAAAAAATACTATATTTAAAACTAAATTTTAATGTGCAAAAAGTACTTTTTATTTTATATTTCAAATGAGTTAAGCTGACACTCTACATTTCTATCATTTCCCAAAAGTTTCAATTATGATGGTTCATCATGGTGCAGGTAATTAAATTTTTTGCCCTTTAAATTTGGGAGCTACATTCAAGCAAAACAAACAAGCAAACAAAAATAACAACAGACTCCCTGAGCAAAGATAAAAAGCCTTCCTCTCACATTCAGATCTCGCTGACTTCTTCTATTTTCAGCCAAGGGAAACTCTGCTTTGAAGAGGCTGGCATGGTTAGATTCTGTCATATGGTTAGATTCTGTCTTACGGTCAACTGAACGGTGACTTCGATTCGATGGATAAGGTCCCTTGCTTCATGTGAAATGACCACACCTCAGGAGCATCCCTCCCTGAGAGTGAAGACCCAGGAGGCCTCTTAGGATCTACCTATCCCAGAGTAGGCCCAGCCCCTGTGCATGGAAGGACGCTGAGATGAGTGTACCCGAGTGTGGTTCAGAAACTGCCAGGACCAGGACTCCCTGAGGGAACCTGAGAGGTCAGAACTATTTTCATGTTGAAAATAAAACATAACCTGTTCTTCCCACTCTCAGTTCCTCACACGGGCACCGCGGAGGTTTCCAATGGCTCCGGGATGTGCACTGTCAGTGCAGATCAGCCTTCAGCCCTCCCATCACGTCCACCTCCCCGCCTGTGTGGATTCAACCAACCTAGGGGCACAAAGTACCTGAGAGAAGAAATTTGTATCCTGACGAAGACTACCGGCCTTTGCTTCTTGCGGTTATCCTCTCTGGACACAGTGTGACCACCACTCAGAGAGCAGAGCTTACTGTCTCAGGTATTGAAAGCAAGCTGCAGACGGTTTAAAGTATATAACAGGAGCACAAGTCGTATGAAAACACTGCCCCTATTTATAAAGGGATTGAGCACTCATTGATATCCATGGAGGGCCTTGAATCAGCCCCTTGGAGATAGATAGGGATGAAATATATGTATATGAGTGCATGAAAAAAACACAACTGCTTTCCATTGAAAACATTAAAGATGTTTGCAAAAATTGTAAAGCAACAGATTTGTTGCTCTATTTGTTTCTTGCTTTGAAAACCGTGGTTAGTCTTTATAAAAGTATTATTTTTGTTATCAGGCAGCAGGTTGATTATTGCTGCTGCAGATGAAATAAATAATAAAATAAATCCATTGCAAATGTATCTACTTCTAATTTTATTTCTAGCACAGTTAATATTGATAAACACCAGCATGTGAAAACAATGACTTAAATATCCAAAAGCTCTGAGTTTTAATAAATCAAGGGGTCCCCAGGCTAGCAAGTGTGAGCACTGCTAATTTCAAGCAAAAGGAATATTTTTTGAACAAAACCTACTAGGAGAAAATGTATTTTCTCATGTTGTTTAATTTGGATAGCCGGGCCTGTTTTTGTGCACTGTTGGTATTAGAGGGAAAAAAATGTCCATCTAACTGAGTTTCCCAGATGAGTGACTGACTAAAGACTTCCTGACGTGAAGGGCCAGAGAATAAAATGTCAACAGCAGGCTCCACTCTTCCTGGAAACTGCAGCCCCTGATCCCCGAGAGACAGCTGGAGCCCAGTTAGGGCCAGGCCAAGCTGCAAGTGCTTCTGCTCTGTGCCCCTAGTAACCAGCAGAGAACATTCCTTTCTCAAGCATTTGTGTCCCTTCACCCAGATCTCAGTCTCATCAGCAGATCCTGTCTTCCCTGCCGGGCCTTCATACTTAGCTTTGCTGCCTTTGTGATTATAATTTTAAAAATCTGAGAAATAATGGATGTATGAGCACTGTCTCATCTCAGAAAGCCCATGGTCACTTCTCTGCAATGAGGCCCCCCGCATGGCTCGAGCCCCAGCGGCCCCACTCCCTCACTGTGTGGCCATCGGCAAGGGTTTAACCTGTCCAAGCCTCCACTAAAGCACACAAGTTCACTGGGAAGTGGTCACGAGCATCCAATAAGATAAGACAATGGAGGTGCAGGGCTCACCACAGGGCCTGATATGCAATATCACTATTCTAACTGTGATTATTATGAAAAGTATGCATACAGCACAGTTCCTCTGTTTATGTCCTAAAAGATGCTATTCCAGAGAGCAGAAATATGTTCTAAGTATGTCCAGAAAAGTGACTGTCTCTAAGTCTACTTTTAGTAACACTACTACAATAATACTGAAAATTACTGAGCACCTACTCTGTGCCAGATACTGGTGTAAGCACATTTCCTGTAAATGAAGTATGACAGCCGATCACAATATGGGTCTGATCGGAAATGTGCATCTCCCTTCTCTCTCTGCTTGCTGGCTGCCGTGACAGAAACAACTTTCCATCACCCTGGCTCTTCCATCCAGGTCTTCCTGCCTTGGAGCCAGCCAATAATGGATTGAGAATGTGAGCCAAGATCAAGCTCTCCTCCCTTCAGTTGAGGGTGTTGGGTACTTTGTCCCAGGGACAGGGAAAGTGATGGAGACAGTGAACGAACATGAGAGGCAAGGACCCTTCCATTATCTACGGTAGGGAGGAGAATCACACATTTCCAGATGCTATGCTAATGCTTATCGCTTCAGGCACAGCGAACTCATCCTGAGGAATGGCTGCAAGCACCAGGAGTCCTTCCTAGTCTTACCCACCAGGCAGGACCCTCCGCCTACGCTGCCTTCTCAGGGGCCTTTCCTCCCTCGGACCCCTCGGTCCCCATTGTCATCCTGGGGATCCACTTCAACTCCTTGGTCTTCACCACACTCTGTCCCAGCCAGGGTACTAGCAAACCCCGGATACACCCCACATGGGACCCTCCCCTCTGTCCCCTCTGAACCTCCAGTTCCAAGAAGGCTCAGGGGATGAATGTGTCCAGCCTGCTTAGCCCACACTGGACGTTCTCAAAGCAAGACCTGGTAACTCCTGGAAGTCTTGGAGCTGGCCAAGGACCAAGAAAGGCTCAAGGGCACAATGTCCTTTTCTTCTCTGCCCCTGCAGGTGTGTTACGCTGTTGTTGCTGCAAATATTTTGGATTAGGTCAGTACTTCGTGCGGCCAAGTCATGTGTAAATCACACAAGATAATAATTTACTGCAGACATTTCCATTTTTTCACTGAATGTTTAAAATTATATGCCATGCCATTTGAAATCTCCCTGTCCTCAAACTAAGAATGTTGTGTAAGAAAAGTAACCTTCTATTCCAAATGTTTACAAAGCTCCCAACGTTCCTGTCAATTTACTCTTTTATAATTTACCTCTCTGCCAGACAGATAGGCAAGAAATCAATTTTGCTTGGGTCCCAGTCATATTTCCTGATGAATTGGGTAAATATTTGTCTGACTGCTTCACATGGATAGGAACAAAGTGTTGATATAACTGTACCATTTGCCTTCAATCTGAATTCTCCCACTAAGTTTCAAAACGTGTTTTCTTGAGGTGGGAAAGTCGCAGATTCTATAGCAGAACCCCAGTGCATCTGGAGGTTTCTGTACCACTGGAGGGAAAACAAGAATGTTAGAGAACTTCTCCATCATGGTGAACAAAGAGTAAAATGTATGAAGAGTGAATTAATTATCCTCAATGATATGTCACATTTATAGCTTTGCCAGGAGATTAGCTTTCGGGAAAGAGGTAACTTCCACTTTTCCCAGGTTCAAGCTCTGCTCTCTCCTTTCTTCGTCTGGAGGACAAAGTGCCCCTCGGGGAAGTGACAAGCAAATGGAGTTACCAGAATATCTCAGAATGCTCCATTCAGACAAACAGGAACACACACATTTAGAGAGAGTTTGGTGCTATGGTTCCAATTGAGATTTTTCAAACTGAAGTTTTGAAAATGAGTGTGTTCCCCAGTCTCTCCCCTACTATGGAGGAGTAGTTATTCCCTTTTCTACAGATGTATTTGTATCCAGGAAAATGGAAAATGTTTTCCCTCCATGGGCAATTAAATTGCCACCTTGTAAGTATTTTTCAGGAGACACTGTCTTCATAAACGAGGCCTTTGGATCTTAAATAGCCTCGGGCATAACCATGCAGCCAATGTGAGTGCCACAGAGTGGAAATGAGGCTTAGCTGTAGCTGCAAAGTCAAGGACTTCAACCCAGTTTCAGTCCTCAGTGGGCAGTGTTTCTAGTGAGATCGGGTCCTTTCTGAGTGGCATGACTGGATCTCAGCAAGGGATGTTCCTGAACAGCAGTCACTGCAACTTTCGGAGATCAAGTTCCCCACCTGTAAAGCAAGGCAGTGAGCTAGACTTGCTCATCAAGTACACTGGGACTCGTGCAGTCCCTGTGAACCCCGACACGTGGCAGGCATGACTGATGCCCACCAAAGTCTTTCCTGCTCACCTTAGCCTGGACTGGAAGCCACAGGCCTTCTCAACTAGATGCTTCTGAAGTCACTACTCAGTGAGGACATTCAGTCTGCTTCATTGTAATCTATGTATTGTTATGAGGCTGTTATCAAAGAGCCTTTCAGTCCCACCATCCCCTTGTGTGTGTCTGGAGAATTATGGGTGTATTCTGCTTTTTAACTCAAAGAATGGAGTCAAAGCATAGGTAACCATAAAATGCTAGTTCACCAGATGTGTGTATCAAGCTCCCTTTCTCATTTACAGATCTGTTTTGCCCTCTAAAAGTTAGCTTAAAAATATCTGCATCAAGTAACTCACAGATATTCTCAGCATCTTCTGTAGAAATTCTCTGAGAGCTGGCAAATGAAATATAATCACAGGATATTACTCTTTTAACACCAATGACCTCAGACCTAGAGGACCAAGGAACCCTGTATTTTAGTTTTAGTGGTATTTAGTTCAGTGGTGTTTCATTTTCAGTGTCTCTTCTCTCTTCATAATGCTGAAGGAGAGACAACTTTCAAGTCATTTCTTTTATCTGATGCTTCCTAACCTTTACAATTGTCCCAGCACATCAGGCTAGAACAAGTTTAACAACAGACCCAAAGTTTAAATCATTGCTCATACAATGAGTGATGTCAATAATGCTAGGTTGCCTTTTTATTCCTTAGAGCAAGTTCTCTAGTGCTGTAAGTTTCATGATGATATAGACAAAAGAAAAAAATTTTAATGAAAAACTCAGTCTAGACAGATATTAAGTGGGCCCCTTTAGAAGAAGATGCTTCCATAAATCTCTGATTAATTTAGCAAAAATTTATGGTACTGTCTGTGTACATGGTACAGTGGACCCTTGACTTACGAAGTCAATTCATTCATGAGGGCTGGTTGTAACTCAAGTTGGTCCATCAAAGGCTCAGGCTCCTCTACACAGCCTTCAAAGTGTCTCTACACAGGCAGAGCTGTGTCCTTAGAGAGACAGTGGCCCAGGATTTCTCGACTAACCCCACACAGCAAAGGATGTTGTCATGTTCCTTCCAGAGCTCTTTAAGGGTTAAATCTGTACCTGAGACCATCTGAAAGCACAAGCAGCTGGCATTTGGGTCAAAACTCAAGATTTCGGTTGTAAGTTAAAACTCAATTTCTGGTCATAACCCAAGTGGTTCATAGGCCAGGTGAGTCATAACTCGGGGGCCCACTGTGTATCATGTTAAGGGAGATAAAGAATAGACTGATCAAGACTTCAGGAAGCTCACGGTCTTCTAAAGTGAATGGGAAAGGTAATCAGACTGTAGCACAGCAGAAAAAATGTGTTTCTAGGTGGAGTTTACCAGGATACTCAAAAGAGGGAGATGTTCTGGAGGAGGGAGGGTCAGGTAGCTTCAAGGAAAAGGAAGGAACTGAGCTTGGCCTTGAAAAAGGCAAAAGCTCTCCCAGAATGAAAATAAGGCCTAGAATTTGGAGAAGGATCCTGGTACCAGTGTCTGCTTTGACTTGGAAGAGAGGAGAAGGTGGAGCCCAGTTGAGAGGACCATGGAGAGTCTAAGTGGGAAATTCTGCTGGCCTAAACAAGGAAAGTGAGCGGAAGCTGAAAAGCAGGGTGGGTATTGGAATGGCAGTGCCAAGGTAAGACATCAGGACCATTGTTTGTCACAGGGAAGAGAAGGGAGTCTCAAAGCCTGTGCAGCGTGGCCAGCCCGAGGCACCGTGGGAAGGAACAGCTATGCCACAAGAGAGCGGCTGAGTGGGGAGAAAGCGGGTTCATTAACACATCCAGAGCTGGCAACTCTAGGAAAATATTTCAGAAAGAGAACTTAGGAGTTGTGTACATAAATAGATCCATTGCCAAAAAGCTTACAGCTTTTGACGTAGTTCTTCTTGATCATTTGAATATTTTTGGTAAAATGGCTTTTTTTTTCTGCCAGACATACTTTTTTTTTTTTTTTTTTTT
>NW_022900932.1:11478010-11497271 GCF_012274545.1 Fukomys damarensis | reverse complement strand
ACATTTTTTTTTTTTTTTTTTTTTTTTACAAATATAAATATTGGATTGCATCCTATGGTGTCCAATTAAAGATATCCACTATAAATTTAATTTGCAGACATTTCTGCATGAAAGTTTCGGGGTGGTTTAACAAAAATGAATAAAACCCTTGCTCTGCAACTAGTGAGTTTTTATGTTCTAGTTCAAAGACAGAGGCTCATTACTACTGGTACAGGCTCTAAGCATAGCTTTCAGGGTCAGGTGTGGCCAATGAAGTTTTCTGGAAATGGAATTTCTTAGACTCTCAAAAATAAATAAATAAAAGAGTGGAAGATAAACTTTAAATAGCAAATGATCATTATGAGAATTGAAAAATAAAGGCTGAAAAAGAGGGAAACAATCATTCGTAGTGAAGTAATGAAATAGACCACTGGGCATTTTGGTTAAGATATTTATATAAAAAAAATTGTGTCAAATATTTACCCAAACATAATGATGTTCTTGTGGCAATAACAGGACAAATATTTACAGAAAATAATGGAAAATTTGTAGGTCAAGTTGAATGCTGCTGAAATTTGTTAAGATGGTTCAACAAGGAGCCAGTGATTTAGCTCAATGGTGTCGCTGCCTGCAAGGCAAGGTTCAGAGTCTGATCCCCAGTACCAAAAATAAATCAAAAGTAAAAATAAAATAAAATGGCTAAACACATAAGATGGATTTAAAACACACACGCGTGCACACACACACACAAAATGATCATTACCTAGAATGAAGGACTTTTTTGGTAGAAAAAGTGTTGCTATGTAGCCCAGGCTGGCCTTCAACTTGTGAAGATCCTTCTGCCTCAGCCTTCCAAGGGCTGAGATTATAGGCATGCACCACCATACCCAGCCTTGAATAGAGAATTTTTAAAAGGCTTGTTAATCATGGTGGACTATAAAATTAGAATATTTAATACTTAAAAATTCTAAAAGTGAACCAAATTATACTAGCAATAAAAGTCATATTGAACACTTACAAAAATTTTTTAAATGATTAGATTGTTATAAGGAAGTAAAAGATGACATGTTTTTATATCTGCTATGACAGTGAGTTTTGAATTATGAAAAGCTGAAAACAGAACTTTACATTTTAGGCATTGATTTAAAAGTGCATGGAGAATTTTGCTCAGATGGTTGCTGAAGAATAAACAAATAAGGCAGAAGACTCAGGCTATGGAGTCTGCTGCTAGGAGACATACCCTTAGTCCTGCCTACCCATGGCTGGCTATGGTATAGTTCAAAGTTTGTGTTTGACATCAGTGTGTGTCAGAAGGTGGAAAATTGGAGAAACGGATCAAGCTTGGCCATACAACCATCCTTAAACACTTTATTCCAATGCTGACTGAACACTGCTAAAACAGATTTACTGTAGATGAGCTATCAGATTAATATGCAGGAGAGTTCCCTGAAACAACAGGGCAGCTTCCAGTAAAAAATTGTGGTCCTCAGCAGAAAACTAAAATAATTTTGAACATGAGGAGCCCACATTATTTTATTTGGAATAGACCATTGTTTATTTGGTATGAACTTTTAGACAAAATCTTATGAAAAGAAAAATCCATGCTTTTCCCATTGCACTTATAAATGGGTTACATTCCTTTTTATTTGAAAAGGAATGTTCTAAGTCTAAAGGAACTGTCTGTGACATGGGAAGCACAGTGATATCCCGATACAATATAACTAATGAGAACAAAGGAACAAAAATATGTGCACTAACATAAAGGTTTGTGTACAAATAATCCTGGAAGAAATATCTTTCAGGATTATTTTCTGGCTATCTTAGATCAAGGTGTGCCGTCTATCGTTGACAGAGGTGAACAGCTGGCACAACAAAGCACTGTTTTTAGGTTTCTTTAATATTAACTTTGAAAATGTGAAAGAAATTTTTTTTTTGTAGTAGGGATCAAACTCAGGAACTTGTGCTTGCAAGGCAGGTGGCAGCACCACTGAGCTAATGAAAGTAATTTAAAAGCAATTCATTTATCATATGAAACCAAATTCTGTGTTAAGGGGTGGTCAAAATCACAGTGTAGCAATTGTTATGATAATACTAAAATATCTTACAGTATTTTGCAGGATAATGCTCATTTAGCCTTCATGATTCTATTACAATATTCAGACAAGATATGTAAAATCCATGGTTGTTTCTGAGTTTAAATATTGTCTAAAAACATTTATAGTAGTAGTGCCAGTTACCAGTTCTCTACAGAGCAGTTTCTCCAGTTTCTATCAATTTTATAGAATAATCTAAGAACTCTGTTGACTCAGGAAAGGTTGTCTACATTGGCATTATATTAACAGGACAAAATCTTCATTATTACAACAGTATTAATAATTTTGCTAAACTCAGGCAAGAAAAGCCTTTAATGAAATAAATACATACTTTACAAATTATTTGTGTCTTGAGTTTATTAATCATCGGAACTTAACTATCTCATCAACAGAATTCTCCAGAAATGATCAATGAATAATCACTATAAGCCATCTTTGCTATTTTATGATGTAATTAGTTGTTTTATTAACGACTACCTAATATTATACTTGATAGGAGCATATTTTGATCTTGTCTTCATGAGTGTGTTTGTCAAGGTTCATAACTATAACATTTTGTTAACAGTTTGATAATGCAGTAGTCACCTTTATATGTCAAGTTGGCTGGTCCATGGTCTGCAGTTATCCATTCAAATTTAAGTGTCCTGTTGATATAGTGTCCCTCTATAGCCAGATGACTGTGAGTAACAGAGGTTATCCTAGCGAACCTGATGGCATGATTTTCTACCAGTGGCAACATCATTAGACCAGGCCTGAGGTGTGCTCAGGAAGAACTTGCAGCCCTTCTTGACTGCCCACCCTGGGGACTTTGAACCTGCCACTGTCTCAGTACATCCCTGCTGCTACAACAATATGCCTGAGGCTGATTCATGTGTCTGTAATAAAAATGCATTAAGATGATAAGTCCAAGTTCAAGGCACTGGCAGTGTGGGTGTCTGGTGTGAGCATGCTCCCTGCTTTCAAGATGGTGGCCCCTTGAATGCTGTGTTCTGACGTGGCAGGAGAGGAAGGGACCCCAGGGTAAAAGGCTCAAAATAATATATATTTTTTGCAAATAGCATTATTAGAATGTAAAAAATAATGCAATTATTATTTCAACTACTAAGTGACTTATTTTTCTGAGTTTGTATATAGATTTTTGAACCATAGCGATGGGGTGTACTGATAAATAATTCTAACTTTTGAATATGCTAAAACTGGAAGACCAATACAGATAGATCTTCCAAAGTGTCTGTGTTTGATCCATAGTCTCTAGTCATGACCGAAGCACCAAAAGATAGCCAATTTAAACAATCCTTGATTTGAAGTCCTACCACCTGTAATTAGAAAAGTTTCATTTTGATACAAAGGAGAGCAAAAAGGAAACTTGTCTTGGTAGTAAAAGCAAAAAGTAGTAAGGAGACACAACCGTTTCAAGGAAAAGTGAAGTCAAAAGATTTTAAGTGAAATTAGGGCAAAATGCAAAGTGACTAAAATAATCTCCCTGTCTTGTTCATCTTCCTTTGTGCACTGTGGAGCTTCTCAAACTTTAGACCTTGATGTAAATGTCTATTTATCCAAAATTACTGATTTTTGCATAGTTTTGCTACTGAGAGTATATCATTTTTCTGTGTTTCTTTTTCTTTGCATATGGACAGTTAACTAGGTGAGATGGATTATTCCAGGAATTCACTGGGTCATATATTTAGCTGTTCCTTCCTTCATCCATGTACTCAACATTTACTATGACAGACTGTTTTAGTTACTTTCCTGTTGTTGGGACAAAATACACAGCAACTCAAAGGAGTGATTTATTTAGGCTCATGTTTCAGTGGGGTCAGTCCATGGTCAACTGGCTCCAAGGTAGAACAGCACGGCAGGACAAGAAAGCTTCTCGCACCACGGCAGCCAGGAAGCAGTGAGAAGAGGGGAGCCAGGGTCGAGAATACACCCAAGTCAAGCCCTGTTGACCAACCCTTTCTGAACAGGCCCCACCTCCAAACAGGAGATTTTTAGAGAACATTTTAGGTCTAAGCCATAAGAGAGCCAACAAGTCAGTCTTTACATTCTTAAAGCACAACTACGTGACCCATGAGCAAATTACATCATCTCTGAATTTAGTTTCCTTCAAAGGTTGAAATCTTTACACCCACCTTTCAGAATTGTCATTAAAATTGAGTTAAATAATATCGTTCAACATAGCATAGTGTTAGGTACATGATATGTGCTCAATAAATAATAGTAGTTACTGTTGATATTGTTATTCATTTAAAATTTTTGATTTTGTTAAAAATGCATTCTGCATTCCCAAGTAAATGACTATGCCCTGGATTAGAAATTTTTTGTGAACACTAACTGCCTTAACCCAGTTTCTATCAAATATGGAAATATAGGGAGAACAATTGAGCTATTAATAGTAGATAGCAATTCTTTCCAAATGAAATTAAAGTTGTGTGCAAAAATCTCAGTGAGGTCAACACCTTGGGGTTAGTGTTTCTAAATTTAGACATTATTTAATTGTGTAGACTGTGTGCCACCCAAGCCCAAGACGTGTCCTATTTTTTTCTAATACTGGCATAAAAATGGGCACAGAGAATGGGATAGGATTATCAAATCTGTGTTGGTGTTGACAGATTACTCTCCAAGGTTGCTGGAGATGATTTGGAACAAGCCAGTATAAAGGAAGAAGATAATTTGTGATTTTCAAGGAGAAATAAAGAACCTATTTTTATAAATTCCTGTTGCTCTGAAGGATTAATATCTGAAAAAAGTGCTGTTTCTGTGAGAAGAAATGATAGTTTATGGAGGCAGGGAGAGAGGAAGTCGTCCCCTGGGAATGAACTGAAACATCAGCTTTAAGATCATTTCAACAATGATAACCCAGAGGAAGTGGTTTCACATAAGGGCACCCCATATCCTGGCATGAGGCTCAGCCCACAGAGACCAGAAAGGCAGCTTATTTGGCCTATAAAACTTATTCCAGATAAAAAGGGGTGGGAGGAGAAGATCCATTATTTCCTAAGATATTCAATATTTACAGAAAACATTTAGTAACCTAGACTAAGTTTGAAGAGGTTGTCCTTTCTTGGTACCTTTGTTGAGAATCAGTTGACTGTACATTCATGACCATATTTCTGAGAACCCTATTCTATTTATCTCAGTGTCTGTTTTTTTTATGAAAATACCATGTTGTTTTGGTTAGTATGGCTCTATAGTATGTCTTGAAATCAGATCTTGTGATGCCTCTAGTTTTGTTCTTTTTGCTCAAGATTATTTTGCCTATTTAGGGTCTTTTGTGCTTTTGTGCATATTGGTTCTGTGGAAGATATCATTGGTATTTTGATGGGAACTGGATTAAATCTGAAAACTACTTTGGGTAGTAGCGTGGACATTTTCACAATATTAATTCTTCCAATTCATGAGCATAGGATGTCTTACCATCATTTTGTATCCTCTTTAATTTCTTTTATTGGTGTTTTATAATGATATTAGTCAGCTTTCCTGTCATGGACATCCACAACATAAAGGAAAAAAGGTTTAATTTGGCTCACAGTTAAGATTGAGTTCATGGTTGGCTGACTCCAAGGCAGAAACATTATGGTGGAAGGTCATGGAGGAGCAAAGGTAGTGAGTTCATGAGAGCTAGAAACCACAGCAGGGGAGTAGGAAGAGGGGAATGTGCTAAGGACCATATTATATACAATGGTATCGTAGTTCATGAACTTAATTCTTTCCACAGTTCTGATTGCAAACCTAATTGGATGAGAACTGAATCAAATTCAATGGTTAGGTTCAATGTTGACCTTATGGGGAAATTTGGTTTGGTCCTTTAGCAGTTTGATTTGTGATCAGAACGTAGAATGAATTATGTTTGTGAACTGAGGTACCACTGTAACTCAAGTGAGTACCCAAGGTCACACTTACACAACCCATCCAGACACACCAAGGGGCATGCTTTACTAATCTGCTAGGCATTTCTTATTCCAGTGAACTAGATAAACCAGGATTAATGGTTAAAACTTGCAACCAAAACACATCTTTAATCACATATCATCTCCAAATAAAGGCAATAACAATTTCATAATTGTTCTAATATAATGCAGCTATCCTGTGTATCACTAAAAACTATAATCCCTCCCCCAAAGTCTCAACAGTTCCAGTATTTTTCGAAAGTACAAACCCAAATCTTTTCTGAGACTTAAGGCAAATTTTTAGTTGCAAAACTCTGTAAAAATAAAAAAACAAGTTACATTATTTCAAGGTACAAGGGCACAGGGTGAATATTTCCATTCTAAAAGGGAGCAATAGGGAAGTAGAAAAGAGTAGGACCAAAGCAAGGCTAAAATCCAGCAGATCAAATATCAAGCTCTGTAGCTCCATATTTAGTATTTGGAGTAGTGGTGGTAAGATATGAGTCCCAAAAGGCCTGGCATGCTTATATCCTTATCACCCTACCAGTTGCAGCCCCCATGGCTTATCTCTTGGGCTGATTCCATTCATGGCCTGCAGCTTTCCTTGGCTGATATTCCACATTTCTGGTATATTCAGGTCCCTGGGATCTCTACTGCAACTTTGGTTTTATTTCCATAACTTCATGTACTGCCCTCTCAGGGATACACTGCCTGGCCTCCCAGTCCTTCCTCTAAAATCTGTGTAGACCCTTCCCTGACTCCACAAGTCTTGCATTCTCTATGGCTGTAAAACCAGCATCACTTGCACAGTGCCAGGATTTACTGCCAATGGAACAGTGATCAGCCCCCTTGAACTATGGTTATAGCAGCCTCTGAATGCCCTGATGGCTGTGCCTGGTGAAAAGAATCCAGGGAACCAACTCCTTAGAGGTCCTGTTTGAGCAGGAAACCCAGGACTCTCTTCTCAAATGAAAGATTTACACTTTTGTACCCCCAAGGCTGTGATTAGTGTGATCTTGCTGATTTCTGAGATGCCCTAAAGACACCTTTCTTCTTGACCCTGTAAAAATTACTTGATTTCTTTTGGTACCCATCACAGAACTCAGGACCTTGTGCTTGTGATGCGGATGACAGAACCACTGAGCTAAATCCCCAGCCCTTGATTTCTTTTTAATGGTGCTAATCTCTTTAGTAGCCATATTTTCTTTGCTCTGAACTTCACATATTGTTTCTTTTAACTTAAAATTTAAGTTGAAAATTTTCTCTGTTGCATTTTGATCCTGATTCTCACTATAAGTCTGGCTAAAATTTAATAGTATCCTTGCCACAGCCTGAATATTGGGCTGTCCTGAAATTTCCTTGGCCAAGTCAGTTAGTTAGTCCACCACCCCTAGTCTATTTCCTGCAAATTCTCAGGACCTAGGGAAAATGTGGACAAATTTTCTGCTCAAGTGTAATACCCATGCCCTCTGGTCCAATTGTTAATGGAGCCCTTGTTCCCACCTGACAACTTCCTAGCCTGGCCTCTACTGTTCACATTCCTATCATCATTATGGTCTTCAAGCTCTAACCATAATCACTTATGATGCTCTGTTTATATCATACTAGTGTTGCAGAAGGAATTGGCAAGTGACACAAATGCAGAGATGAGCTGAATGGAAGTAAAATAATAAAAAGTTTATTTTGCCAGCAAAGGGTTAATCACATTCAAAAAGGCAGTGTCAGTGATCAACCTCCTACTGGGTTGCAGCTTCCTCTTTTATAGGTTTTACAGCTATGATTTAGGTGGTTACATTTCATTTCCTTGGTTCACATTACCCATGTACAAAGACTGCTCACTTTAACCCAGATGTAACAATTCCTTGTAGTTAGGGAGTTTACCTCAAGATTCATATAGCTATCTATTCTAGTGCACAGGAAGGGGTGTTCAAGGTTAGGGATGAGGCCAGATGTCCCACTTCATGGTTTTATGCCTCCGGTGTCTGTCTATTTTGAACTAAACAAAGCAGACTGCTGTTAAGAGACAGAAGAAGTCATTTTACATTTTCCTAACATTTTGTAGGTTTTTAGATTACTTACAAAAGTTCTCTGTATCACTAAGGGCTTCTCTAGCCAGCTTCTCCAAATCTTTCCAAACCTCTCCCATGAACCAGTTGCAAAAGTTTTTAAATAACCTAAGCAGGTACAGTCATAGTAACAACCCCACTTTTCTGGTATCAATTTTCTGGGCTAGTCAGCTTTCATATCACTGAACACAATAGCCAACACCCAAAATTTGAAGGAGGAAAGGTTTAATTTGGCTCATACTTTGGGAGATTCAGTCCGTGGTCATCTGGCTCCAAGGCAAAAACAGAAACATCATGGTGGAAGGGTGTGGTGAAGCAAAGATGTCACAGGCAAAGATGGCAACAGGGAAGCAGAGAAAGTGAAGAGAGTCAGAGAGGAAGGAGGAAGGGCCAGATATAGTACTATGGTACCCAAGGTTACTCTTCCATGACACACCTAGACTGACTCAGGAACATACTTTACTAATCTTCTAGGTCTTTCTTCATCTATTCAGTGGACATACTGATTAATGGTCATAGTAACTCTCTCTCTTTTTTTTTTTTGGCACTGGGGATCAAACTCGGGTCCTTGTACTTTCGAGGCAGGTGACGGAACCTCTGAGCTAAATCCCCAGCCCATAGTAACTCTCACTGTAGGTCTCTTTCACTTCTTTTGTTAAGTTTATTCCTAAATTTTTTTTTTCCTGTTTGTATTTGTGGTTATTATTATTGCTTTTGTTTTTAAAATTAATTTTATTGATATACTTAAGGTATATAATGACATTCATTGTGGGAAATTTGTACTTTTACATAATCAATCTCGGTTCTTATTTTTTCCCCATCCCCCTGCTTCCCTCTCTATCCTCAAAGACTTTGTTTCCATTATTTTTCCTATTCCCATATTATATTTATTGAGCTGCATGTGTTGAGCCAGCCTCATGACAAATCCAACTTGATTGTAGTGCATGCCCTTTTCTCTATGCTGTTGAACTCAATGCTAGTGTTTTGTTGAGAAGTTTTAAGTCTATGGTCATCAGGGATTTTGTTGTATAATTTTCTCTTTTTTTTGCCGTCTCTATCTGGTTTTGTCAACGGGGTAATGCTGGTCTCATAGCATGGATCTGGGAGGTTCCTCCCTTTCGGTTTTGTCAAATAATTTGAGAAGAACTGTCATACGTTCTTTAAAGTTCTGTAAAATTCAGCCATAAAAGCCCCCAGGGTCTCCTTCTCAAGGAGTTACCTGGTGCCAGTACCTAGGGTTCACTGGTGAGGATGTGAATTCCTTCTCCAATGGATTTTAGCTACTTAACTGAGGGCTGCGAGCCTGTGAGGACAGTGGAACCCCTCACACTGGGGAGGAGCCACAGGGCTCCCCTCTCTCTGCAGGCCATGGGTTAGGGTGCAGATACTGGGCATTTTATTTGTCCAAATCTCTTGATCACACAAGCTTCCAGGCTCTCTCTTGCTGATCTCCAGCATTCCCACAGTCAGTCACCTCACCACGTGGCTGTCTAGGGTGGCTTCAGTTCTTCTCCGTAAGAAGGTGGCCAGGCTGAGCACCTGTATTCAGCTATTTCTTCTGGCCTTTACTCTCATCATCTATGTGCTCAGTTTGTTCCCTGTTTTTATTTTACATACTCAGGGAACATATAAAATCAGTCAAAATATTTAAGAAAAACAGTTTTGCCGTGGTGAATTCCTGTTTATCACCTGCCTTCTGTCAAAAGCTAGTTTTCAGAAAGGTGAAATCCTAAGTCTTGTATAAATATAAAATACACATGTGGCAGGGATTTTAACTCATGAGTTAATGAGAGGGTGGGGAAAATGTAATACTTGTTCCAAGGCGAGTCTTGAGAGCAAATAGATTTCTACATAGACAAGAACACTGAACTGAATTTCCCCAGAGATATAAAACTGGGCAATATAATGCAATAAAGGGTAATGTTTGGAATAGCAATCTCTGCAGGACGGACATCAATTACACCTCTACCAAGCAAAGTTAATTTGCATTTCTGGAGATAAGCGTCTACTGCTAGTTCCTACATCTTTTAGAATTATAAAATAGACAAAGCTAGTCCCCTGGAGACTCTGTGTAGATTCAGCTCCATCTCCTAGAGATTCAGCTTTGTCAAAGGCTGACCACACTCCATGATCTTTTGACAGGGTAAGCAGATATTTGCTTTCTTTTGGAAGTCTTTTGCTATCACCTCGACATGCCATTTCCACTATAAGTGATATCCACTCGTTAGGAACCAAATTGCAGCTTCATGCAGAAAATTCAAACAGTTGACTTGAGATATGTCTTTGCTTCATTATGGATTATGCATATATTAAATTCCTATTCAGTGCACAGAGCTAGATATTCAGCATCACACACAGTTTGATTGTCTTTGTGGGTGTGAGCCAACAGGTCTCTGTTACAAAAATTTGTACTCACCCAGGTGGCCACAGCAAGGCCTCTCAGCCACATGCAGCTTTGCACACTTACCAGGTGATCTCTTGATTCAGGAGGACCCTGCGAAGGAACAGAACACCTGCCAGAGATTCCAGCCCTGGCACCATCCTGGAAGTGTTCAGAGCCACAAAGTGACGGGTGAGCGTGTGGCTTTGATAACGTGGCAAAGTCCAAGCAAAGCAGAAGCTAATTCCTGTGTTGTGACAGCAGCTCTGGGTGAGGCCCTCTGCCCCACTGCTTTGATCACTGGGGAGCTGGGAAGGTGCAGGACCAGGAGGGACACGCAGGCCTGCCCTTGCTGGGTCCTCCCAGAGGAAATGCCAACCAGGGAGAGTGCTCTTCCTCCCTCCTGTCCCCACCCTGTCTGCTTCCCACGTCTCCTGTCTTTGTCGCTTCTCCCTTTCCTCCTCCTCGACCAGTCTCCCTCTCTTTTCCTTTCTTTTATGTCCCACTTTGACTCTCCTTTCTTGCTCTCCTGCCCCTCCTCCAGCAGCTTTATCTTCTACCCTTACCAGCTCGAGGAGTCCTTCTCTTGGGCAGGACTGAAGCTACATTTTCTGCATAGAGGACATTGTCACCTACTCCTGATGTGTCTGTGTGAAGACAGAGAGGTGCAGCACATGGAAATGGTGCCATCTGAATAAACACTGAGCCACAGCAATGTCACCTGTGGCATTGTTAATCCGTCAGAGTCTAAACTCTAAAACCCTAATGAAGGTCTTATGTTTTCCTCCGAACTATACATTTTCTTTTTGTCCCCTGAAGGTATCTATAATTAATAATGTTCTTCCTATTAACCTTGAATTTGCAGGAATCAAACACTGCTGGGGCCCGGGCCTTGGTCTTAATGCTGCATCAGACCCTGTGCAGGAAGTCACAGCGTGAGCCCCAGCAGGAGGCAGAGGAACCAGCAGAGGGGCTTCCTGCGTGGAGAGGAGAGACCAGAAGTCTGCCTGGGAATGACCCTGAAGTTCAGGACTCAGAGGACAGGCGCCCAAGGGTGTAAATCTCAAGGCCTGAATGTCAGAGGAGGACATGGTTCACAGAGCAAAGCTGTGAGCAGGGGAAGGAGGAGGGAGATGGGGAGGTGGGGGGGAGAGGGAGGAGGGGAGGAGCCAGGTACAGTAGGAGAGGACAGCCTGTGTGGAAAGCAGTTGGTATCTGTCCTTAGCTAGCTGTTGAGAATGGGAACCCTGTCTGGGAAGGCTGCACTGGGGAGAGGCTGCCGAGGTGCTGGGAGAGAACACACTGGGGTGAGCTCAGAGTCTGGCTAGGAGACCTTGGTGTGGTTTTAACACAGTGACGCCAGCATCCCCCTTACACCAGCTTCCAGATGCGCTGCTGTTCAAGGCATGACCCCCACTTCATACGGCAAAGTGGAGTGAGTCTACACCTCCCGGTACTCAGCCCGTTAAGCTCAGTGCCCTCCAGGCCCCCTTCCTCCTACAGCCCGGCTGGCCTCAGGAGGGTGCACCTGGTCCAGCTGCAGAGATCTGGGCTCAGCAGGGCCCTGCTTGGGATTTAGTGCTCTGTTGTTGCCATCTTGAAAATTTCAATTTCCAAATGAGTGGCTCTTGGTCCTCATCTTTCACTGCACCCCACAAAGGATGGGGAGAGTCCTGTTTCTAGCAGTCTACAGGTGGAGCCTTCAGACAGTTCTTGAAGACTGAGGGCAAAAACGGTCTGAGAACCTCAGGAGCTTTTCCAAGATTCGCAATGGAAGGTCACCAGGCTCTCTAAAGACAGTGGAGAGAGGATCCCTCCTGAGGCCAGGGACAGATTCTTCCTGGTCCTCCACAGCTGCTGTGCTACAGAACATCTGAATTCAGCTTGGGGGAACAGGACAAGGGCATTCTTGACTTGCAGGGGCTTCAGGAAGAAGGTAGTTGGGGAAAGGTACAGCTGGCCATCAGCTCCAGACTACCATTCTGCTTAATCTCAGCTGTGTGGCTCTCAGAGTGTTTATTCTCTGCTTCCCAGTGGCCAGTGGACAAGTCTAAATCTCTCATTTCCTCTAGGGAGGCTGGGGAGAGGCATGGGACACAGATTTATTGCTGTCCCCTGCGGCTCCCTCCCTAGCCTCCGCCCACTCCTGCAGCCACACCGCCCTCCAGCTTCTTCCTGCAGCCACAGGCACAGGAAGGCAGTGGTTCATCTCTGCTCTGGGGCTGCAGAGCCGGTCAGGACCCACCCTCCTCTTGTCCTCCTCACCTCTGAGCTGTGTAGTCGGAATGAGACCTGCTGAGGCTCAGCTCACCTAGGAAACTGGCGAGATCTGCAGTGCGGGGTTAAATCCTGGAGCTGGAAAGCCACAGGAGAGCCAGGTAGGCTTTGCTTTGTCTCACTGCATGGGGATGAAGCAGCTCTGTCGTCCGTGCATGGGTCCACCCTGCACTTCCGTTTGGTGCCATCTTCTTAGCTTGTGGAGACTCACAGAATTGAAAGGCTGTGAGGGAAAAGAGCAAGGAGCTGACATCTGGTGTCTTGAATGTATGTGTCTTTGCACAGAGGACACTAACAGCACAGAGCTTAGAGCGCAAAGTTTAGGTCTTGTTTTCTTTGGAAGACAAATCTCTTCAAAAGTTGTATCCTTTGGCATCGGCATGAGGGAAACAAGTTTGCCAAGTGATTTTTCTTTGCAGAGATGCAAACTTTTTCATGACTCTTGTTTATTCCTTTCTGAGTTATTTAATGAATGACGTATTAAAGTTGACAGAGGACTCGCTGACAGAGAGAAAGGCAAGTGCTTCGAAGGTAGGCTACCTGTGGGTGATAAGTGGAAGAGAATGAGCACTTTGTGTGGTGAGATTCCATGTTATTTTCCAGAATTTTCTATAGAGGAATTGCACTTCCTGAGTTTTCCCAAGATTAAATTGGAGTAGTGACAGTGCACACTGAAGACGGCCAAGAAGGCAGATCCCACGGACTCGTACTCTGGTAGACATCACCTGCAGGGATGAGGTGATTTTTATCTGGCAGCTGTCCTTGTTGGTCACTGTTGGGTTCAAGATGAGGAGTGAAGTGGACCCAGAGAAGGGTCGAGACTTGTTCAACAGCACTGCAGATTTCTCTGGATTTATTTTGCCTCTTTCATATGTATTGTTTCATGTTTTTTTCCTTAGCCAACCTTTCCTCTAGGAGAATTTCATGCTAACCTCATAGAAATCAGTCCGTTTCTGACTATTGGTTAAGCATGCACTCTTCTCCCCTGACTTGTTTAGTTGAGGTGCTCATAATTTTTTGCTACTCACATATTTTACTTCAGGGCGGCCCCTGCACCCCATCCATGTCCTTTACAGGGTTCCTGGGAAACGCAGCTCCCCTTGTGTTCCTCTGTGTCTGTGACGCCTGCTGTTCACAGCTGTGCTACCAGCAAGCATGGGCAGGCGACGGTCGTAGTAGGTGTTCCTTGGGAACTGGTTAGAGGCCAAAACCCCATCCTTTGCCCCGACTAGTGCATCTGTACCTTATCCCAGTGCCTGGAGTCCCGTGCCCGATAAGTTCTGACTGAAGAAGGTGGACAGAGCTGCCCAGGTTGGCCCATGTCACCTGCGTGCCTCAGTGTCCATGCCTGCGCTGCTCCGCTACCCAGACATCCCTGTTCCCTTCTTCACCCCATTACCCATTACAGCCCAATCTGTCCCCTTGGTGCTTATCCAGCCCGACGGCCACTAAGTACCCTGAGGTCTAATGGCACCTGGCACAGGGCTGCCATGGAGCCCCCAGCACACCAAATGATGGTTGCTACCTCTATTCCCACCCTGGAACTGTCACTGGTCTTTGGTTGACAAATCCATAGCCCATCAAGATGCCCGGCGTTTAGCTTGTGCTCTATGTGAACTGAATTCACAAATGAATGAGTAAACAGATCAGTGCGTGAGTTGCATGAAGAATTTGGAGTCCTTACAGGCAGATCTAGAGCTGGAAGCTTTCCATAGTAGTCTCCCCATATTCTCTTTCTTTGCTCTGAGACTTTGCTGGACTTAGCTATTTGCTGAATATTTTGAGTCCCTACACTGCCATGCCTCTGAGAACCTGTGACACACCTGTGACACCCCATCAGGTCAGGGGCCCCCTTCCTCCCATGTCAGGATTTCTTCAGCCCTTCCTATACCAGCCCTTTTGCTATGCACCAGGCCTAGCATGCAGGTGTGGATCTTGCCTCCACGATGCCCCAGGAAAGGACTTTTGTCACCAGTCCCTCTACTCCCTACAAAACCATGAAGGAAAGTTAAAGGAGGCTGATTGCTGACAGATGCTGGCATCAGGAGTCTGAGGCAGTGAAGGAAGCAGGACAAGGTTGCCCTGAGCCCTGTGGCTCCGAGTTCACTCCTCACCGGTAGCTCCTGCCAGGAGGCTCTGGGTATGTCCCCAGCCTCCTCAGTTTCTTGAGTGGTGGATAAGACAGGCAAATGGCAGGGAAGGGAAAGCCCTTGACTTCCCAGAGGACACAGAGGAGCCCAGGCCCGAGGAGCTCTGTGGTGACCATGAGGGTGGGGCTGTGCTCAGAGCCCAGACAGTGAGGCGTTCAGTTTCTTCACGATCCGTGGACCCAGCTGTGGAGATCAGCATGGTCCTTTGTACCTTCTTCCCAGAGCACAAGTGGCTATGGCTCCCAGGCTCAGTATCCTGCAGCCTGGAGAAATCCACTGGGTACTTGCTGTAGGTGTGGCTGCCTTTCCATGGGACTGGGCCACCCTGCAGCAACCTCTGCTTCTTGAAAGCAGCCAGGAGATCGTAGGGAAGCAGCTCTGCCGGTTGTACAGGGAAATCCAGGAGTCACAGACCCTGGCCTTGTGGTGGTGAAGTCTCCCTTTCTGCCACATGCAGGGTTTTCCTTCCTCCCCTACACACTGCTGTGTTTTCCCAATTTTACCTCGAGTCCTTCATTGAACCAGTGGATCTCACTCACTTCTCCTGTGAGCTGTCGGAGGAAATTCATGCTTCCCACCTGCTCCCCATGCTAGGATGTTACTGCGCACTCAGGCGACTCAAGGGAGCACCCTCTCCTTCTGCTGCCCCATCACCTGGAGCTTCCGATGGAACACATCCCAGACACCCAGAATGTTTTCTTTCTTCCTGTTGTTCCTCCATCTCTTCACCTCCAGGCTTCCTACATGCCCGCCTGGCCCACCACGGCCCTGCAGAAGCAGTTGGTTGCTGGTCATTTCTTAGCTGGTCAAGTCCACTCTGACCTCCAGTAACAAGGGCAGATGACTCAACACAATGGCATTAACCTACATGGAGGGCAGGTCTGCTGGGCTGCCGCAGGTCTCCAACTGGACCTGACACTACACAGCCATTTTCAATCAACTTTTCTTTTTGAACTGGAGGCGTGTGGTAGACTAGAGAGAGGCAGACCTGCTTTTAAACCACCCATTTGCTACTTCTTTGAATAAGTAATTATGTCTTGCCAAATCTTCATTTTCTTTCTGGGAATGTGTGTAAATGCTTAGCACACAAAGTGTAGAGAAGATTAATTAAGCTGAAGCGCCCAATGTGTTGCTTTAAGAAACAACCAGATCTTTCCAGGAGTGGTGCTACACACCTGTAATCCTAGTAGTCTGGGAGGCTGAGGCAGAGAGATCTCAAGTTCAAGCCCAACCTGGGCCACTTAGGGAGACCCTGCCTCAAATTTTTTTTAAAAAAAACGGCTGGGGATGTTATTCAGTGTGAAGGCCCCGGATTCAACCCCCAGTATTAAAAAAAGAAAATGAAAATAAATATACCAGATCTTTTTTTAAAAAAAGAAGAGGCTAGCCAAGGTGGTGAAAATGGGAGAATTATTATTCACAGAATAGTTGAAGAGGTATTCAGGGGACATTTGGAGGAAGAAGTGAGCCTTGTAGCACATGAAGGGTGCTTCTAAACATTTAAAGGTTGCTTTGTGTGGGAAAGAGGGGAGCCACCAGACCAACAAGTGGAAATTATAGGGTAATGGATTCCAAGTCAATGTGTGGAAAGATTTGCCCACCACCAGAACTGTCTACAAGTGGTGACCTTGCGGCATGGGGGACACCCTGTCCCTGGCAAGGCTCCAGAGCCCTGGAAGTCCAGTGGCCTGGTGTTCCCAAAGGGATGCCTGCGTTGGGTGGGGCCTGCATGATGTCCTGAAAAGTCCTTTCCCGCTCCCAAGACTCATGATGTCAGTGCGATAATCCAGCCCCCGCACGTCACCAGGCTAAGTGACAAGAGTAGAGTCTTACTAGCCCATCCTCCTTTCTGTTGCACCGATTTTAAAATAGGATCTTTGCAACAATGGAATAGGTTGGACTTCCAGGAAAAAGCCAGAAATGGGAACAGTGAAAAGGACAAAGTTCACGCCAAACTGCCCTTCTTGGGTTACCCTGAACTCAACTGTGGCTCGGTCCCTGTGCCGAAAACTCATTCCTTTTTGAGAGAAAACTGCCACTCTTTGGTACACTGTCAGCCAAACCAGAGCCAGGCAAATATCAATCAGTCTCAGAGCTCTGTGCCTGATTTCTTCTCTGTCTTTGGAGGGATGGTAGATATGTGTTCTTAACCACTGGGAAATCTAAACTGAAAAGCGCATTGAATGGTCCAGACATCCTCTAACGTCAAAGTCTTGGGGCATGGAAGGATGTGGGGAGAGGTGGCCACTGCCTGACTGAGTCGGGTCCTCAGCCTCTGTCTTTCACCCGCCTTCCCTGCTCCACGAAAAGAACCTCGGTCACCGAGCCTCTATGCAGCTGAGGATCCAGATGTGCCCTCCCAGAAGTCAGGAGCAAGCTTGGGCAGCCCTAGCTGTCCTAGGTCCTGGGTCCTTTGTGGTCCAGGAGAGCTGGCTGCTCTTGCAGTCCAGGGGCTTTCCTTTTCTGCAGACAGTGTGCATTTTTTCAGTCTAGCTTTCTTCCTTCCACCTCACTGTGAGATGCTGGGCTAGAAGGAGATGCGAGCATCAGGATGCCACCGATTGTCAGACCCTAACATATCACAAAAACGTTTTATTCTCCAGGTTGACCTAGGCTTGCTTTCTCAAAAACAACAGTGCAATAAAAGTCCTTTTGAAATATACTCAACTGCATAGGGCAAAATCAGAGAAGCCCTTGCAGCCCACCGTGCTTATTTTTAGATGCGCCTGGACCAGCCCAGCATAGCAGAACAGCTGTCTAATGTCCGAAGTGGCCCTGGGAATTTCCTCCAACAAGGCTGAGCTTCCGGCCATTGTTGTAGTACAAAGGGCACAGGGAGGCCCCGGTGGAGACGGCTGCGGGCCCCGCCCAGATGAAATCTGGAAGCTGTCAGCCCTCCTGCAGTGGTCCTGAGGGCCTGGATCAAGGAGGGAAGTCCCTGCCACACCAGACAGGTGCCCATGATGAAGAGACTGGGATGCTTGCTTCCAGCCTGCGATGCAGTTCAGAAACAAAGGCCTTGCTTTCTGTTTGTAGCAGAGGCGCAGACCCTGGTTCGAGCTGTGGCGCGGATCCTGTTGCAGTCCTGACACTAGGAGCCATCTGAGGAGTCTGGGATGTATTGCAATGAATGCAGGGTAAAGGTTTTAAGCGTTGTTTAGCTTGTGAAAGAAAGCAGGGAAGCGTGTATGCACACCCAGCACAGGCACACACCTAGAGCGAGAGCAAGCACTTGATCCCCAAATCACCCACAGTGTCTCTATTATTGATTTCTTCATCCGCAAAGTAGATTCAGTAGATCTCATGTTTTACTGGTTTGGAAATAAATAAGAGATGTAAGTAATACAAATAATCTAATCGGACCTAAACCTGATTTTGCATTAAGATGTTGCAGTTTGGTTATAATATGCTTTAAGCTGTTACAGGAGATTACTGTGAAGAGATTTCCTGTTACATTTCCAGTGTGTTTGTAGCCACTGTCAGAAAGGCGTGCACTTTGTCCCGTGGTTGGTGGCAGCTCTGCTTATGTAAGTCCTTCTCTCCTGGGCAAGGTCACTGCGTCATTACTCAGGGTCGCCGCGTCAAGGGTCTCAGGTCCACACGGTGGTGCACACTGCCCCATCCGGGAGAAAGAGGCCCTGCACGTACCAACACCAGGCAGGGTGGGGCCCGGGTGCTCCAGCACTGCCAGCAGGTGGATGCCCAGGGCCTCTCCAGGCCCCAGATGCAGGAAATCATTTTCCAGCCCATTGGTGAGAATGTGAGAATGTCCACAAAAATGCTTTTATGGATTGTTTTTGTTTGCGAGTGTTTATTATCAGACACCCCTCAGGGGTTCATGGGGCAGGTTGCGAATGTCCACCACCAGGCCTGGGAATTTCCTTCCACAGAAGCTGTGTTTCCTTTCTTTGTTGTTCCTCAAAGAACAAGCTGAAGCATTGCTCGAGATCCTTACCTAACCCTTCTTCCTGCCTGCGGTGTCTCCGCACCACAGGAAAATCGCTGCCAGCAACGTAGGAAGCAAAGACATTTGTGACTTTTATTTTTTTGTATTGGAGATCGAACTCGGGACCTTGCACTTACAAGGCAGGCAGCAGAACCACTGAGCTAAATGCCCAGCAAGACATTTGGACTTTAGTTGTGTGTGTGCCTTACCTAACCCTTCTTCCTGCCTGCGGTGTCTCCGCACCACAGGAAAATCGCTGCCAGCAACGTAGGAAGCAAAGACATTTGTGACTTTTATTTTTTTGTATTGGAGATCGAACTCGGGACCTTGCACTTACAAGGCAGGCAGCAGAACCACTGAGCTAAATGCCCAGCAAGACATTTGGACTTTAGTTGTGTGTGTGCCCTGTGGGTGTGCAGGGGTGTGTGTGTGTGTGTGTGTGTGTGTGTGTGTGTGTGTCTTGCGGTGGGGGAGGGAAAA
>NW_022900932.1:11453988-11477638 GCF_012274545.1 Fukomys damarensis | reverse complement strand
GTGTGCAGGGGTGTGTGTGTGTGTGTGTGTGTGTGTGTGTGTGTGTGTGTGTTCCTAATGGTGGAGGGGACATAAGTAATAAAGTATAAACAATTTCTTTTGCTAAGCTTGCCACTTATGTCATATATAACATGCACTCATCGTGGGTCAGACCAGACAGAACTGCTTTCCCTGCATTGTGTGTATCCCTCCAAAAAATGCTGAGCACCAGGCAGGGCCTTCTAGAATCACAGCTGCTTTCCACCTTTCGGGTTTGTTTATTGCTCAAACAGGGCCGGGAGGAGTTGAAACGTCTTTCAGACAACTAAGAGTTAGTCACGGAGTGTACTCAACATGGTGAAACTGCTAAGCACCAAGAGACAGCAGAATTTCTGTTTGCAGGAAAGTCCAGGGCATGTGAGGTAGGCATGCACGCGTGTCTACACACACACACACACACACACACACACACACACACACACACGCACAGCCTACTCTCAGAGGCGGGTTTGCTGTCTGGGGGGAAGAACGCCCCTTGCCTGCTCCCCACCAGCTCTACACCAGTCTCAGCCTGGACACCGTCTTGCGCTCCCCAGAGAGACACCAGAGCCAGCTGGCTGTCCTTTAACGGTGCTTTAAGTGCTTCACTTCTGAAGACAGCAGCTCAGCAGCTCTGCCCCTACCTGCTGCTCCTGCTGCTCTGTCGTTCATCCCCTTCTCTGACCAGAGAGTTCTTGAGGGACGCATGGATGTCCCTTCTTCTTGCCATGAGCCATCTATCCTGCCCCATGCCCCCTCCTCCAGGACGCCTCTGGGATGCCCTGCTGAGCTTCCCTGTGGCTCTCATTGCATGGTTGGTCACGGCCTTTGATGCTGCTCACCGTGACCTCTGGTCTTGTCCCTGTCTCAGACGCAGCAGACATCGGGCTTTCCTCCATCTTCCCGAGTCGTGACATCTCAGATTACCATGGGGGTCCCTTTCTCTCTACTGCTGCCTCAACCTCCCCTTATCCACGACTGGGAATAACTTTTCTTCTCCATGCCCTGCTTATGTTCATCCCAGTCTGGAGCTTTCCTTCTCGCTCCTCTGTCAAGCCAGCTACCATTGTGCAGAGCCGATTCTACCTGTCTCCAGACAGATTCCTTCTCTGCCCTCTCTGACCCCGGGCAGAGCAGCTCTCATGCAGGTCCCTGGGGACCTGACTGGAGGCTCTGGGCCGTGTGCATGAGGGCTGCTGTCCTCAGCCACAGGGATGCCTCAAGTCACCTTTTGGTTTTTGGCCCTGGGTACAGAACCTGGCACTGTGGATTTCAATAAATGTTTGATAGCACATTAGGAATGCAAAAGCATCGCTTCCCCAGTGACTTACCTTGTCATGTTTCCCGATGGATGGATGGATAGATGGATAGATGGATGGGTGGGTCAGCAATCTTGAATTTTAATATCATAAAAAATTTTAAACTATTCTGCTAAGACTACTAACAAATTTTCACCTTTTCTTCAATTAAAAAAAATCACAGCTCTGAACAGTTCCCATCTGAATTTTCAACTCTTGCATAAAAGCAAAAATGAAAGACAACTTGTACTTCACCCTGCATTTAATTTGCATTCTGGGAGAATTTCTGAAGGAGAAGACAGTGATAGGGCAGTCACCTGCCTCACAGTGCTGCCACAGGGTCATGGTGACCAAAATGAGGTCAAGACCATGACTTCATGGTGGATGGGGTGGGGGTCGAGTGGATTTTTCCACATTTATACATTTTTCTGTCGAAGCGTGGGGTCGGTTTACTGAGGTGTCCGAGAGAGAACTTGGTGACCATGGAGAATGGCCCTGAACCTGGGGGCAATAGTAGTCCACCTAATGTCCTGGGGCAGGTCTTGAGGACAGAGGTGCCCCCGGCTCTGGGTGGCCGATGGGATCTTCATCCGCTGTAGGCCTATCTGGGAAAGTGTGTGCACCACTTTTTGTTTTGGAAAACCTAATCTTTTTCAAATCTGTGCTTTGGGTTATTGTGATGCCTACAGTTATCTTAGCCCAGGAGAACCAGGACACATAAGGTCCTAGAGATGCAAAGCACGGTTTTCTAGGTGTGGCCTGGCACCTGGGGGAGTTGAATGGTAGCAGTGACACCCAGATGCAGATCCCCCAAACCCCAACGGTATGTAGGAAAGCAGGGCAGGACAGGAAGGGGAAGGGACTACAGAACCCAGGTTTCCAACCGTGTCCTGGATGGCACTTCTGACATCTGGCACACGCGAAGTTGTGCCTAAGAAACAAATTTAGAAAGTACTCAGAGTTCTGTTGGGAAAGTGTTCACCCAGGGGGCAGGAGCGCCATCAGCCATGCTCCTCCAGGAGAGTGAAGGCCAGTACCATCTTTGTGAGCACATTCTTCCTGCTGAGGTGGTGGCCTGCGTCTGGACCTTGCATCTGGAGTGGAACCCTGCATTCCTGTACCACCCTTGACACCCTTGGTACCACCACTGCCGATGTCTTGGCATCTTTCCATCTCAGAGCACAGGCATCATCGTGGCAAGAACGGAGGAGGGCGCTTGGTATAGAGGATCTCATTTCACTGCACCACTAACTCCGTTTTACAGAAGAGAAGACTGGAGAACAAAGAGGTGAAGTAATTTGCTGAGATTCCCACAGCTTTTACGCGGGAACCGGGTCTCTGACTCAAGCAGTTAGGACCCTGGCTCAGCCTCTCGCCTCTCCTGGCCCCTCTAACAATGTGCCACCTCCTGGATTCATTCATATAATCCCTAAGCAATGGGTGATCATGCATCGGGGTGGAGCAGGAGCTGGGCCCACAGCAGGTGACAGAGGAGGCCCTGTGGGGGCAACACAGTCACAGGATGACAGGGGAGCTGTGATGGTGTCCTTCTAAGTCAGCTCAGCAAGCTTGGTGGTGCTCGGGAAGCCGTGCACACACGAGATAGATCCAAAGAGGCTTCTTGCAGGGCTGACTTCGAACGGGGCTGTGAAGGGCAGTGAAGTGGCGGGAGGCAGGCAGAATCAGGCAGCTGCAGGAAGAGGGTGGAAAAGCGAGCAAAGACTGAGATTGATTGTAGTAGTGGTCACTTCACAAGCAGCACACACCTCAGATTGTCACTAATGCATCGTCTCAATAAAGCTGGGAGAAGAAAGGTCAGAAGCTGTAATGCCAAGGGCTACTGGCTGGAAAGAATTGTGTCTTCTTTTGGGTATGCCCAGACCAACCCAAGCATCCTCTCCCTGCCTGTGTTGCTTATTCCAGATGTAAGTAGAAGTTCTGACTCCGCTGTCCTTGGCCTGTGGACCAGGCATCAGTAATTTTTATTTGTTTGTTTGCAGCCACCAGGGTAAACAATGATCACAGTGTATCTCGGTGGTTAATGAACTTCACGTGTAGGAGGAACACTTGGACAGTCTGTGTTCAAACTCTGGCTCCTGGGCTCTGGCCCTGCAGAGCTTAGGGTGGTTTCGGGAGTTCGTACTGCTCCCCAGTTCCCTGACAGTGCTCAGAACACTCTTGGGGCCACACTATGTTCTGTGAAGCTGGAACTTGGGGTGTCTTGAGGTCATACTAAATAAATCAGGAAGCTTTCCAGGAGGGAAGTCACTAAATCTCTTCTCTTCCTTGCTCTTTGTGCCAGTCGTACTTTCAGACATGTCTAACATTTAAGAAAAGCCAACTCAAGCATCCCTGCTAGCTCTGGTTCATTTGAGCCTGTGAGGGGCACAATAGGGTGATCTGCAGGGTTTTCTGGAATTTTAGAATCAGTCCCTTGAAACTGCAATTTGCAAAGCAGGAAGTCTCTTGCTGCCCAGAACAAACACTCAAGTCGAGTGCATACCCTTGGAGGGCCTGGGGCTGCAGGGGGTGGACAGTTTCTCCACATTCTAGAGCAGCACAAATATGAGCCTGTAGGAAAAGGGAGATCCATGTCTCTGAGGGTGCTTATCCTGTAAAGACCAAAATATATCCTGAGGGTTGTTATTTCCTCCTTGAGAGATAAGACAGGAAGAGCCTGAGAAATCCAAAGCATCTCCAATCAGAGAGGACTCAGAGGGTGGACGACAGGGAGAGGTCCTATGTGTTTCTGACTTTGCATGACAAAAACAAATCCCCCCAAAGCAACTATCTTCTTTACAGGCATGGTCACCCACTAAAGTTTTCACACTCGGGATTTAGAAGAGAAAGACTAAAGTGAAAAATAACAAGTGGCAGAATTAATAATTTTTAACACAAGCAAGTGATGAATCAGGGTGAGGGTCATAGGAGTGGGAAAAGGGCCAAATCATAAGAAAACAGGGCCCTGTGCCACTTTCTTGCCAGCTCTGCACTCTAGATGGTAGAGTGCTAAAATCCAAACACCACCCAGAAAGTCTGTCCAAAGCAGATTCCATTTCCATCCTCCGTTTCATACATGAAAAAGGGAGCTGGGTGTGTTCTTAACGATTTTGTAGGACTACCCAGCCTCTCACCATTATTGTACCAGTAAAATTAATTAGTCAGAGCCTCCTATTCCATATCCTCCCCAACAAAATGCAACCCTTACTGAAAGTCACTTTTGAGTTTTAAGACAATGAGCTTAAGGGGAAGTTGCTAAAAATAGTTGAAATTAACAGTGATTACATAGAAAGGAAATCAATGAAAAACTACTTTCATTGAGCCCAACAAACAATACACTTTTACTAACTTGCTCTTTCCCCCCATTTGTTTAATATCCACAAAGGAATTTTATTGTAGTTGAAGTAGTCCAAACGCATGGACTTGGTTGTCTTTTTGTTTACTACATTTCTCCACAAGGCCCCCACTCCTCCAGCCAGGACCCCTAACTTCCCTCCACACTGTTGGCTTCCAATCCAGCCTTATCCCCACTTGTCCCCTCCCCAGATGACCCCAGACAGCCTCTCTGTGGCTCTTGGTAGAGCAGGAGTCTCACCTCCAGTGAGCGAACAGGGAGGCCAGCCTGGGAGCATTTTACTGAAGGCCAGATCTGTAGAATGGTGTTATTCAGAGCCTGCTTTGTGCACGAGTCGCTGAGACAGTGTGATGATGATAAAGATTGGAGGGACTCTGGGGGAAGGTGACGGGCAGGCACCAAAGGAGCAAAAAGTGTCAGAGGAATCTTGCAAGATCTGTGGTTGTGGGTGAAGGGAGTCCCTCAGAACCTCAGCTGAAGGTGAAGAGACACAGCCACACCCAAACTTCAGTCTGGTCGCAGGAGAGGGGAGTAAACACCCCGCTTCCTTCCGACCCATCATCCTCTGCTGGGGTCCCCCACTGTCCCTCCTCCCCACTTCCTCCCAAGAGGACCAGAGGCTGCATGCTGTGTGGTTTACCAGAGAGGGACTTGGAGGGAAAACTGTGGCCAGCTGGGTGCTCCCTCCTGGTATGTTGAGTTACCATTTGTTCCCAGGCTGGAGCGGGATCTGTTGTGCAGACCCACAGTATGGTTTGGTGTTGGATGCAAACATACGTGACTCAGTGGAGAGGTTGCCTGGGCTCTGTGATGCAGGTCTACCTATCATCCCGATTATCATATTCGGTTGGATTCAGCCCTGTGCACGATGAAAGCAAATCTGAAAGACAAGAATGAGGAGACAGCTAGCATCAAGATCTCACATGTGCTATGCTGAGGAACTTGCTTTACAGATTTCTAAAGCATGATGTAGAAACCAGTAGAGTTTGCTAAAAACAGATGGATTGAGAGCCAGGACTCCAGGCTGTGAGCACCTGCAGGTCAACACGCTGGTATCCACAGGAATTTCAACCCCCTTAGCTAGGCAGGAAGGCCATGGACATGAGGCAGCTCAGGACTCCACCCGTCTCCAGTCTGTAGATGTGGACAAGAGCAGTTCCTCCCTCCCTGGATCAATAGGATCCCGCAGCAAGCAGCACCCTCGAGACTATCCTTTGCACAGGATGAGGGCTCAGTTCCAGGGAGGGCACAAAGAGCTGCCCAGGTGTCTGCTTTCCAGCTGGCAGTTGTACTCATCGCATTCCTTGTTCGGGAGAGGGTCAGGAGGTAACAGGACAGCTCGTCCCCAGGGCCTGCTTCACCCTTGTCCCCCAGCAAGTCTTCCTGCTTCCTTCCTTCAGGAGCAGGCAGAGCCAGAGCTGCTTCCTTCTGACCCCAGGCCAGCCCTGCATGCCGCATTATATTTTTCGGGGAGAGGTGGAACTGGACTGGCAGAGATCTCTGTGTGTCTTCCTTCACCTGGGTCCGGAGGTGTTTCCAGATGTGGCAGGTGGGGCGCTCAGGGAAGGACAGCAGCAAGGTCAGCGTCGGAGGGACTCTCGAAGCCTTGCTTTTTTTCTCTCTGCTTCCATTTGCCGTTCATGACTTCTTCCCCTCCAGTCCTACTAGAGAGAGACAGACCACCTCTGAGAAGATGGAGAGCTCATGGCGCATGGGATGGGGTGAGATAGGGGCCCTGGGTGCAGGCATGAGGTGGTGCACTGTAGAGACCTTAGAATCAAGAGTGAAGCTGAGTAGGGCCAGGGATTTAGCTCAGTGGTTCCACGGCCTGCCTCACAAGTGCAAGGACCAAAGTTTGATCCCTAGTACCTAATAATAATAATAAAAACAATGAAGTTGAGTAAAGTGGTCACCTTGTGGTGGCAATTTTAGATGAGGTCAGTGATAAAGCTGTCTCTTCGTTGGGCTAAATTCTGAACAGTCCCTGCAACACCAGTGAATCGCCGTGACATAGGCTCCTGATTCACCCCCGTCATCATACGTTTTAGTAAAACATTAATTCAGAAGCTGTTACATAGGAGGTCCTGATACAGAGGGACTCAGCTGCCCATGTTACGAATGCGTTCACACAGTCTGGAGCCTTCTGAGTCTGTCCACTGTCAGTACTGGGGGGAACGTCATGTTCCTGCATTTTCAAAGATAGATTAAACATAATCAGTGCCAGCACACGGGGCTGTAAAGACAAAGAAATAGGACAGCTGCTTTAATCCTGCAATTCTGTGTCACCCTATAGAGTATCTGAATTTAAATTTTAAAACTGGGAGGCTGTAAACTTCAAGGCGTAGTGTTTTTATTTGGCAAGCACAATGATTAGTTTACAGGTAAGCAAGCGCCTTACTGGATTTTAATAACTTTTAAGGTCAGATGTGTTCCTTTTTGCTGAATGGTTTTAAATCTGAAGAATTAGTTAAGAAAAATAAAGGAGCATTGGTATAGGGTAGAGTTTCAACTTGATTGGCTTCTAGGTGTGCCTGGGTGGGAGGCGAGCCTTGGGGTCTGTGTCTGGTCCACTGACCCTTCCTATCTAGCACTTGTCCTTTGCTCTGCTCCTAGGTGTTATAAACCAAGCAGCTTTGCCTTGTCATACCTTTCTACTGCAATGTCTCTGCCTTGAAGCCAGCCAACCACAGAATAAAACCACAAGCAAATTGAAACTCCCTTCCTTTAAGTTGTGCGTGACACGTATTGCATCCCAGTGAGAGAAGAGGGACTAATACAGAAAATTAGTGCCAGGAGTGAGGCCGTTGCTGCCAGTTATCTGCCAGGGTGTAATATAGGTGCCATCTATAAACTCTTCCCATAAACCAGCACTATGTAGATGATGCCATCACTAGCTGTCAGCAGAAGCAGTTTCCAGGCCCCCTTGGACAATGGCTGATGCAGCCCCTGAGAGTCTAGATGGCCGAGTACAATGAAATGAATCCTGGGGACCAATTTCCTAAACAGCCTTCTTGATGAGGGGGTCCCAAGGACCCTTCTCAAATGAAAGATTTACAATTTTGCACCATAAACCTGGAACTATCGAGACTCTGAGAAAGGGATTTCTGTGTTTCCAGTTGTGTGCAGGTGATACGTATTATGTGGAGTGGAATTATGAACTTGCTACTGTCTTTATTTGGAGGGTAAGTATGATTTGAGGGGATGTGTTTGGCTAGCCAGTTGACAAGGGATGGGATGTGGTAGTTACGGTAGAGTTTCAGATCTATTAGTTTTGGGATTTCCCCGGGGAATGTTGCAGCGCACTTCTAGGCACGTCTGGGTGGGCTATAGAGGTGTGGCCTTGGGTGCTGTATCTGGTCTCTGGCCCTTCTGCTCTGTTCTTTTCTTATACTCTGCTTCCTGGCCACCATGAGCCAAGCAAGCTTTGCTCTGCCCCGCCCTTCCACTGTGATGTCATTGCTTTGGAGCCAGCCAAACAAGGACTGGAATCTCAAGCAAGTTAATACTCATTTATGTTGTGGGTGTCGGGTATTGTGAGCAGTGACAGGAAAGTGACAAATATACAGGGTTCTGACAGGATCTAGCCTAGGTGTCACATATGCATAATATTTTTGCAGTCCAGAGTTATGTGTGACAGCTATTGCCTTCTTCCTCCAAGACACAATGGAGAGAAGTGTGAGGGTGCATGTGATGTAAGTATACACACACAGTGTGTGTGTGTGTGTGTGTGTGTGTGTGTGTGTGTGTGTGTGTGTGTGTGTGTGTGTGTGTGTGTGAGAGAGTAAATTCAGGGAACATATTTTCTCCTTCTAAGTCCTTCCTTACACAATTCTCAGAAAAGTGTATGGCTTTAACCTAGCACTATATTTACATTTTGCTCCTGTGAGCACACATAAATAATCCCAGGAGAGATGCCTGATGTGTAAGGTGATTGGGGCATTTGGGGCCATCTGGGAGCATTTCTAATTTATAACAGGGTATGATTGAAGAACTGGAGCTTATTCACAACCCTGCTTAATTTTAGTGAGAGCAAAGCAGTTTGAATCAATCATCCCACACCAAGACACACAGCACACACTTCTGCATAAAGCACAAATCTTAACATAAATGAAAGATCAAACAATTTAAGGAAGTTAGGACAAGGCGAAAAATATATGTCGCTTTCCCTCTCTGAATGTTCCAAGTCAAATGAGGCAAGATGAAGGTGCATGGTCCAGAATAATCATAATCATATAACTGTTGATCTGTACCTGTGTTTTGGGCTGTGTTTGTGGTCCAAGAATAGCTTTGGGGTCCTGAGAGGCAGACTGATACTCAGAAGGCAGTGTAATTAGGAATGGACTTGGCTTGCGAACCTAGAGCCCTCTTGAGCTATGTAGGGTCAGGCAACATCCATAGAACAAGGTGGCCACTTATACAACGCAGGACGTTTCAGAAAACAGTAGCAGCACCATGAACAGCTTTCTCTTGTGTGTCTCACCCCCTCTGAAAACTTCAAAGAGTAAAGGCCAGAATCCAGGACAATTGGCTTTCGTGTTTACTAACTGGATGTCCAAGCCAGGGAGGAGGTCAGCTCAGCACTCCTTGGGGCTGGTGCAGATGGTTCTTGGTGGAAGTGGGCAACACTGTTCTCTTGCTTGGTGCCTACTCTGTATGGCAGGTAAGGTAAAGATAGGCTGCTTGGGACTGGCATCTTTGATCTCTAGATTTTTGAGGCCAGTTTTTTTTTCTAGCTAGGTCATGTTTTCAGGAAACACTGTAGAGCCATTTCTCCTTCCAGGAAATCGGGGAGGGGGAAAAGTGTGTGAGGGTAGGGACCCTGGGATGTGGTGTTATGAGGACAACAGAGGATCTAAACCGGAATTGCAGCCCTGACTCTGGGGCTGGGGGGGATTGGGACCTTCAGCCTCCCCAGCACAGGGTGGTCGAATGACCACACCCTACCATTACCCCAATGTCCTTTGACTCACACATAACCTTCTGACTTGAGGGATTCTTAACTTATATTTTTCTGCTTTTTTTTTTGATTGTTTGGTTTTTGTTTTTGTTTTGTTTTGTTTTTTTGCAATGTGGCCCTTCACTAACCTTGGTCACATTGTCACCCTGCAGAGGAACTATTTCTGCACTGAAAGGTTGTGTTTTGGGGTCACAGGAAATGCAGAGGCCCTGAAAACAGCACAGAAGGCAGACTCTGGGCAGTGATGCCCCCATGCAGGCCCAATCCAGACGTGGTGCGCCGTTCGGCCTCAGTGGGCCCTACAGGCACAATACAGGCCCAAGAGCAGGTCACCTGGGCACATAGATGTCAGAGAAGAAGTGTGGCTTCCTTCTTGAGCATTCCCTCCCAGGCCAGGGCACTCACACACCCAGCTCTGCTCCGCGACACGGGGGTGGGGGGCTGGGGTCCGTGACAGACTTGAGCAGTCAGCAAGTCTGACACCACACGCATCGCTGCAAGGCATGGAGTAGCAGGTGTCATGCCATGGGTGTCCCCAAGGTCTTCCTCCTGCTTGAGAACAGAGGATGAACCTTGAAGGGTAGCATCAACCATCCTCAGGAAAAGATCAGGAAGGACCAAGAGGAGGCTGTTGCTGACACCCAGAGTGCCCCGCTTCTAGGAAGACAGGGAGGACAGGCATAAGAAGTGGTAGAAAGGAGTTAGCAATGGTGAGCTGAGGTCTACCCATGAGCACCTGGGACATAGGGACACAGAGAAGCTGTCCTGACACAGCCCATTGGTGCTCAGAACGGAGACACTTAGGTAAGCACAGCCCCAGAGGCTGTGGCTGGGATGGGATGGCCAATTCCATCAGCAGAGGGAGGCTCCTGCCAAAACACACACACACACACACACACACACACACACACACACACACACACACACTGCAGACGAGAGTAAGAGCATTTGTGTATTCTAAAGCTGCCTAATTATTTGTTGGTTCCTTCCTTGCATAAGGATAGGTCAGTAGCAGAGGAGGATTTTCCTGGCCCCGATATAGAAATTCTAAAAAGAATCTGACCCTGGGATATGTTGGGTCAAAAGGGTTACCAGCATCTGGTTGTGGATGAAAAAGAAAAGCAGATCTTGCCCTGGCAGGACGCGGGTTGTCTGCGCTGACTCACTGCACGTGGTTTTGCACATAATGCTCTGGGGCTGTGACGTGACTGTCGTGATTGTGCCTGTGTGCTGCCCTTCACACACTCCCTCCCTGAGTCACACAGGACCTCTGCCCCTGGGAGCTGGTGCTCAGGAGGGGGACGCCGGCTGGAGCAGCGCCAGCTGGAGGTGTGATGTGTGACCCGGCATACGGTGACACGAGGAGCTGCTCTGAGCATCACAAGGTCCTCGGCTTCATCTCTTTCCTGGTGACACTTATCCTGCAGGTGGCCTCCTCCAGTTCTGGTGTAAATTCTTGGGCCACTGACTTCACAACGTGTGTCTACCCCACGCCTGTCGCTTAACTCCATTATGTGCATGCACTGTCCACATACACACACAAGGAATGTAAATATTACATTCTGTAAATGTGCACTAATAAAAAAAATCAGTAAGAAGAACAGGAACTCGATAGATGGGGCCGTTTAATTTGGTTTGTTTTTGTCAGTCTTCTACTCCTTGCCACTCTACGCTGGGAGTGGGCATGAAATCAGTCAGACCAACACCTGCCCTCAAGACATTTCCTACAAGGGATTACAGTGGTCCTCTGGGTGCAGGTGACTGCAGAAGGACAAACCTCTGGCAGGAGGGGACCAAAGACACACATGGTTCAGTCTGGAAGAGCAGGTTATCATATTCATTACCATGGGTAATCTAGGTGGCTGGAAGTATGGGGCAGAAATGGGTAGATTCTACGTAACTCCTGTGCCACTGTATATAAGGGACTTGGACGTAACACCTGCAATGGAAGAGACTAAAGGTTCTCTGGGAGAAGGAGAGGAAGGACAGATGGACCTGTAAGAAATGCATTTTATTCTGAGCCAAACTTGGTGCCTGAACACAAGGGTGGGAGGGTCCTTTGAAGTCAGGGGGCACCCAGACCTCTGTGTTGTAGTGTTCCTGGAGAAGGAGCCACTCTGGTTTATGTTGGCAGTTGGGGTTCAATCTGCCACCAACTCCAGCCCCAGAGGACTGGAGAGAAGGATGTCTGTGACAGTCCATCCTGGCAGTAGCTGTGGCTGGACATGGTCTCCCACTCTCCCACTGGTGAGTGGTTACTTCCAGGTTGCAGCCTAGACCACATGGTGGTTCCACGTTCGGTTTGCCTTTGTTTTCACTGCAAAGTGTGTAACCCAAGCACACGGTGTTCCTAGCAACAAGCTGGGGCTGGGGGTGAGAGGGATGGCTCCTTGGGGACGCAGAGGGACAGCCACCGTGACAACACCATGCCATGTCCAGATCAACTGCACTCCACCTCGAGATGCCAGCGGGGCACCATGAAAGAAGCCCTGGTCCAGGAGCTCTAAGTGACAGAGGCTCTTCCTGCAGGAAAAAGAAAATCGACTTGAGCTAGAGACATGCCTGAGACCTAACAGTAGGAGAATAGATTTTGGAGTTCTTTTTACTCAAATACAGTGCCATTAGCCCTTGAGTAGCCTAGCATTTTCTCCACGTGAATTCAACCAACCCTGGATTGCAAATATTGGGGCAATAATTGCCTCTGTTCTGAACATATACAGTCTTTGTCCCTTGCCATCATTCCCTGAATAGTACCACAGAGCGGTCATTTGCATAGCATTTACATCATGTTAATTATCACAAGCAATCTGGTGATCCGAAGTACGGGCTGAGTGTGGGTGGAGTTTTGCAACTTGTGCTGCTTTATATAAAGGACTTGAGCACTGAGGCGTGTGCTGGGGCCCCTGGAGCTCATCACCACTTTTCATTTTTATTCCCGGCCTGTGAGCTATTGGTGCTGAGCCCCAGGGCTATGGAACAGCAAGAGGGAAGATGGAGGAGAAAGTGAGGCAGGTGGGGCAGGGGGAGAGAGGAACCCAAATCTGTAGAGCCTGGGGCTCCAGACAGCAGCTCTCAGTTCCTGATCGCTTCCTCCCCAGCTGTAGGAGAGACCCATGAATCCCACTTTCACTTAGGAGAATGAGTTTCAGTGGGGTTGAGTGGCATGCGTGGTGGCACTGCCACTGAATCCTTGCAGTCTCACCTGGCGGCGTCCTGGCTCTGAGGTTTTCTCTCAGTGCCATCTTGGGGCTGCCTGCATCAGACTCCCCCGGGGACCTTCATTTCCCATGCAGATTCTGGGCCTCTGAGCCAGGCTCAATGATCAACCTGCTGTGGGCGGAGCTCTAGGAACTCGAAGCAATGAGCTCAAGATGGACAAGATGATGATCCGACCCTCCCACCCACAGTCTGACCTTGACCAGGTCACTATTTCTCCTTGGGCCTCAGTTTCCTTGCTTGTAAAAATAAGGGTGGGGGGCGCCATTTCTAACTCAAAAACTCTGATTGTGATTCACCTTTAAACCCAGAAACCTACCGCAGCTTGCCAACTGGACCCTTTCCATGTGTCGGTTTATCTTTAAGGATTGGCGTTGTGTAGCTGACTGCATGTATAGCTCAATCCATAAAAGTTCAGTTTTCCTGGAAACCTAGACGAACTAGAGTCCCCCCGAGGTGGCGATCTCAAGGGAAGCCCGGGATCAGTTTCGTCTTCTGCACTTTCTTTTATTCCCTGCCTTCCTGGCACCGCAAAGATAAGGTGCTCATTCCTTGGTAACGCTAACTTTCCTTACGCAATCCAAGGTGGTGGTCAACGCTGCTTCCTACACCCCTGCTTGGCTCTAACCCATTTCTAGTTTGCGCTGGTTTCGCTTTTCTGCTGTTTTTCTTTGGAGAAAAGAAAATTGGGAAGAGGGGCATTGGCCAAACGGGTCTGTGCACTTGGTGGAGAGCTTTCCAGATAAGAGGATCTGAAGGACTTCCTGTGGGCGGGAGGGAAGTTGCACACACCACCAGGAATTGCACCAGGAAATCACTTCTTGTTTTCAGAACAGCAGTAGGGCTCTGGGGAAGGCAGTAGGAGGCCCCGAGAAGTGGAACTGGGTCTGGTGAGGGACTGCCTGTCTGCCTGAAAGCTGGCCATGTACCCTGCGTGGCTCTCCCTGCTCCGGGTGTGAAGTCTGCAAGAGCTGCTGGGCACATGGCCCTATAGGAGAGGAAGGCATCTGGTCAGAGCAGAAGCCAGCCTGGGACGGCGGTGCTGGGCAGGTAAGGGGCCTCTCTGCTCCTGTGGTCTGTCTACCTCGGGCGCCACAGCTCTGGGCACCTGTGTCACTTTGGGGACCCTCTCAGGGCAACTTCCTTCCTGCCTGCTTTTCCTGTGTCTGGTTGTGCTGTGTGTGCTGGGAACAGAGCGTCGGGCCAGGAGAGAAGCCAAGGTGTAGGTGGGCTGGCACCAGACAATCTGCTGTGGTCCTTCCGGATTTCTTTTGCAGGAGAGACTTGTTGACTTTTTAAAGATTAAATCTGCCATCCCGGAGCAGAAAACTTTGGGGATCCGAGCCCTGGTGAACCATCCAGGGCAGTGGTGTTGGCCGGTCCCAGGGACTGAGCCAGGGGGCTATGGGTGGGGCCCAAGGGACCTCCCACCATGGCCGAGGGGAGGACTGTGGCCAGCAGGGTAGGCTGTCAGTGGGGTGTCGGGGCTTATGGGCCCGGCAGGCTCTGTTTGAGCCTCCTAGAAAGGAGACCATGTGGCTCGGGGAAACCACGTCATCCCAGACTTTTTGGAAAACCGGGCCAGGGCCCTCTGCTGCTGTTTTTTCTCCTTTCATAAACGCTATGCAGTGGGATTTTCATTTTGTGAATTACAGCAGTAGCACAAGAATATATTCTCACTGTAGCAGAGTACGTCGTAAACATTTTCATGCCCTACCACCCCAAATATACTCATCCCCCACTAAAGATGATCCTGTGAGTTTCTTGCTGCTCTAGTTAAGGGGTTTAGTTTCCATTCTCAGTGTCAGGACAAGGTGGGCTCAGCACACAACACAACTCCTGTGAGTCTCACAGAGAGGATGGAATGGTAACCTGTAGGAAAGTTCGAAAGAAATGTACCTATTTTTATTATTATTCTCATGTTGGTTTCGGCTTTGTTAGTGAATACTACTAACAACATCCCAAGGGCCAACTCCAGATAGGCCGGCTAGTAGTCTTTTCGTTTGAAGGTAACCCTTATTCTGGAAATGAAGGAGGAGGGAATACAAATACATAAAAAGAAATGGGCAGATGGCAGATGGATCCATGGATTCATCAGTTGATAAAATGGTTGGCCCTGGGAGGACAGGATGAAGGTGAGGTTCCCTTTCATTTCGTTTTCCATCTGATTGAGTCTTCCAGAGAAAGGAGCCCCTCCCCAGCACCGCACATCATAGGTGAGAGGCAAGGGAGCAAGAAAAACTCACATGAACACGTTAATGGGGGCACAGAGAGAGGCCTTGGGGAGGAGGTAGAAAGCAGCGTGGGGGGCGGGGGGCACCTGCAGGGCTGATTTGTGTTTTCTTGCCCCCTGCAGGCAAGCCAGCTCTTTGCTCCCTCTGCTGCACCATATTTGCAGCAAACAGCTTGCCACATTTGTGCCTGTCTGTCTTTCCTGTACGTCCGCCACTAAGTGGCTAAGTGCATTGATCATTTTCCATACTGCCCTGTGCTGGCAGCACGAGAGACGCCCCCAGGACCCTGGGCCTGGTGCTCACTGCCCTTCCTGAGCAGCGATGACATAGCCGTGTCACACGCCATCCCACGTGGTACTCAGGAATTCCAGAGCAGTCAGAAGTAGCACCCAGAGCACCGCACGGTCTGCTTGGTGAGGCTGCCCAGCCTCCTGCAAAGTAACTTCAGTCTCGTGTGTTTAGATGAGACTTTCTAGGTCTGGAAAGTCTCCCCTCCCCTGTCTTCCACTGTGCTACAGGTAAAGCAGTCAGTCCTCTCCTCCCCACTACACAGGACACACAAGCGAGAGGGACAGGGGTGGGCTTCTTTGCCTGCCTTCCTATTGAATCTCTTTGGGACTTAGAGATGTGACGTTCAGGTCACTGCTTTTTCGGTCTCGTTCTTAGTCAGGAACGTGAGAACGAAAGCGATGCAGACTAGAGATCCAGTGCGATGGTCAGTGTCAGCTCTTCAGGGTGGTAGATATTTTGGGGGTCTTGAAGGTGCACTGAACTGGCGTCAGTGTTTGCAGACTCAGACACCTGCAGTCCACACCTGTTGCCCCCGGAGCGTCACAAAAAGGAAGCAACATCCAGCAGCTTTGCCAGAACAACTGAAGCTGAACGGGGATCTCTGAGGAAGGGGCTGGGCGTGGTAGGGGTCCCATTAACCAGGAGCCCTGCTGAAGGAGACGGAGAGGCCAGATTGAGAAGCGATGCCCGCTCATGCTCCTGAGCTGGGGAAGGTGGCAGGGCTGCAAGCATCCATGCTAGAATCCCGGTTACGGGAGGAACAGACACTGTGTGAGGACATAGGGGGCATTTCCAGCTCCTACACCAAGGTACTGCCCTTCCAGGGTGAACTGGACAGCACCCCGCCCCTCCCTGGCTATGTTAGCTCACGCCACTCTCAGACTTTACAGCTTCAGATAAAGTGTCCTAGGTAAACAGGATGAGAGGCCTGGGGGGGGCTCATGCATTTTGCTGGGCTGTGTTGTCCTCCAACCCTAAGAAGGAGAAAAGGAAGGACAGCTCACCTCTCTTTGTACCATCTGCCGCTTTTTGAATGGACAATAACACAAGGCTGCCATCCCATCACAAAATGTGCCCCTAATGCCATCTCCAAAAGCACTGAAAAGATTTTTCCAAACATTTGTCTCCTTTGGAGAGTACAGCAGGAGCTCTTCCGTGTTGGCCTTGGTTTCCCCAGAAGCTGTGAGTTCTGTGGGCACAGAGCAGATGCTCCCAGGAGGCTCCTACATGAAGCAAAAGCGTTGGCTGGGGAGCGCGGTGGATCGTGAGTCCTTACCACTTGGCACGCCCATTCTCATCGACTGACTCTGGTCGTGATAATTAAAAGAACTCAAATCTGCCTACTTGCTAAAAGGTGATCACGAAAGTGAAAAGAACCCACAGCCCACGGGGTCCCTAGTGTCACAGAGGCTTGCTGGCTGCTTGAAATCCCAGAGGTGTGGAGCCTACTCCTGAATTACCCGAGGCCTTAGTAGGTGGCAAGGTGCAGGCACTGAGAACAGACACTACTTACCAGGTGCCTGCTCTGTGCCTGACACCGTACTCGGTGCTTTATGAAGACGGTTAATGTGTTCGTTACTCCACTCATCCTGTACCTCAGGTGCAACCATTGCAGAGCGTAATACATAAAGATGAAGTTAGTAGCCCAAGGCAAGAGCTAGAATCCTGGAGTCAGGAGGTCCACACACCTAGTTACTGAGCGGGGCTGCAAAACCAACAGCCAAGCAGCAGGGTCTGAGAAGAGAGGCTGAGAAGCAGCGTGTGCTTCAGAGAAAGGTGAATCTCCGGGAGGGATGGCAGAGTTAGCGTGTTGTGAAGGTCAGGCGTGTAGACTTCGGTAGCTATTTGCTGGGTGACCTGGGTGGTGTTACCTAAGGCACCCCAGCCTCCGCGTCCTTACCTGTAAAACAGGGGAAATGATGGGTTTTCTCAATGTAGAACTATAAGTACTTAAGCACATGGAGTGCTTAGCTCAGTACCTGACAGGCAGGTAGAAAGCGCTTGATGAATCACAGCAAACATCATCACTAAGCGAATGAACAAGGCCAGGAATGCTGAAGGGAACCCAGAAAGGAAGAACAGAGCGTTCTGGTCCCCCAGAGTTTGAGAGGAAGCAGAGAGGTGGCCGTCAGTGCAACTAATATTTATGGTTATATATGTGACATAGTCTGCAAAAGAAGACACAATTCAAAGGCTGTGGGTGGGTCAGCCGCCCCACACCCAGGGCCACCGGAGAGACGTGGCTGAGCTGGTTCTGCCTTGGGAGGAGGCAATGAACTGCAGGGGCACCAGGCCGGGCGTCTTGGCGTTGGCAGAGTTTAAAGTGCGTGAACCAGACATTGTGGTCACCTAGGGGAACAGGGCTCCAGGTGAGCTCAACAGTGGCTCTGTGAGGGACATCGGTGAGGGAGGAAGGCAGGGAGCCACGCTCAGGAGGACCACGCCTGTCTAGGTGTCGGGGGTCAGGGCCGTGCTGTGTGGCGGTTGGGAAGTGGACAAGGGTTCAGGGGTGTCAGCCAGGAGTCGGTAAGAGGACTTGTGTCCAGAAACAGGGCCGAGCTGTGAGCCTCGGGGTCAGAGGGAAGAGGTGGGCTGGAGACAGCGGTGGGGAGAAGACATGTGTGGTACTGGATGAGCTGAATCTACACCCCGTGCAAATAGCACAGCTGAAGATGTGCACCTGACACTTAGCAAGGGTTGGAACAGAAGTAAAGTTTTTGGAATCTCCTAAGTTGCTAATTCAAACTATGGAAGTGATTGTACTCCCTAAGAGAAAGAAGACCAAGACAAGAGAAAGAAGACCAGAGAGAGAAGCCAAGGGCCAAGGAGAGGTCATGGTGTGTGGGTGTCAGAGGAGCAGAGGGGGGCGCAGAGAGGCAGGAACCAAGCAGAGAGAGGAGCAGGAAAGGAAAGGGGGTGCCCCGGAGGAGGATGGGGCAGTGGGGTAAGGGAGGTGCAGCAGGAGAACCAGCCCTGGTGGAGAAGAGGCCAAGTCCCTGAGCCTGCGGGAAACACATTCAGTCTGGGATCAGGCTGCCAAATCAGAGACCTTGGCAAAGCAAGGCTTCTGAGGGTGCTGTATGTTTGAAGAATTACGTTTATTTCATCATCTCTCGAGTAGCACAGGCTTACTGTTAAAGTTGAACACCACCCTCTAAGAGAGAAATACCACTGTAAGAGAAGCCCAGTCCCAGCCCTGTACAGCTGTGCCAGGTCTCTGGGAGAAAGAGCGGACAGGCCTAGAAAAGGAGGCGCCTCAGAAGATGAAGAGGTCCCTTCCCAGGGTGCAGACGTTGGAATATTTTACAGCATGCGGTAAATAACTTTGTCCACAAGTACCCAGGGTACCCCGCACAGCTCTGTTCAGTCCCCCAGCCCTTCCAGGGCACCCCACTGTCTAGCAGTGATCTCAACAAGGAGAGACCAGGCTTTCTCCTGTGCCTTCTCCTGTGCCTGGGCTGGGAGTTGCCCAGATGGGTCAGTGGCTGGCTGTCCCACAGCATTACAAAGCTTCACACACTCCCAGGCCATGACTCTCTGACTCTCTGTCCAGGCCTGCAGCCAAGCCCAGGAATGCCCTCCTCCATCTGTCCCTCTGCAGCTGGAATGCAGGCCAGACTCTGTTTGCTCTGGCTTTAGGGAAACCCTCTGCATGATAAATCAGAGCCCAAGATGGACGAGATAAGGGTAGAGCCAGGAACTGGATGTTTCCCTGAAGATGCCGATCTCTGGCTTCAAGGTTCAAATCCCCAGTGATTTACACCAGAAAGCGAAGGAGAAAAGGTTATCAGCGCTGCTCACATGGGCGGTGTGTTTTGGAAAACTCGATTCCATTGTGTACAAACAAATGCTGTGCTGTTCGGTAATCTGATAGAACTCAGCCGGGACACAATGTGGCCGTGGGTCCTTGTTCAAGGCAAAGGAAAATTAAATCGAAAACAGAGACCTTCAGTACAGTTCTTTGGTTGGTATTGTGTTTGTGTTAAATAAATATTTGGTTCATGTCTCATCGTGTGCTGGGGATGAGTCATGTATTAAATAAGGTCAGCGGAGATATGTCTTATCACCTAGGAGCTGCACAGACCTGTTGGTTATGCAGGCACACAAGTTCACTGTCACGGCCGACATCTCCATCCCCCTGTGCTCACAGGTGGGGCTTTGGGGAGTGACTAGATCACGGGTCGGTGGTGCTGGATCAGAGGTGTGTGGTACTGGATCACGTGAGTGTGATAGTGGACCGTGGGTGTGTAACAGCTGGATGTGATGGTGGGAGGTGAAGTCTGGGGAGAAGAGGCGGGGCATGGTGGGCGTGGCCTGGAAGGTGCATATATGCATCCTTCCTCTTCCCTTGACCCTGATCCGCTTCCTGTGGCCATGCCGTGAGCAGCTTCTCCTCTGCCATGCCCCTCTTCAGTGCCACCCCATCCTGGAATCAGCCGACTGCGGACTGAAACGTCTACAAACTGTGAGCTAAAGTAATCCTTTCCTTCTTTAATTTCTGGATGTCGGGTATTTTGTCCGAGCAACAAGAAAGTAGCTAAGACAGCCGCTGTCTGCACTTCTGAAACTCAGGAGGAGACTGTCAGTGTCCTCTTCTCCCCGCAGCCCTGGGCTTGCAGACACGACAGGGTAATGATTTCCTCCTGAAATGTGGCACCGTGATCCAGGTGAGCCGTTTTGAGGAGCTGCACTCTGGTCTAGGAGAACCACTGTGCATCCTCTCCCACCTGCTGCCATTCTGAGCGTGCACAATTTAAGAAAGGGCCGCCTGTGCCCTTAAGCGTGGGGCTTGGGCTGTGAGGAGCCAGGCCCAAGGCTGGTATAAAGCATAAGCAGTTGGCCAAACAAAGACCAAGGCTCAGTGGGAGGCATGGCTTCCCTGGATAGTGTCCTAGCGTGCCAGAGACCGTTGCGGATGCCGCATCACCTGTGTGTGTGTGTGTGTGTGTGTGTGTGGACTATCATCATCCTGCCACTGTGCAGCCAGACCATCTTCCCTCCCCTCCCCTCCCCTCCCCTTCCCTCCTCTCCTCTCCCTTTCTCCTTCCTCCCTTCCTCTCTTCCTTTCTTTTCCAGTACTGGGGATTGAACCCAACACCTTCACACTGAACTACATCTTCAACCCTTTTATTTTTCGTTTTGAGACAGGGTCTCTCTAAGTCACTAAGTAGCCCAGGCTGGGTTGGAAATTGTGATCCTCCTGCCTCAGCCCCCTGGAGTGTTGGGCTTGCAGGCTGACACTGCCAGTTTCCTGTGCTCTCCTATCCAGGCCCTCATCTCCTGCGTGCTCTACGGCCCCTCCCTAGTGATGTTGAGCCCGCCACACCCACATCACCCCTCCATGCCCACATCACCGATTCTCTCAGCATCGTGGGACACAGCCAACCCCACCCTCCTGGACACTCCAGCTGCCGAGTTGCCCCTACTCCTCTGACCATCTCATTCTTTCTAGTCCGGATCCACTACTCCTGGGACCCTGTGACTTGGTCGAGGCCTCTCCCCTCCTTGTGCCTGCAGGAGCTGCAGTTCCCAGGCCCACATACCCCTGCTTTGCCCACCTCACCCCAGACTCCTCTCTGCTTCCTTCCTACCTCCTGCCCCTCTGCCTGCTGCAGCCCTCCCAAGCCTGCCAGGCTCTCTCTCTGCCTCCAGGCCTTTCCACCCAGAACCTTCCTTGCCCTGCTTCCAGCCTCCTTTCTTGTTTTTATCTAACTGCACCTCATACTCCAGGATCTGCTCAATTAAATACTTCCGGGGGGTGATTCTGCAAACCTCCAAGACCAGTAGTGTCCCTCTGGTGTTGGGCTTCTCATTTAATCTTTATTTTGATTGATTGTAGTGCTGGGGCTGAGAACCAGGGCTATGTGCAAGTCAGACAAGGGCCATGCCCCGCCCCAGGAGGCTGTCTTAGTTCAGTAATTGAAAGACCAGGCTCTGGAATCAGACTCCTGGGTTCAAATTCTGGCTCAAGCAAGCTGCTCAGTTAATTTTCTATCACACTGCTAATTAGATCTCATGCTAGATGCTCTTGGCTGTGATTGGTGAGAAGCTTAGCTAGTCTCACACAGTCAGGGCTCTCTACTTCAGTACCTGGTGCCTAGAGTAGGCAGTCAGGAAATACTGCTATTGTGATTTTTCTCCTTGGCAGTGTTTTCCAGCTAGAGTTAAACAGTGGGTTGGGTGACAGATCCTTTAATGATAGGGTCTACTCCACGGGACCCTCAGGAGGTCTCTGTGGAGAGAGGACCAGGTCCCGGTTGCTGACACCCTACCCTGCCAGGTGCCTCGGGAAGCACCTGGCACTCAAAGATCCAGGAATGTTTGTGCAGGGAATGAATGTAAAACCAGGTGGAGATGTGGGAGTGGAAGTGTTCACTGATGGCTTGTTCACAGCAAAAAAATACAACACCATGGGAGGCTGGGGGTGAGGGTTGCGGGTGTTTAGGGGAAGCAGGGGCCATTTTTGGCTGGAGGGATCAGGACTGTGTGCTTTCGGGGCCTTGAAGGCCAAGTATTTGACTGCATGGCCATTGTGCTGAGCTGTCTGGACAGAGGGAGGAGATTAAGGGGCCAAATACAAGGCAATATCTGTTTTCCTATTTTGTTTTACTTTTTAACTTTTGCAGAAGAAGACTGGAAAATCTCTAGCACTATTTCAGGCTCTGAAAAAGCAGCCAACTTCCATAGTGAGAATGTGAGGGATGCTTGATAAACACATGTACTTCTACAATGAAATCCAGGGCAGGCAGGCTGGGGGCACCAGCAACTTGTGACTGCGGTTGTCCTGGGGACAGCGAGGGGCTGAGGGCGTGTGACATGCGGGAAGAGGTGGACTGTGCAGTGAGTCCCTGCTGGGCGTGGTCAGCTGAGAGAGCCCACGTGAGGCCACCTCTGGGCCAACATGACTGAGGACTGGCACTTACTGCAGTAATGGGACCCCGGAGGCCCATTGTTGCACCTGACTTTGAAGTCCTTGGGTTCTCTGTAATCTCCAGCTTTGCTGATAAGAAAACTCAGGCCCAGAGGGAGGATGTGGCTTGATCCACTCCACACAGCCAACTAGCGACAAGGACATGAGAGCGCATGCTTCCCATAGCCTGGACAGATGTCGGTAGACAGGAAAATATCCACTTATTGATGTCCAGCCAGGAGGCTGGCCCTCCTCATAGGCACCTTTTCCGCAGTGGAGCAGACGGCGTGGTTGATAATTTTCCACTTGCACTCTGTGTGGCCTTGGAGAGTTCGCACGGGGCTTCCTTCTGGTGTCTGGAAAGTGGGGTGATCAGCGGTGACATGAAGTCACCAAGAGTACAAATGACTGCGGGGCGTCTGACTGTTGAACTCTGAGAGCTTCAGCCCTCCTGCCTTGGGGACACTCAGCCCACCTGTTCTCATCTGGAAAGGAGGACTAGGATGTGTGCAAAGGTCTCCCATGTGCAGGGCTGCCGAGAATCCCAGTGACGTTCTCTTTCTCCTCTTTTCCCTCGGTTCAGCTTCAGACAGGAAAGTCCAGTCAGAGCAGGCCAGGAAGCTGGTCAGTGCTGCAGGGCGGGGCCCGCCTGGGTCACACTTCCCAGCCTTTCATAAGGTACAGCCAGCTCATAGGGGCTGATGAGGGCAGCGGGGTCCAAGGTTTTGATCCGAGAGAAGAAAGAGCCTGGGAATGACCTCAGCCCACATTCCCCTTCCCTCCCGTCTGCTCAGCCCAGGGTCTCCATCTTGAGGATGAACAGGAGCTTCGAGAGTCACCATTATAGGCAGCGGCTCCACGTAGAACCAGGGCACAAGGGTGGCTTTCCCCATAGGCCAGGGCGAAGTCCCCCGACTGCCTCCAAGTGGAAACCTGGGCCTCAGGTTCCCAGAGATCGCTGATGTCTCAGCACCCTTCAAGCTGAAGTGACCCCAGACAGTGTCATGGGCCCTCTGGCCAAGCCCATGCCACCCTGGTCCTCAACTCTTGTGACTGTCACCACCCTCAGAGTGGTGACCTTGTCCTTCCTGTCCAGGGGAGAATCCATCCTTCCCTGTGTGCCGATCACCACTACCACACCTGTGTATCTGAGGACACTACTGTCCCTGAGGGCTCTTGTTGATGGCTCCATATATAAAGATGTGATTCTTTTTTTTTAAATCAGCAAGTGAGTCATCAGAAAGAATACTGATTTTCTCAAGAACTGTCTCGGGGGGCCGGGGATTTAGCTCAGTGTTTCCATTGCCTGCCCCACAAGCGCAAGGATCCGAGTTTGATCCCCAGTACAAAAAAAAAAAAAAAAAAAAAAAA
>NW_022900932.1:11452533-11453939 GCF_012274545.1 Fukomys damarensis | reverse complement strand
CCCAAAAAAAAAAAAAAAAAAAAAAAAAAAAATCTGTCTCAGGAGAGGCAAAGGGAAGGAGGGAATGGGACATTACTGGCCATTGGCCAACACAGAAGGGGCAGGCATGACCATTTGGGGACACTCTAATTCTTGCCAATTCTGCCAGAAAAGGTGGGGGTGCTTCATTGCCAACTTGGAGAAAGGAGAGGAAGACAGAGCCTGCCTGGCCCCTCTGGCACCCGTGTCTCTCCCTGGGTGCAGCGCTAAAGGACACTCACTGCCTCCTGCTTTCTCAGGTCTCACCCTTGTTCATGGCTTCGGTGTGGAGTCAGTAGCCCAGCACACTGAGTTGGTTACGCTGCCCCTAAACACTGGATTCACCCCAGGGACAACTGAAGTCACCTGGGGGGCTCAGCTTTCACCATGCCACCAAAGCCTTCCCCTTTCCATCTGGCTGGGAAGGGAGACAGCCATGACTTCTCTGTGGCAGGTGCCTTTGGTCTTCGACACCCATTCCCCGAGTCAACACTGCAAAGCATTTTCCCCAACCACCGAGCGGCAGAACTTTGAAATGCTCAATTGCAGACTGGCAAATTTTGTCTACTGTTGTCCAAGGCCCCACAGGGAAGAGGAAAGGTGGCCCCCGGCAGCCCATGACTGAGTATCACCCTGGCCTGGTCCCACTGCTCATCTCTGTCCTCAGAGAGCTCGATTTCTGGTGTCCTCATCAACTGATGTCTGTCAAGCACATGTGGACATAGAAAGCCAGGAAGGGAGGCAACTCTGCAGAAAGCAGGCTTTCCTGGTTGCAGGTGCAGAAGACTGGGCTCACTCCAGGGGACACTCTGCTCTTCAAACCCAACGAGGATTACTCCGACTGCCCAGAAGCCCATTTTTCATCACCAACGTTATAAAGAGATAGTTTTAAAGATTACTACATCAGATGGGCTATCATGCAATGCTAGTATCCTGCATTGTGGGGTTCAACAACATGGATTAATGTTGTAAAATGCAACCTACATGCTTAAAATACAACTTACACAGATTTATAACACAGTCCAGTTCTCATATTCATGGCCGACAGTCCATGAATACGGGTCACAAGGTCAATTTAATGGTTGCTACCAGAATGAAAAGGGAAAATAGGGTCAGATAGGACATGGCAGAACTGAAAACCTCACAATGCATTGCATATGGGTACGGAGCTGGTCCCGAATCCTCTGACACATGTGAAGTGTGTTCTGGGACGGGATCACAAAAGACAGGTGTGTCCACCTGAGCGGTCGGTCGATCTCTCCCTTGCTCCCCCGCTCTTGCTTTTTCCTTCTCATTTCTTCTCGCCCTTCTCTGTGGATGTACGAAGTGTTCCCTGCTGCCTGCCACCTTGGTTCTGCTTCTGCGTAGCACCCCACACACCCCATTTT
>NW_022900932.1:11426198-11452323 GCF_012274545.1 Fukomys damarensis | reverse complement strand
AAAAAAAAAAAAAAAAAAAAAAAAAAAATCTGTCTCAGGAGAGGCAAAGGGAAGGAGGGAATGGGACATTACTGGCCATTGGCCAACACAGAAGGGGCAGGCATGACCATTTGGGGACACTGTAATTCTTGCCAATTCTGCCAGAAAAGGTGGGGGTGCTTCATTGCCAACTTGGAGAAAGGAGAGGAAGACAGAGCCTGCCTGGCCCCTCTGGCACCCGTGTCTCTCCCTGGGTGCAGCGCTAAAGGACACTCACTGCCTCCTGCTTTCTCAGGTCTCACCCTTGTTCATGGCTTCGGTGTGGAGTCAGTAGCCCAGCACACTGAGTTGGTTACGCTGCCCCTAAACACTGGATTCACCCCAGGGACAACTGAAGTCACCTGGGGGGCTCAGCTTTCACCATGCCACCAAAGCCTTCCCCTTTCCATCTGGCTGGGAAGGGAGACAGCCATGACTTCTCTGTGGCAGGTGCCTTTGGTCTTCGACACCCATTCCCCGAGTCAACACTGCAAAGCATTTTCCCCAACCACCGAGCGGCAGAACTTTGAAATGCTCAATTGCAGACTGGCAAATTTTGTCTACTGTTGTCCAAGGCCCCACAGGGAAGAGGAAAGGTGGCCCCCGGCAGCCCATGACTGAGTATCACCCTGGCCTGGTCCCACTGCTCATCTCTGTCCTCAGAGAGCTCGATTTCTGGTGTCCTCATCAACTGATGTCTGTCAAGCACATGTGGACATAGAAAGCCAGGAAGGGAGGCAACTCTGCAGAAAGCAGGCTTTCCTGGTTGCAGGTGCAGAAGACTGGGCTCACTCCAGGGGACACTCTGCTCTTCAAACCCAACGAGGATTACTCCGACTGCCCAGAAGCCCATTTTTCATCACCAACGTTATAAAGAGATAGTTTTAAAGATTACTACATCAGATGGGCTATCATGCAATGCTAGTATCCTGCATTGTGGGGTTCAACAACATGGATTAATGTTGTAAAATGCAACCTACATGCTTAAAATACAACTTACACAGATTTATAACACAGTCCAGTTCTCATATTCATGGCCGACAGTCCATGAATACGGGTCACAAGGTCAATTTAATGGTTGCTACCAGAATGAAAAGGGAAAATAGGGTCAGATAGGACATGGCAGAACTGAAAACCTCACAATGCATTGCATATGGGTACGGAGCTGGTCCCGAATCCTCTGACACATGTGAAGTGTGTTCTGGGACGGGATCACAAAAGACAGGTGTGTCCACCTGAGCGGTCGGTCGATCTCTCCCTTGCTCCCCCGCTCTTGCTTTTTCCTTCTCATTTCTTCTCGCCCTTCTCTGTGGATGTACGAAGTGTTCCCTGCTGCCTGCCACCTTGGTTCTGCTTCTGCGTAGCACCCCACACACCCCATTTTGCCTGCTGTGCCCCAAGATCCAAGTGTCCCGAGCAGGGACCAAAGTGGCTCCTTCCTTGTCCTTTCCCCTCTTGAATGCAAAGGTCCTTGTGGGGTGTGACGTTCGAGATAGGTCTCACTCCTTCTTTCTTTGCTTAATAAATAAATTGCTCTAAGTCACCTGGTTCCCATTTCAGGCCAACAACTCCGCCTTGAAGAATGCAGTCCCCAGGGAGGTCTGCCCCGCGCCTGGTGCTCCTGATTGTGTGCTTGTCTGGGGTGCTGAGCTCACACAAGAAGTTCATGAAGTTCAAACCTGATCCTTTGGTGAGTGAATCCTCAGACGCATCTCTGATTTTCTGGGAATGTCGCAGGCTTTAAAATATTTCCTCAAAAAAGCAGGGGCAGAGGGGTCTTTGTGTGAAGGTTGCTGGCAAGGCGGACGGGTGACTATGGACAGCCATGGTGCGGGGCTGGGCCATGGCTTGCGGCCTGCTGGTGGCGAGATCGAGGTGGGGGCATCAAGGGGACATCGGTGTGGCTTCCAGAGGGGCTGGGAAGTGGCAGTGACAATATAGCAGTGCAAGAGGATGACTGGAGAATCAGTTGCTCGCATAGGACCGCTTTCAACTCGGCATCAGGGTGGCACACAGTCCACAGGACCTTGGCCTGTGTGTGCCTGTGTGACAGCGGACACAGCACAGTGGACCTCTGCTGCCACGTGGTCCTGTGGCTTTGTCTTTGCAAAGCCAGTGGGGGTGATGCATGCCCGGCTCTCCTTACGGGATCATTCCCGCTCGAGCCTTTCTGTATACAGAATCAGGGCATTTACTGCCGGGACAGCTTGGGAGACCTGGAATTCTACTTGTCCCCGTTGGACATCATCCTCTCTTCAACCAGAAAGTCACAGATGAGAGGAGATGGGCTCCACAGAGGGGACCCAGCACAGAGGGCAGATGGGACTCGTTCCTAGAACAGTGGTTCCTGGCACTCACTGCGTCATCGCAGCTTTCCTTAGGACGCATTTGATCTTTAATAACCTTCTGCCGAGTGGACTCCCATGTGAGTCCACTGTGAGGGTGCAGACAGAGGCATAGAGAGATCAAATAACTTTCCCTAGGTCACGAGGCCATGTTAGGGTGGAGGTGGGATTTGAATTCAACACCTGCAGCCTTTTTTTTTTCTAACCACTGTATTCTGTAAGTCAAGCATACTAAGAGCTTGCTATGTGCTACTCTGTAGCTCTCCTACTTCCTGTGACAATCACAGGAAGCCGGCATTATTTGATTCCCATCTTACAGAGGAGTAAACCAAGGCCCACTGGGGATGAGTACGTTCCCCGGTGTTGCCCCCTTGGGGAGCAGCATAGCCCAGCAGGCTGGATGGCAAAGCTATTTCCTTGGTCTTCCCACAGAAACCAGCACCAGAACAGTGCCAGGAGGATCCAAGGAGGAAAGAAAAACTTCTGAGCCTGAGTGCTGGCTCCCAGGCCCTAGGACAGCAGAGAGGCGGGTGGGCCTGGTGAGCAGAGGTCATGAGACTGGCCCCGTAGGTCACTGGGGTGACACAGGGTTCTGGGTAGGCAGAAAGCACCTGTTTGAGCCTCACAGTTGTCCTTCCCTGACAGGGCTCTGACAAGTAGTGTGGGGATCTCCTCCATTTCCGGATGCTGAGGCAGGCTATGAAAATCCTTCCTGGGCACTCCACAGGGTTCCTGTGTCCCCGGGCCACGGTGCCCCCTGAAACTGGCAGCCTGAGCTTGTCTGGGACACTCAGGGGTGCGTGGATAGGAAGCCAAGGAGAGGACTTCTCTAACTGACGCCTCCCCAAATGTTCTTCCAGGTGCTATATGCAGTGGACCTCGAGGGTGAGGAGCTGCAGAGCCCCAGCTGTGCAGGTATGTGAATTCCTCCCTGGTGGTTTCTCTTGTACACCCAACCACTGGCTCCTTGGCAGCTCTTCAAACACTGTGATCCCAGAGTTCAGGCTCCCAGCCCATCAAGCCCGTGGTGGGAAAGGACCCAGAGAACAGGCTTACCCTGGGGTTGGGACAGAGGTATCAGCTGGTTCTCTTCCCAGCACAGCCACCAGGCCCACCTGGCTCTGGGCTCCAAGCTGAGAAATGGACTGCATTTTATGGAGCTCTGGATGGAGGTGCTCACTGGAGAGTCACAGAACTCCTGGCTTTCCCACCCTCCCGCCCAGTCCCTTCTCCTTCTTGCCCTTCTCTCGTGTCCTTGTGTAGCCTTCCCTGCCTAACCCCATGGTTTGGTATTCTGGAAGACATTTATTATTTTGAAAATCAAACTGTTTGCAGGAGAGTTTCGACTCTCGTCTCCAATGAGTCCCTCCAGGATTTGGGCTGCCAGCTTCCCTGGGAGCAGCTGGTGCCCCCACAGGAATAAGAGGGTTCTTTTCTACACCTCTTGGCTCTGCTGCCTAAGGCCACAGTGCCTTGAAGAAGAAACCACTTCCACATCTGAGATTCGACACTCCAAAATTTTTCAGGCGTGCTTTCATTAGAAGCCACTCTGATGGCGACAAATCACCACGGAAACACATTTTCAGTTTAGTGTACGGGGTCCTCCTGGGCCTCTAAAGTCACTTGAGAAGCATTGGCAAATCAGTCCATAGCCTGCAGAAGATGGATTGACCACTGAGATAGAAAACGGCCACAGAAAGGCAAGGCCCAGGCTGGGCCAGGTAGAGCTCAGGGGGACCCCAGATAGCAGGAAGCTATCACCTGTGGAAGCCCTATCTCTGGGCACAAAAGGCTTTGAGGGGACACCCGGATAAGACCCATAACACAAGAGGTCTGCACACAAGGTCCAGGCAGTCGTGAAGTAAGCCCATCACCCTTATTCACGGTGGACAGCTGTGGCTCACAGAGAGTAATGGGCCACCCAGATCAGAGGTGCCCTCCCCACTGCTTTCTTGGACTCCAGAACCCACACTCACCATTCTCCTGTGTGTGGGGGGTCCCACATGTGGCTCTCTGCATATCGCTTGGGTACTTTATAGAGGAGGACGGGCAGTGGTGTCTCATCCTACAAGGTAAAGGACTTGGCGTGGGGTGGCCTTGACGATTTGGGCTGATGGCTAGCGGGGTGGATGGATCATTTGCTCAGGACTTCACAATCCAGCATCTCATGACTCATGTTCTCTGTCCGTGCCTGGCTAGTGGGCCACGGCTGGAATTCTGTGGATTCCCCTGTGTGAACCGCCCTTCCTGGACCCTATAGGAGCACAGGTTCTGTGGCTGTACCTGCTGAATGAGGGCTGGTATCATGTAGATGATGCTACCCAACTGCTGCTTCTAGAAAATACCGAGAAATGAGCACAGGATAGGTGTCTCTTGCCACTCACTTGCTATGCAGTCGAGAGGAAGAAACAGAATCCAGTCCCTTGAGATACAGACCATGGAGAACATGCCAGGCCCCTCCTCTTGGGTGAGGGCAACTGGCTTCTGTCTTCAGCAGGTGGCAGGTGAATTTCTGTACCTTCTCAGGCTGGTTCTAGAAGCCACCATCCCCATCAGCCCTGCCAGGCAAAAGTGGTATTGTTTGTTCAAATAGCTGTGATGACGACCCAGACACTGTGTCACAATTTGACGTCACTCACTGGAGGACACTAGTGACACCAGGAATCATGAGCCAGGAAAAGCCAGACAAACAGCACAGGGGAGAAGGCAACCTAGAAAAGAAAATAGGCAAAATACCAGGAGCCAGATGGAGGGTACAGATGGAGGCATCTCAGCAGCAGGGAGCTGGCCCCGTCCCTCCCAGTGCCCCAAACCTAGGCACAAGGAATGGCCCTTTTCAGGACTTGACATGCTGGGGCTTGCATTTCTAATCCCTAGCCCTGGACTGAGCTTCCGAGCCCACCTCATGGGGTCCGGGTCACACTGTCCCCTGGATGTCCTGGCGCTCTCCTGGGTGCAGCTGCCACCCCTGGGTCCCTGTGCTGTCCTGCAGTCAGAGGAAGGTCCAGCACAAGAGGCTTCTCTTGTGTCCCCCAGACAGCCATGGGGGCATTGCTCAGGGATCCCATGCCCTGTCTCTCTTCTTGGAGCACTGTCCTGCTGTGGCTCCCAGGCTTCCCACACTTCCTGGGGATTCTGCTCAGAGATGACTGCCCTAGAAAGGTCCTTCCTAAGAATTGAGCAGTGGTTTTCATGATTCTGCCATTTATTATCAATAATTTTGCTTTTCAGCTTGCTTTTTTTAAAATTTGCTTGAGAAGTGTTTGATTTCTTGTGAACATATATCCAGTAATGCTTTGTGTTATTATAGTACCTCAGGGTTTATGACACGATTCAGCTGTTATCTTTTTCAATCTGAGTTGTGGCAGGGTCCGGTTAAAAGGAAATGGAATTCGGAGTCAGAGAAATATGGTTTCAAATCCCACCTCTGGCCCTTTGCACTGTGTGGTTTCAACTCTTTGAACCTCAGTTGCGCCACCTGAAAAACGGGTGTCGCCTGTCCTCGGACACTGGGACCACCTGTGTGATGGCAGACGGTAGCTGCTGTTATTACTACTTTTATCATCATCACCTTCATGCACCTGGGGACAGAGGGGCACACAGGAAGCAGGTTTCCCCACAAGAGCAGCAGTGGGATGTGACTAAAACAATAACCAAAGCAAACGAGGAAACAACTTTGGGCACTAACCGGCTCTCCACGATTGCTTCCTTGACTTTTTTCAGACAGATGCCGATGTCAGATCCCGAACCTGCCTGGTTATCAAAGTCACCAGTAGGAATCTTTTTAAAATATAAATAATTTCTTGGCCTGCCCCATAAAGATTATCATTTGGTTGGCCTGGGATGAGGCTCCACAGTGAGTGCGTGAGTGAGTGTGTGTGTGTGTGTGTGTGTGTGTGTGTGTGTGTGTGTGATCCCCACTCAACTCTGGGGAGCCCTAGAGTTCATTTTGTCTGGGGAAGAGTCAGGCCTATTGAACTATGGTGGTGTTTTTGAGGGGTTTCCTCATAGGCATTTCCTTGGCTATGAGAGGCTCCTCCTCGCTGTCTCCAGGGAGAGAAGACACCCAGGCTAAAGGTGACTGAAACTCTCTTGGAAGGCTTAGAAGAATGGGAGAGGGCCTGAGGGAGGGAGGACCTTAGAGCCAATGCCGAGTGAACAGCTATACAGGGCAGCTAGGCTAAAAGCTGATGGAGTCCAGGTCCTTCCCTCCAGGGCTCGGCCTCCGCCCCGGCTCCGTGACAATCTGTGCAGAAGATCTGCACTGGTTTCACAGGGACTCGTGGCGTGCGGATTGCCACGTGTGTCCTGCAGACACATCAGAGAGGGAGGGGCTCAGGGACGGAGGGGACCCCAGGCAGACCCCAGGTGTCCTGCGGGGCTCCCACCCTGAGCCGCAGCTAGCGGGGAAGAAGTGGGTGACATGGGATTGTTACTGACCTCTCCCGTCTCGTATGTAGCGCTGTCCAGAAATCCTGTTTCTACTCTGGAGAGGAGAGTTCACTGGCCTGGTTACAGAGGGACCTGGAGCTGGGGGCCCCCTGCAGGGACAGACCTGGCCACCTGACTTTTCAGGGAAAAGTGTGCTGTAGACCAGCCTCATAAATATATCATCAACGCCCTCTTTCAAACTGTCCCAGTGGGCGACGTGGTGTGTCCAGAGTGAGAAAAACACAAACAAAAACTAGCAGGCCTTCCAGGAAAAGGGCTTCCAGCACTCAACCATTTAGAATCAAAAGGGAAACGGAAGTCTGAGGCAATGTCATTGTATCGTGACAGACTGCAGTTCTGTGTGAGGTTTTAAGTCACTTATTTATTTATTTATTGTAAAATACATCATACAGTGCATTCCTAAACGATCTGCACGGACTGTTTTCATCATTTGAGTCTATTACAGCTAGCTGAAGGATATTAAAATAAAATAATTTTCAACAGGTTGGTGGGTGAAACCAACCTCCTAAGACAAACATGGCTTACAAATGAACAAATCTCTGGCTTTCTGCAATAAACACTCAACAAGTCGAACTTCCCATGATAAATTTCTCTGAGAGTTTCCGGTCAATGGTGCTTGGAATATTCAGAACAAATCTTACCATGTTTTGAGAAAATTCATTTCTTTTAAAAAGCAGGCATAGAGTTTTTAACTTTATGATAAGACCTGTGTAATCAGTTTCGTGTTTGATTTAAAGTTTAAAGTAACAGTTTTACAAGCATTCCCTTAATATTTTTCCCATATAAAAATATCCTCAATGCATCTAGGAGGAAATTTTGTATCCTTTAATCTCTTAATTAACTACTGCCCGAGCCCAGGGCTCTGCTCTGATTGTACATCCCAGCCACAGTAGCGTCAGATATCCCCTTGGTGACCAGGAAATGAATCTGTGGTATGACTCAGGCTAGCAGGTTCACTCAGAATCACTGGCATGGACCCACTGTGTGCCAGGGGGTGAGCAGGGCCAGGGGAAGGGGAGGGAACAGTCCCTGTCCTTGGGACACTCATGGTCAGCGGCTGGACAGGATGGAATAAGCAGGAAAGAACAGTTCTAAGATTTATATCGGAGGTGTATCTGGGCTGCCTGGAGCTGGCCTGCATGGAGGAACAGAGCTGTAAAAGAGCCAGCAGTCTGCAGCCTAAAGACCATCAGGAAAAATGACAAAGAGTTAGAACGCCCATTTAATTTACTTTCCAATTTGCCAGACTTGCGTTGTCCACCTGTGGTGTTATAAATCCTGGAGGAAGAAAGAGCACACGCTCTGTGCCTAGAGTAAGAACAAAGGGGATAATAGAATGCTTTCCCCAGAGGTCTTCCAGCTGTGCAGTTAGCTCATGGAATGTGTGCCTGTCACCTGAATGGGGCCGGAAACTCTGCAGCCTGCTCCTCTGACCAGAACCCTGGCTTGTGGCGCCTGAACTGTGCCCCTGTTAGTCCCCTACTTCCATCCTGGAACAGTTCACGTCCCACACAGTGGTCCTTTGTCTTGGTCACCGCATTGGGGGCAGGGTGGGCAGGGAGCAGACAAACTCCCCTTTCTCTCAAGGCGTCCACTAGCAATTCCTATGGGCCACTGTGCCCAGCCTCCACCCACACCTGCCGTTTCCTTCACCCACTGGAGCATCCCTCCTGTCTCTCTCCGTGACCCCCGTCGGTTCTCAAGGCCTCCGTACTTTCATTTCAGAGGCCCTGAGCAGTTCTGTGGTGGATGAATACACTGTGGATGTCGAGGTCAGCTTTCAGAACGCGTCCTTCCTGGAGTCTCTCAGAGCTCAGCTGGGTAGCCTCAGTTTTCCAATTCAAGAAAACGACACTGACACAGTGACTTCCATTCTGAGCATACAGGTGACAACAGGTGAGTGATAGCCCGAGGCTGTAGGACAGATGGCAAGGCGTCTCAGGACAAAGGTGACTGGGAGGCTGCTCATGGGAGCACATGGCCCGGCAGGCCAGGGAAAGGACCAAGAGGCCTTCACTGCCCACGTGGTGAACTCTACAGCCAGGATCTCCTTATGAATGGTGATTGGAGGTTAGCTTGGTGGCTTCCGTGACGGTTGTCATAAAGCGGCCCTGAGATATGACCAGGTCCTTCATGACAAACTACTGGATCCTCCCTCTGGGCATCCGTAATTACAGCAAGGACTGGCCCAGGGTACTAAACGGCAGTAAGTTCCCTTCTCTGTGGCACCATAGGTGAGGGGGAAACAGGAACCAGGAAATGGATCAGAAGTAAGGCATTAGGAAGAACTTCTCAGACCATGAATTAGTCTTCCTCGGTCCTGCATAATATGCCTGGCAATGCCTGAGGGCCGGGGATCTGAGGAAGCTCCTGGTCAGGATCTTTCACAAGGTTGTGATGGAGTCAGTTGAAGACTCTGTGGAGCTGGAAAATCTGCTCCCAAGCCCATGCGTGTCCAGGAGGCTGCAGCTCCTTACAAGGTGCTGCCCAGAGACCTGAGTTCCCTATTGTGCCAGCCTCTCCATGACAGGCCTTTATGCTGGGGCTGCCAGTGTCCCCGGGGGTGGGTGGGCACGGTGTCCTTTATAACCTAACTTCCAGAGCTCCATCCAGTCTGGGTCCACCCTGGCGCAGAATGACAGGGCACTAAGAGGGTGTGAGTGTCGAGGACACACTCTGTCTATCACCACAGACACCCATGGCCACCTGTTTTTGACCATCTCAAGGGTGCCCCAGCCATCAATGTCACTCAACAATCATCCGATAAGCAGAGCCACCCGCCTTCTGGGTGTAGCACTTGGCAGCCCAGAGGGCAATGCAGAGGAGACGCATCAGGATTTCCCTGCCCCTGTAGACCCGTCCCGTCTCTAACGCAAAGGTGATGACTGCCTTCTCTCTCCTCCCTCCTGGTTGACGACAGTCTGCACACCCACCAGAAATGAACTCTGGTGCTCCTGTGAGTCAGGCTATGAGTGGCCTCAGGAAAGATGCCTCCACAATACTGTCTGTCAGGAGCATGACAGTGTCTCCTCAGGGAACCCCTGCAGCTGCCTGAAAGGACTCCCTCCCCAGGGACCTTTCTGTCAGCTCCCGACAGGTAACTGCTCTTTCATGTTCGTTGACTGGCTACTCAATTTTAGCCCAAGCTCATGTTTCTCCGTTCTGTCTGTATTCAATCACTTACACGAGATTGTTATTTCAGTTCTTACCTTGAGAATGAAAGTCAGACTGAATGTGGGTTTTCAAGAAGACCTCTTGAACATATCCTCTGCCCTCTACCGATCTTACAAGACTGACCTGGAAAGGGCGGTAGGTTTTGGCCCCAGCAGCCTCTTCACCCACAGATACTGGGCTGAACTGGGTCCATTTGATTCACAGCAGATGGTTTGCTTGGCTCAGTCCCGATCTGAGTGTGGAGGTGGAGTTATTTACATCTCCCCAGGATGGGGATTTCATAAGCACTGGATCAAACAGGCTCAGGGGACCATGTGGGGTCACCTTAGCCCCAGAAGAGCTGTCCGTGGGGGTGGGGTTCAGGCAGTGAAAACCCTGACCGCTTTCAGGCAGAGTGACCCAAGGCTGACCCCGGGCATGGGTGGTCCGCGCCCTGGAGCCCTCTCGGCTGTCACGTGTAAGCCACATACTGGGCCACCCTGTTCTACAGGGCGCTGTGCTTGCTTGCCAGGCACTGATCCCACTTTACTCATTTCTTTTTTCTTTTTCTTTTTCTTTTTCTTTTTTTTTTTGGTGTTTTGAGACAGGGTCTCACTATATATAGTTGAGATTGACCTAGAACTCACTATGTAGCCCAGGCTGGTCTCAAACTCACAGCGATCTCCTGCCTCAGCCTCTGGAGTGCTGGGATTACAGGCATGCGCCACCACACCCAACTTTTGCTTTACTCGTTTCTGACAGAGCTGCCGCGGGGCAAAGTGGCCCAGGTGGGCTGAGACTGTGCTTCCCCTCACTCTTCTGGCCAAGAGCAACCTCTGCCACCCACAGGGGGCCACACAGAGGCCATTTTCCAGGAGTGCGTAAGGAGCACTGGCTCCCCCAGGAGACCTCATGGACCCCTGCTTTGCATATCTGGCAATGTGGTCACTCTGCCCAGTGGAGGAACCCTACACACACACACACACACACACACACACACACACACACACACACACACAAACACCCATGCATACACACCACTAAGAAATGTAGCTTTAAGGAAAAAGAAAGTTGCCCTCGATCTTTGGGTACCTGGTCCCCATCCTTTCCTGGCCGCTTCCCCAGGTGACGCCTATGCACGCTTCCTCTAGCATCTGCTTCTCCAGCGGCCCAGATGGACATAGATGGTTAGAGACAGCGGCTTCGCAGGTCTTCAGATGTCAGAGGCACAGTATACATATATGACAAAGTCTTAGCAGAGTGGTGAGGACCAGGTGCTCTCAGCTGGGTTTCAATCTGTGTGTCTCTCACCAGCCTCCCATATGTGACACTCACTTGCCTTTTTACATTTTTCCAGTTCCAGGAGGGGTACAGGATTCTACCAGGATTCAGATCAGTGGCTGTGACAGAGTTCACGTAAGAATGCTATACAGTACTTCTATTTGATGAGACACCAGTGTATGAGTGAAGGAGAAAAGTCCCACTAGGGGGCGCCATGTGGGGACTCTGGGCAGAGTTTGGCCAAGGTGAAGACTAACATGGAGGGGGTAAAAAAGTCAAAGGAAGTACTGAAGGGAGTCTCTCACCCCTTATGGATAGATGCACCTGCTTAGTAATAAAGAGGAAAAAGGTGTGTTCACTTCATGCATGCAAGAAGTATGAAAACAAGCATGCAAGTTTGTAGTCTAGAGTTTAGAAATGTAAAAATGGAATAGCCCCATGGAACAATGCCTTTGTTCTGGAAGACATAGCCAACAGTCAGGATGGAGGAGTGCCAAGCTGCAACGTGCAAAGCTCCCGTGAGGGGTCTGGACTCAATTTCAGACTTAGCTGCCGATCTTGAAAGTCAGGGGTCTGTGTCTGTTCAAGAGCAGCGGGGTTTTGGCTTCAATTAACATCAGTCTGGCTGCTGACCGTCAGCCTGTGAGGCTGTGTCCGCAGTTGGCAGGTTCTGGACTGAGGCTGCTTCCCCGGGATCAGGCCACGGGACTCAGTCCACTGATTACCACCTGGCAGCATTTTTCATTTCCATTCCCTGCCCGTGTGTGCAAGTCCTGCATGCGCTGAGTCTGAAGACAGGTCCACATCAGTGATTCCTGAGGATTCCCCGGGTAGTTGCTGCTGTTTTGTTTTCCCAAGCAAATAAACCCCAAGGATATAGACTCTCAGTCACTGCTTTGCTGATCAGCATGGTCTCTCTCCAGCAATGGCAGTGTGTCTGTGAGCTATGAGGTCAAGACTACAATGCTCCCCCCTGGACGAATCCAGAAGGCCAACGAGCTGGTGCTGCAGACCCTCAACCAGACCTACAAAGCGGACGAGAACTCCTTCCAGGGTGTGAACAGTGAGTGGCACCACGTGCATTCTCCCTGTGTAGGTTCCACGCAGCTTGGTAGTGGCTTCTATGCTGCAGTTGAAGGTGGGAGGGTTGGGTGCCATCCCTCCCTCTCCAGCCAGTGCCTGACAACCTGGCTCCCCTCCCTGTCCTGGGATTCAGGGCCAAGGGGCTCAAAAACATCCAAGGAAATGAAACTAACCCTGAGGGTTGGAGGTGCTCACAGCACTGACACTGAGCAGGGGACAGAGCAGAGGGTCTTAGCCCCCCGCACCTGCCTGAAAGGGACAAGGCCCCTACATGACTCCCATGCATAGGGACGTTCCCAGCTACTGTTTTAGAGCTGGCGTAACACAGCATTTGAAATGCTTTCTCCCATTTTGCAAATGGGGTAGAGCGTGGGTCCCAGTGTGCCCATGAGTGATTACTCGGAGCCAGGAGGGCGGGACATGGCCGGCAGGGACCCTGGCAGCCATCCTGGTAGCTCTGCTCTGTGGCCTGGCTGAGAGCGGTTTCTCTCTGGAACACAGAGAGGCACAGGTGGAGGTAGGAGCCCCAGCTTGGGAGTCAGTTTGCCTCAAAGGGGTTTCTAGCCCGCGCTGGTATTGTTGAGTCTCTGGCCATTTTTAACATAAAGTGTTTGGAGTATAAGCCTGGCTCAGGAAACATCAGGGATCTCCATCAAGCACTGCAACAGAAGAGGAGATGGCAAAGTCTACATTCAGCAGATGCAAGGCAGCAAGATAAATACAAACCGGGAGACTAAAGAGAAGGGAATAAAGAGCCTAAAATATGGGTTCACACAGCACAGCCCCAAGATTTGGCTTTTCAGAGCCTTCTCACCTGAAAAGTGCTCTCTGTGCAGGCCCAGGGTGTTCACATGAGTCTCACCTGCACACGTCCTGTGATGCTATTTTCTCCAACACGCAGGTGAGGAAATGGAGGCACACAGCTCTCTCCAAGTCCAAAGCCAGGCCACTACCTTAAATATGCAGACGGCCCATTTCCGAAGAGTTGAATGTGATTTTGAAAAAACTTTATTTTAGCCAGGGGCCTTGAGAAAGTGCTAAGTATTTATAAACACTGATGTTTTGACTAGAACACGAGGCTACTCTACAGTGGTGTGATGGGATTTATCGCTGCATTTACAAGGTGTCAGGGCCTGGCCAGGCATCCGGCCCTGTGCAGGACCTCACAGAGCGTTGGCACACACGGCCTGTGAAGGACACTGTGTCAAAGCCTATGTAGGGGAACATGCATTGCACAAGCAGAGGACACCCAGAAAACACATACAAAAACTTGTGTTTTATTTTTATCAGGGAAATGACTCAACGCAGGGATTCTGGGGAATTTTACTGCCCAAGCAATAAGAGTAGCACAGTTTCTCAAGTCCCCTCTCAAGGTCGTTCTGGCGGTGCCATTGTCCAGACTGGGGGAGCTGCGGCTCCTTGAGGTCCACTGGTACCCATAGGACAGAATCTGGATGCAAACCCACACCTATCTCTACAAAGCTGCCGCTCTGAAGGGTCCGTGAGATGGGGTCTTTAAAAATTCTTTCTTCCCCAGCGGGCTTCAATTATTCCAGATAATTAATTTGTTTTCCCATTTCTAACTCATGGAAAGCTTAGGTCAGAGCGTTGAGTGCACCAGGCTAAGAGTTATTGGGAAGAAGCTATAGACCTTATTCCAGCCAGCAGCTAAGAATCCCTGTGTTTGCTAGCCAGCGTCCCTTCCTCACAAACTGAGGGGCAATTTGCCCCCAGAGTGAAATATTGAAAACAACTGTGGGACCCACACTCCGTCCATTAGGAATCGCCCAAGTTAGCTCAGGACGCACATCCTACAAAGACCTGGAACTGGAGCCGTGTCCCTCGCAGCTGGCAGGCTGCACCTCCTGTCGCCTCTGGTGGCAGCCATGGGGCGTCTGCGTGGAGAGACACTGTGCCCAGGGGACCCACAAATCGGCCTTGGCGGCACCCACCGAGCAGCATCCAGTGTGTTTATTTGCTCTAGGGTCCTAACACCTTTTCTTTGAATTTCCAGATGAAACCAAGCTATTGGTCGCCCCAGCAGTCATCTTTGAAGGGGACACGGTGACCCTGGAGTGTGAAAACGAGGTGCTGTCCTCCAACGTGTCCTGGCTCTACGGAGAAGGGCTCTCCAAACTGTCCCTGCTCAGCAACGACAGCAGACACTCCATGTACACCACGGTGCAGCTGACTTCCATATCGCGCCTCACCATCATCAACTTCACCAGGGAAGATGAGGGTGAGGGGGACCGGCGTGGCCCTGGGGTAGGGGCGCGGGGTGTCCCAGCCGTCCAGAAAGGGCTGGAACGCTCAGAGTTTTACCACAGAAAACTCATCCCGTGGCCTTTGTCTTGAAACGCTTTTAAGATTCATTTATTTTTCAAATTTTGTACGTAGTATTATTTCGTTATTTTTTCAGTTAGGTTTAAAACATTTAGAGTAGATTTGATGAGTTGGAACTGACACGATGGGCCGCAAGTATCTAGAGTGTAGAGTTCCCTGAGTTTGGACCTGGGTGTAAGCCTAAGCCAGTCCCACAGCCGAGGGCACAAACCATCTTCCCTGGCTCCACGGCAGCGCCTCCGCCTCCCTTTGCCCCGCCCCTGTCCTCAAACCCCGCCCCCAGCAACTGCAGAAGCCGGGATCTCAATTCAGAGACGCGCGATGGTCCCAACATGGTCGAGAATCAAACATGGGTGGAAATGGTCGTCCCATTTTAAATCAAGAGTCAGCTGGGCCCTCTCTTCTCCTTCACCTACAAATACGGACTGTGGACCGCTGGGTCTCACCACGTGTTGATCGATTCCAATTTTAACATGGAGCTAAATAGGATCTCCAAACTGTCCGAGCTCTTCTATTCTCCAGGGCTTTTCCAGTGTTACCTCATCCGCTCACACCCTTGTTTCTCACTAACAAAATCCCTGCTGGGGCTGGGATTTAGCTCAGTGGTTCTGCTGCCTGCCTCACAAGCACAAGGTCCCGAGTTAAATCCCTGGTACAAAAAAAAAGAAAGAAAGAATATGAGTTTCTGGGCTGGGGATTTAGCTCAGTGGTTCCACTGATCTGAGTTCTGTCCCCAGTACAAGAAAAAAAAAAAATCCCTGCGTGTGCAGCCAGAGGAGCCTCTCTCCTCCTCCTGGAGCTGCGGGAGTAACAGCGCTGACCCGGCCCCTCCTGAGTGCTCCCCACCAAGCATGCAGACGAAGTCTCAGGGTCTGCAAACAGGGAGCTCAGTGGAGAATGGCCCTGTCCCAGGAGGGGGCTGGCCTCCTCCAAGGGAAGGCACACAGGCAGTGGTCACCATAAAGGGTTCCTTGTGTCCTACGCAGGACTCTACGCTTGCAAACTGGTACTGGATATCTTTGAATTTGGGACCGAAAAATACATCAGAGTGACACCCATCCAGATCTTGGCAAACGAAACAGCGGCCGTGAAGTGTGACAACCACCCCGTGTCGCTGAACTGCTGCAGCAAGAACGAAGTGAACTGGACCGCCATCGAGTGGAGGCAAGAAGGCGACGTGAGCGTGCCAGGTGCGGGTGTCCCACGTGAGCTGTGGCGCACGGGCCGAGTGAAAACGGAGGTGTGGGGGAGGCGGGGGTCCGGACGGCTGCCTCCTTCCGATCTCCAGACCTCGAAGGAACACTGGGTGTGGTGTCAGCGGCAGAACAGATGAGCCACTGCAGAACAATGTTGCAGAAGTGTGTATTTGTAGGAGTCAGGCTGGGTATAGACGAGATCCCGGCAGTAGAAGTCTCCAGAGGAGGGGAGCTTGATAACTTAGGCCCAGGCGCCTCCACCTGCCAAAGAGCATGTGTGCCACCTTCCTGCCCTCTCTGTCCTCAGCCAAGAGCTGAGGCTTTGCACTGACTCTGACTTGAGCTTCTTTCTCATGTCTGTGTCCTTGTAGTGTCTGCTCTTATGCACATTTTTACTTCTCCCTCCCTCTCCCCCTCCCCCTCCCCCCTCTCAATTGCTTCATGTCCGTTTCCAATCATGTTTCCTTTCCTTAAGAGGAGATCTGACCCGAAGTTTCCACCCTCCAGTTTACACTAATGCATGATGATAGTAAGGGGAACAGCCGTTGTGACTGTTTTCTGTAACAGTGTTTGATTAGCCCATTAAAAACAAGTGATCGCCTATTAATTACCCTTAAACTTGATCGCAAATTTGAAGCTGGCACTTTTATTTTCAATAACGAAAGTAAAGAAATGGTGTCCAGATTAAATGACTTACCCAAGGTTGCCATGATATAGAAAGAAAATAATTAGGACTCGACCACAGATCTTGTCTCACAAGATATTACCCATCCGGCAGCCACTGCTGGTGCAGGCTGGCCTGGCACTTTGGATGGAAGAAGTTTGTTTTCTACCTGGAAACCACATAGGATCAGTCAGCTCTTCTCTCAAGAAACAACAGTTTTATTATGTGCTCATTTTTGAAGAGAAAAAAATATTCAACCTAAAATGAGGCTTTGCCGGGGCAGTTCACTCACGTGCAAGGCTTTGTTTCACAAAACCTCTGCTCTTGAACTACAAGCCTTTAAAAATACCAAACGATCAATTTACATGCACATTTTCCTGAGCATATCTATTTTGCAAAGCAGATTCACGAGCAGAGCGTCTGCTTGACCTTAAAGGCTTGAGAAGAGTGGGAAAGGCATATGGTCATTCAAAAATACCACACCTGGGACATTCAGTCACTTCCCTGATTTAAAGGAAAAGGAGGTGTAGGCGTCCTGCAGGCACTGCCAGATGGCAGAGAGGCCTTGCGCGGTTCCTGTGGTTCCTGCTGGGGAAGCTTTCCAGGCCTGGAAGAGGCCCCAGTGAGGGGAACCAGGAAGTCTGTGCTACAGTGCTCCAGACCTGCTGAGACCCCTCTTTGACATTCCTAATGCCCAGGGCCCAGGGTGGACTGCGTCCACCACAGAACAATGGGTTTCCTGCCACAGGGCCGCTGCCTGGGGACCTGGCTGTCAGTTGTCTGATGAATTTATCCTCTGCTCTGGCACAGGGCCCTCCTTCCTCCACTCCTTGGCAACCTCTCTCTGCAGCTCTTTAGCCAAGCATCACACTTTTATTTTCAGCATCCAGTTTTTTAGGGAGGAAACATCTAGCACAATGTGTCTCTCCAAGGTATTTGAATCTGCATGTGTGAGTGTCTTCTCATTTTCAAGGTGTTCTGGAATGGGAGAGGACTGGAAATAATCAGCAAAAGGAGCCTTTCTGGATTTACTTTTGAGTTTTGTTTTGTTTGTTCTCTGGGTTTTTTGGTTGTTGTTTTTGTTTTGTTTTGTTTTTTGAGACGGTCTCCCTATACAGTTCTTGAACTTTAAAATCCTCCTGCCTTAGACTCCTGAGTGCTTGGATTACAGCTGTACACCACCATGCCCAGCTAAGAATTTGTATTTCTGAGGTGTAAGAAGCAAAGATCTCCCACTACATTGAGGAAACCTTCTTAAAGGTTGCATTATTATCATAAAAGTAATCGTGGCAGATTCGATGTATTCAATTAAAGGAGTGGTCAAAACATACAGTGAATGTTTACATTTTTTAAAAAAAACATATTTCAGTAAAAGACACATTGCCAAGAACAATGAAATAAGTGTGCTCAGAGTGAAGGGGAGTTGGTTATTTTTAATATTTTAAAAGTGACTCATGGCAATGTGTCTTTTACTGTAATAAATTTTTAAAATTGAAGCATTCGCCATATATTTGGATCACCCCTATGTTTTCGGTGTTTACATTTAGCACCTTGTGTTTTCTTGCCCCTAAGGAAAGCCCTGGGCAGTGGCTACCTTGGTCACCCTTCATTAGCCGAGGGCCGGCCGAGTACGCATGTGATGCGGGTTTGTGCTTGGACGCCACCCCGTCCCCAGGAAGTGCGACACGAATCATTAGACCCACTCAGTGCCTCTGCACAGGGCCTGGTACCGCCCATCCTCGGCACACTGTGCCCCTACCGGCTCAGCTCTGTAGCTCGGTGTGCTTGCTGTAACTGTGGAGCCTGGTCCCCTCTCTGGTGACTGGATCCAGCTTGCTAGGCCTGCATGCACTCCCTGAGGGCCTACGGCTGCTGGTCAGTGACCTTGCTGACAGTAGTTTTCAGACTTAACTGCAGAATCCATTCTTCAAGCAAAATCATATATTGTGTCTAATAGAGGGAATCTTAGCCTGGCATGGATGATGTTCAGGGCCCCATCCTTCTCATCTCTGAGTTACCCTGTGCATGGTAGGGTGCTTGCCGGCAACCCCAGCCTCTGCCCACCAGCACCACTAGCACCCAGAGATGGGAGAGCAAAATATATCTCTTACCATCCCTAAACGCCCTCTTGGGTGGCAAAATGCCCCAGGCTCCAAAGTGTGAAGGAGACCAGAACATAGTCATTCTAGTTTAAAAGATAGCATCCTCCCACCCCAACCCAGCTGAGTGTCGTGTGAATTTCTACAAGGAGTGCTGGTTTGTAGACACATGGCACACTCAACCACACGCCAGAAACCCTCATTTCCTTTAAAACCCTAGGTGTCTTTCAGGCCCACCAAGCTTCCCCTCATCTGAGATCACTCTGTCTCCCAGCTGAAACATCCTTCCCTTCCGTCTGTGTAACCAAGTATGGGTATTGAGCGTGCCCCTGTGGAACCTTCCTACTGTACACCCTCACTGCTTCTGTGCCTTTCTGTGCGCGTCCCCTCTTGCATGGCTCCTTGTCTTCCTGTTAGCTGGTAGAAAAGCTGGCTCGTTACGAATGCGTGAAAGTTGGCAAGAGGAAGACAGAAGGTGACCATGGCAGGGGTGACCAGGCCTGGACGAGGGACGCCGCAGATGAGTTGAAGGGTCCAGGAGGGGACCCAGTTTTTGAGAGAAAGATACAGAGTGAGATTGAGAGGAGAAGACGGGTCATAACCATACTACGAGTAAGTGCCGTACACTGTACTAAGGAGAATTTTACTTTAGTCCGTACCCAGTGGTACCTCTAAAGATAAAGAGAAAACAGGCACTCAGAGCTGCACTTCGGAAAAATGATGTTCAGGCGGTGTAAACAGTAGGTTGAAGGGCAGATAACTGAAGATGGGGGTCCAGCCGTAATAGTTTCCGGTGCTCAGAGAACTGACAGAGGGGTTTGGTCAGCGACCTTGGGCTAAGACAGAAACGTTTCAGAAGTGCAGTCACACAGATCCCTTACCACGGCATGGGAGGACAATGTGAGGAAACGCAAGTCACGAAAGGTGACTCTAAGGTTTCCAATCTGGGAAGTTGCCAATGGCACGGAGAGGAAACGCAGGACGACATGCAGGTTTTGTCTGGGGGAGAATGCATCGCACGTGTTGAGTCGGAGGTGCCGGAGTCATCAGATCAGCACTTGGACCTTTGTTTCTGAAGTTTCCATGAAGGGCATTTCTCTTGGAAACTTTCTTTTTAATGCCCCAGTGCAGTCTAGTTAGTATCAATTCAGTCTTAAAAGTAGCACGTCTCATCTCCTATTTCACCTTGTCCAAGAAATAATGCTGCAGAAAGCTTTAATAACTGGATACTTAAAGTTGAAACCGTGTTACTTAATGCCTCATTCAGCATCCTTAGTAACAAGTCAGTCTTAAAAATATCATTTTTCCTATACAGTGTCCATCACCCATTGCTGCCATTGGGTTTTTCCACTCACCCCCCACCTGTCTTACGAAGTCGTGGGAAGTCACGCTGTTCAGATAGACTGGCTGTGGATGAGATTGCTAAGGAGAAGCGGAGAAACAGGAGGAAGAGGGCCAGTGTCGGGGGCTCAGTATGCCAGGCAACGCCAGTGTTTGAGGAGGAAACAGTAGGAAAGGAGCTTGGAGGAGGCCCGGAGGGAGGACGTGGGAAGCAGGAGGGACCTAGGGCTCAAGCAGCCCGACGAGGGGAAGAGCGTCTGAGCTTGGACGCCGAGAAGGGGCAGTGAAGGTGAGATGAGGAGGCCACCGTGGGCCTTGGAGTGTGCTTTGGGTAGAGGTTGAAGAAGGTCAATGATGAGTCAGACTTGGAAAGTTAAATACAGTGTGTTTTCTCTGATACGAGAAACCTGAAGTATAAATACATGAATAAAATTAAAAAAGCAATGATAGGAGGCTAGAAGGGAGACTTGGAGACAGGGAAAGGATCGGCAGGAAGGGGGTAGAAGAAAACAACGATCAAGGTGTTTTATGCATGTATCCCTTGCCCAAAATGAAGACCACCATGCTGTATTTCAAATGTGCATGTACTGATTACAACCAAAGAAGGCCGGTTTCAAAGATTTGATGAGAAGTGGGAGTGAAGAATGAGAGATTTGGCGAATGCAGAAGCACGGTGAAAAGAAGAGAGGATAGAAATGTGCAAGTGGCCAGGAGAGCCTGGGCACAGGGGACAGGTCATTTTAGGAAAGGAAGGCTCGAGAGCACCTGGGGCCAAGTGGAGGAAGTGAGGTGGGGATGGAAGTCACAGGCAGGTAGAGGGTGCCAGGGGATCCCAGGGGGCTTGGGGGAGAGGGTTTTCACAGACAACCTCACAGAGGGGTCGGCATGCCTGAACCTGCCAGCTAGGAGATGGAAACTGGGTGATTGGAGCAGAGATTTGGGAGCTGGGGAGGGAAGCTGGCTATAGGTCAATCCAAATATTTCACAGGTTGTGGATCAGCCAGTGCTGGAAAGGCTGACTTATTTTGGGGTGAATCAAGGGCTTGTTCTTTTTCTTTCGGTTTTGAAAGAGTGTTAGAAGCGTGTCTTAGGAAAGGATGGCAGTGGGCAGGGTGGGAGCGGAGAGTAGAGGGACAGGACGAAGGAAACATCCTAGAGGCCTAGGCAAGAGGCAGGATGGTGCAGAAGGTGTGAGGTGTCTGGGAATGGCAAGGAACGGAGGGAAAGAGCAGCTTTGAGGGGCAATACTGCTGGCGACTGAGAAAGCATAGCCATTTCCACCCAAAGTACTTGGCGTCGGTGAGAATCGGTCAGCACCAACAGCAAAGGAATCACTTTTGTGCCTGCAGGACACGAGGACCAGGACCTGGACTTAGGCTGTGGCAGGTATACCCTACAGGCCAACACGACTCAGTGCCCAGAGACCATCACCTACACGTGCGAGTTCCTCAGCGGCTACGGAGCCAGGGTCAGCAAGGCCATAGAAGTGACATTCACCCCTGTGGGTAAGAGCTCTGTCCCCGAAGTGTTGGCCATGGAGGTGCCACACTCGTGAGCCACCGGGACGAGTGAAGCTAGCTCTGCCTGTGAATGGCCTGAGATTGGAGCCAAGCCTTCCCTGGGAGACAGAAGAGAGTTCCCTCTCTGCCATCTAAATGCAGCAGGGAGCTTTTAAATCAGGAAGGGCAGGGATGAGGAACCCTGGCTGGGGTCCGGATGGAGTGATCCTCCTGCAAGGCAGAAAGGGGACATGGGGAGGAGTTCGGGATTCACTTCTGTCCCATTACTTTAAGTCTGAGAGAAAGGCCCAGGTCCCCTTTCCTCCCACGGCCTCTTCTTACCTCAAGTCCAGCCTGACTCCCCCCACTACCCAATTCCCTTTGTTTTCCTGTCTCCCATTTCACCAGTTCCCAGAAATCATGCTGCAGAAAGCTTTAATAACTTGATATTTTGTTACTGTTTTAAAGTTGAAACAGTGCTTTTTTTAGTGCAGTTCGGTCTAGTTAGTATCAGTTCAGTCTTAAAAGTATCATTTCTCACACATAGCCTCAGATGTTTTCCCACCCAACTAACAAAGATGAAGTACTTGGAGACATCAGCAACCCTCTTTTCCAAACTTAGAGAAAGGAAAGGACTGCGGAAAGCAGCACCCATTACACTTACTTGAATTTTCTGCAATGATGACTTAGCTGTTGTACAACGGTCGCAGATTCCCTTGAATTCACGTGATCTACACAGCTCTCAGGTGCTCCAAATACTCCTACACTCATCTAGGGCAGTGATGAGCTCAGAAAACCTCATCCTTATCCAGGTTGCTCCTTGTAACTCCACTCCTATCTGCAGACCTGCTCTGTGTCTTAAGGGCATGTTTATGCTTTGCTGGAAAAAGCCCTGGTCTGGTAGTGTAGATGCCACAGGAGAAGATTGGATTTCCATGAGCCTTTTTCATTCTATTTCTCAGAAACAGAGAAGCCTTAAGGAGCTGTCTCTAGATCTCCATGGGCAGTGAGGGCCACATTATACCACACACATGTGGCTTTCAGCGGGATCTGAATACTTGAACCCCAGCTGCTAAAGGATGTGATGGTTTCTTTTTTCTTATGATCAAAAATAAGATTTTACACTGGAAAAGCAACCCAGTACAGTGGACTCCCCGCATGATGCTCTTGTCCTGTGCAACAGTGACACGGGTGACATTCCTGAAAGTCACCTGGGTCAAAGACAAACTCGGAGAGAAGGGGAAAGATAACAAGCTATATTATATACACTGACCCCCAAAATGTGGAACTAGGGGCAAGGGCAGGGCCAGGAGGGTGGGGGCAGTAAAATAATGAGTGTTCTGTGTGAGTACAAATTTGCCCAAATGAAACCCATTAAACTGTGTAACAGATTTAAAAAGTCTAAACAAAGTACAGCCAGTGGCCAAAATAGTGGGACAGTCACATAAGCTTTTATGTTTGTAATGGTCTCATGAACATTTTGGATGAAAATGTCTCATGAATCTGAGGAACTTTTCAGACAGAATAGGGAATATAGTTATAAATATATAATTTTCAGTATTTAATTACATAGAGTTAATGTTAAGGTGCCTGTATGTCCCAGTTTGCTCAAGAGAGTCCAAATATAGTGATTCAGGCACTAAACTTTATGGTTCCCCAATTGCAAATGTAGTTCCAGGGTTCACACTGGCTTATTAAGCCATGACACTGTACTATACCTAAAACCAAGGGCAGGGACACAGAGACACAAAAGCAAAAGCTCTCCCAGGGTTACAGAGGAGAGATGTCGAAGCCGAGATGCACCGAGGGGTGGTGGAGAGGAAGTTGCAAGAGGAGACAGGAAATGGTTCCACCAACCCAGCCTGATCCTCCCAGAGGCACCCAGTGGAGGTTGGAGGGGATCTGGGGTGAAGTCGACAGCCCTAATGCGCACCTTTCACCCTGCTGACCATCAGGAGATAATTCCACCCACAAGGGGGACGTGCACGAGCTCTTGAGGCACACGACGGAAGGCAGTACAATTCACAGTGCCACCAGCAGCAGCCTAGCAATCCAGAGAGTCCAGGAGCAGCCAGGTACCCACCCCGCGCTGACATGGCCCTGTTACCACGCCCCACGTGCCGTCTCTTTCCTGAGTTCTGCTCGTGTCAATGTGACGTGAAAGACCAAACAGCCGACTTGTTGTCAGCTTCATTTTGTTTCTCTCCTTTGTATCCTTTCAGTCGAATTAATAATAACCCCGGACCCGATTTCTGTTTCTGAGGGACAAAGTTTTTCTATAACATGCACCAGTAATGTGCGTAACTACGACGAGGTGTACTGGAACACTTCTGCTGGAATTAAGATACACAAAAGGTTCTACGCCACAAGGCGTCATCCAGAAGGAGCCCAGTCGGTGCTGACAGTGGAGACATCGACCAGGGAGTGGAATGGTGAGTGGACAGCCACCCTGGGTCTTGGGACGCTGAGTGGGACAGGGTGCCATCCCAGGCCTGCCCTGGACACACTTATGCTGACTGCTCACAGCAGGTGTCACAGCCTTGGGGAAGAGGCCATTGCTCCATCCTACAGATGCAGGAGAAGCCCCAGACCCAGGATTGGACTGGCGCCTCTGCCACCAAAGCCTGAGCTCTTGCCATTACAAGTACCGCTCCCCTTTACACTTGAGCATGTCACTTAGAGACAAAAAAGTGGGCTTATAATATCATAGTGCTCCTCAGGCTGACAGCTCTCTTCAAAACCTCCTCATCTCTGCATCGAAATCCTCTTTCATTCCCTGGGTTCCCGGAAGAGCCTTGGATTAGAAATTGGGAGACCAGTTTGGAATTCAGTTCCACCCCCAACCTGGTATCAGCCACTTAATTTTATGTGCATGTAAGTGCTTATTATATAGGGGGTCATCACTTAGTCAGTCAGGTAGCTGGAGAACGGGGGCGGGGGATCGATCTGGCATTCTCTTCTTGGTGTCTGGGAAGCTATGACGAGTCCTTTCCCAGGTTGCACGGGTTCTCTCCATCGTATTTGTCTTCCTTCCACTCAGGAACGTACCACTGCGTATTCAGATATAAGAACACATACAGTGTGGCCAGCAAAGACGTCACTGTTCACCCACTGCCTCTGGAGCCAAACATCATGATCGACCCTTTGGAAGCCAGCGGTTTGTGCACGGATTCCCATCACTTCAGGTGCTGTGTGGAGGAGGACGAGGATTACAAAGTGATGTTCCAGATGGAGTCTTCCTTCTTTCCTGCCGGTGAGACTCAGACTGCTGAGCCCTCAGGTAGAGAGACCGGGAGAGACAGGGTGCGCCAGAGCAGAGCCCACGAGCGTTCATCGTTTCGCTCTGTGGTTTGAGGCAGCATCTTCTGAGGCTGGGAAGGTGGGTCCATCCTACGGAGTGGGAGCTGTCGAAGGCAGTATTGAGACCCTGCTGTGGGAGTCGCCTTCCTCCAGGCAGCCACTGGGGCAGTTCCATAGCCCCCTTCTGTGCTGAGGGAGAGACAACGGGACTGGAGATGGAGCTCAGAGAGAAGCCTGCCTAGCACGCTGGACGCCCCGTGTCTCATCCCGGCCTGGGACCCCGAAAGAAAGAAGCAGACCACAATCCTCTTAAAGGCATCCTTGAGCATGAAAGGAAGTAGGAGAAATAACCAAGCACGAAAACCATAGAGGAAAATAAAGCAGAAATGATGCTTTAGAATCATGCTGGGGCTTTCCTATAGGCATTTGCCGATATCAGACACACACAGTCTTGTGGGGAGAGGATAAAAAAAAAAAAAGGAGCTCTTGCTTCCTAATCAGTAGGTGAAGCACCCCACCCCACAGGCACAATGTCAGTGCCTTCCAAGGGTGACAGGAAACAGAGTCCATCTGCCACGGAGAAGGGCTTGGCCTCATTTCTTGATCAGCAGTGAGGATCTGACTGCCCTGCCCTCCCTATTCACTCTGTGTGTGATGCAGGAACTCCAAACTGAAGAGTCCTAGGCTTAAAGCTATTCATTGGTTAGTGAGAACCTATATCACCCTCCTCACATCCTCTGTGGTAGAATAAATCCTCAATCCCAGTTCCTCAGGAGTCCTGAGATGAAGGTCAACCAGACAGGAGCTCACAATCGCAACTCTCACAGCACAGGGATCGTCCCAAACTCACTCCTTTTTGCAATAATCAGAGGATTTGCTCAAGGCCTGACACCATAATCAGTAACGAAAGGAAGAGAAAAGGACTTAGGCCCATATTTCAATTTCTACAGAGGGCCGTGCCATTGACAGCCACACACAAGCTGTAAACACCGGAAATGGGTCCTCCTGGTTGGAAGAACGGTACCAGTGCGGAAAAGCGGGGTTCTGGGAAAGCCTGGAGCATTGAGAGAAGCTACACAGAGGGGACGGTGGGACATGCGAGCATCTGGGCAGCCCTGGTCAAGGTCAAGGCCACAAATGTGCAGAGCTTCTCAGATGGCTGAGCCCTGGGGAAGCAAGGACAGAGAGGAGCAGGGGCGCCCTCTACAGGAGCGATGGGCTATTGGTGAAGAAAGATCCCGCAGGACTCTGGATCCTAAACCGACATGGCGAAGGCAGGCTGGGATGGAGTGAGGCACAGGCCATGATGGGCTTTAAGTAGGTGGAGAGCTGTGAACGCTGCCAGAAGTTT
>NW_022900932.1:11425332-11425668 GCF_012274545.1 Fukomys damarensis | reverse complement strand
GAGCCCGGGAAGGTCATCCAGAAGCTGTGCCAGTTCTCAGACATCTCCCGGAGCCCTGACAGCACCGTGGGTGGGACCATCACCTACAAATGCGTGGGTTCCCAGTGGCAGGTGGAGCGGGAGGGCTGTATCTCCGCCCCCATCAATGGCCTGCTCCAGCTGGCAGAGGTGAGCCTGGCCCAGTGCGCTCTCTGTGGGGAGCCATCTGGCCTGGCAGATTCCTTGCACTCAGGAAGATGGGCCAGGGATGCATGGCGTTGCTCCAAAGGCAGCTCTTGTGTGCACATTTCCAGAGGAGACACAGCCCAGAGGTGTTTAAACCCAATATAAGGAAAA
>NW_022900932.1:11322772-11424890 GCF_012274545.1 Fukomys damarensis | reverse complement strand
AAAAAAAAAAAAAAAAAAATCCCTGAGATACAACTAATGGGCTTGTAAAGAAAGGTGGTATCTTTAGAAAACAAGTTCTGATTATCTAACCACTAGAGAAAGGAAGAATTGAGAAATACGGATAATATCGATTTGTGTGTTAGCAAATTATCCTCTGTCTCTCCCCTTGTCTCACACCAAACGCATTAAAATGCCCACTATGTGCAAAGCATAATTATAGATGCTGTCAAAGTGAAGAGAGCAAATCACCTGGGTCTCACTTATTCACATGGTGTAGACCTTGATGCTTGAAAACATGACAGATACAAATTATCCTAACCTAGGAAGACTGAAATTACAGTTTGCAGCTAGAGCTGTGAGATACGGGTGAAAGGATCAGCAGCACCTGTGGGCCGGAAGAGTCACACATTTTACTTTTGCTTGGGCTTCTGTTTTGCTAGGCTTTGATCAAGAGCCCCTCTCAGGATCAGAACCTCCCCACCTACCTGAAGAATCTTTCCGTCAGCACCGGCCAGGAGGAGCTGGAGATCCAGTCATCCCCTGGGAGCCTGGGCGCCATCATCAACATCCTTGACTTGCTCTCCACAGTCCCATCACAGGTGGACCCAGAGATGATGAAGGTGAGGCTGGAGTCTGGGGCTTGCCTGCTTACCTCTCAGGATGGTGTTCATCCGTCCCCCACTGCAGCAACCTCTCTTGGGCCAGGGATGCATGGCGTTGCTCCAAAGGCAGCTCTTGTGTGCACATTTCCAGAGGAGACACAGCCCAGAGGTGTTTAAACCCAATAAATCAGGCAAAGCAGGTGTTCTGTTCAGGGCCAACCCGCACAGGCAATCTTGCGTTCTCAGCCCCTGCATTACGCCCCCTCTCAGCCATCTCCTTTGAGTGGTTTTGATGTCGAACAGCTGTCATCTTTTCAGAAAGAGCAATAATACCAAAATACGACTCAACTAAGCCTTGAGTTCGTGCTTTTACAGATCTGAGATTCCTTCGATCCTTGTTGGCAGTCTCTATTTCTGAAGGGTTACCCTGCCTTCTCCAGAACCATGATGGCCACTGTGTAGCAGGGGAAATTCCTGTCTTTTGATCAAAATAAATAAATGGTGCATCTGTACTTGATGTGTTGTACACTAGAGATTCCTGCAGCTCCATGAACTACAACCAATAAATCCCTGAGGGCCGAGGATTTAGCTCAGTGGTTCTGCTGCCTGCCTCGCAAGCGCAAGCACCTGAGTTCGATTCCCGGTACCACAAAAAAAAAAAAAAAAAATCCCTGAGATACAACTAATGGGCTTGTAAAGAAAGGTGGTATCTTTAGAAAGCAAGTTCTGATTATCTAACCCCTAGAGAAAGGAAGAATTGAGAAATACGGATAATATCGATTTGTGTATTAGCAAATTATCTTCTGTCTCTCCCCTTGTCTCACACCAAACGCATTAAAATTCCCTGAGATACAACTAATGGGCTTGTAAAGAAAGGTGGTATCTTTAGAAAACAAGTTCTGATTATCTAACCACTAGAGAAAGGAAGAATTGAGAAATACGGATAATATCGATTTGTGTGTTAGCAAATTATCCTCTGTCTCTCCCCTTGTCTCACACCAAACGCATTAAAATGCCCACTATGTGCAAAGCATAATTATAGATGCTGTCAAAGTGAAGAGAGCAAATCACCTGGGTCTCACTTATTCACATGGTGTAGACCTTGATGCTTGAAAACATGACAGATACAAATTATCCTAACCTAGGAAGACTGAAATTACAGTTTGCAGCTAGAGCTGTGAGATACGGGTGAAAGGATCAGCAGCACCTGTGGGCCGGAAGAGTCACACATTTTACTTTTGCTTGGGCTTCTGTTTTGCTAGGCTTTGATCAAGAGCCCCTCTCAGGATCAGAACCTCCCCACCTACCTGAAGAACCTTTCCGTCAGCACCGGCCAGGAGGAGCTGGAGATCCAGTCGTCCCCTGGGAGCCTGGGCGCCATCATCAACATCCTTGACTTGCTCTCCACAGTCCCATCACAGGTGGACCCAGAGATGATGAAGGTGAGGCTGGAGTCTGGGGCTTGCCTGCTTACCTCTCAGGATGGTGTTCATCCGTCCCCCACTGCAGCAACCTCTCTGCTTCTTCCAGTGCAAGGGCCTGGACATTACAGTCTGCCAGCTACAGGTTTCAGGACACCACGGGGTGTTTCCAGAATTCCTTCTGGGGCCGTAAGAAAACCTCTTTAGTACATCTCTGCTTTAGGTTCTTTATTCAGATAGAATGAATATAAGTTTTACGGGCCAGCTAGGAATTAATGGTTTTCAGGACGTGTACAGAGTAGGGTTCAGGGCATGACAGGATCTTCTGAGGCTTTCTTGCTGGTGACCTGCCACCCACCAAAAGCCTCTGCAGAACGGAGAGCTCAGATAAAACCAAACCAAACCAAACAGTCTCTGCCAGCCTGCTGAGTTGGCCTGAGCCAGGTAGGAGGGGTTCTCGTGATCTCCAAGTGCTCCAGGGAGCACAAGTGCCAGCTGGCGCCAACTTCTCCCCCTTTCCCCCTCAGCTTTCCCCCTGTGCTTGCCCCCCTCAGCCTCAGAGGAGAGGTTTTTTTGTGTGTCTTGAGGCTGAAAGAGTTTTGTGGGTGTGTCGCTTATAGGACATGCTGGCCACTGTGAACGTCATCTTGGGCAAGTCCGTGCTAGGTGCCTGGGAGGCCCTGCAGCAGGACCAGACTGGCCAGAGCTCACAGCTGCTGCATTCAGTGGAGCGGTTTTCCAAAGCCCTGCGGCCAGGGGACGGCGCCTTTGCCTTCCTCCGCCACCCCAACGTGCAGATGGGGAGCATGGTCGTAAAACCCGGGAAGTCCCATGTCTACCAGCAGAATTTTCACTTCCCAGACTCCAACCTCTGGGGCAATGTGACCATCGAAAAGCATCAGCTGGGAAACCTGCAACCAGAGTCAGCAGTGGTCACCATGGCTTTCCCGACGCTCAAAGCCATCCTGGCTCAGGAAGCCCAGAAAAAGCCTTTTGCAAACAGTTTAGTGATGACCACCACCATCAGCCACAACATCACTGCGCCATTCGAGATCTCCATGACTTTTAAAAACACCCACGGAGCCGGAGGGCAAATCATGTGCGCCTTCTGGAACTTCAGCCTCTCCAACCACTCCGGGGGCTGGGACAGCCGTGGGTGCCGCGTGAACAGCGTGGACAGGGACAGAGTCTCCTGCACCTGTGACCACCTGACTTCCTTCTCCATCCTCATGTCCCCGGACTCGCCGGACCGCGGATCTCTCCTGGAGATCCTGCTGGATATCATCTCCTACATCGGCCTGGGCTTCTCCATCCTGAGCTTGGCGGCCTGCCTCGTCGTGGAAGCGGTGGTGTGGAAATCCGTGACCAAGAACCGGACGTCCTACATGCGGCACATATGCATCGTGAACATCGCCGCCTCGCTTCTGTTCGCCGACGCCTGGTTCATCGTGGCGGCCGCCATCCAGGACCATCACTACCCGCTCAACGACACAGTCTGCGTGGCCGCCACTTTCTTCATCCACTTCTTCTACCTCAGCGTGTTCTTCTGGATGCTGACGCTGGGCCTCATGCTCTTCTATCGCCTGATTTTCATCCTGCACGACACTAGCAAGTCCACTCAGAAGGCCGTCGCCTTCTCTGTCGGCTACGGCTGCCCCCTGGTCATCTCGGTCATCACAGTGGCGGCCACCCAGCCGCAGGAGGTCTACACGAGGAAGAACGCCTGCTGGCTCAACTGGGACGACACCAAGGCCCTGCTGGCTTTTGTCATCCCTGCGCTGATCATCGTGGTGGTGAACATGACCGTCACGGTCGTGGTCATCACCAAGATCCTGAGGCCGTCCATTGGGGACAAACCCCACAAGCAGGAGAAGAACAGCCTGTTTCAGATCAGCAAGAGCATCGGGGTCCTCACCCCTCTCCTGGGGCTCACCTGGGGCTTCGGTCTGGCCACCGTGTTCCAGGGCAGCAACGCCGTGTTTCACATCATCTTCACCCTGCTCAACGCCTTCCAGGTGAGTTCTACAGCCAGGGCCCTGGGAGACTTCAGTCCTGTGGGGCAGGCGAATGGTGGAAACATCCTCACCCTCAGGAAGCCAGAGGATTCCGTGCAGAGGGCAGAGGACCCCTGACTCCTTGTCGCCTGCCTCCTGACTGAGCAGCAATGTGTCCTGATGATACAAGAGGGAGGGGAGTAACTTTCCCTCAGCTGGTTGCTGCTTACCCAAGACCATCTCGGTGTAGCCTGTTAGTGCCAAAGTGAAAATACCACTACTAAGCCAAGGGTCCTGTCCGGTGTCTCTTTGTCTTCACTGTCAAGCACAGCATCCCTAGTGAGTGGCGAAGACCTCTGTCCACAGCAGGGTCCCCCAAACCACGTGTAGTAAATGGATGCTGCCTACCACATGGTTTCTATGGAAACAGTTGTTGACAGATCAAACAACAGATGCCTATGAGTGCCGGGCTGTCTGCTTGATACTTACATAAAATGCAGGCGCGTCTCTGCTCTCCCGCAGCAGGTAGCCAGTGACAGTGCAGGTCGCGCTGCTGGAAGGGCTGTGATGCAGGTGCACACGACAAGCACGGGGGTGGTGGTGCAGTGATTAATTCCATCCTTCCCCCAGAGTGGGGCAGGGGCAGGAGAAATTGTCCAACTGCTCCAACTCCTGGGAGCTTTGAGGAGGCAGTTGGGTCTACAGTGGAAGTGGAGGTGTTGCTTTCCAGATGTTCGACACAGCCCAGCAAACCCCAAGTCCTGCTTCTGGGCCGGTGGCTTCAAACTCTGTGGTTCTTATTTAATGATCTTCAAGCTGTGCCTCCATTAGAAAAAACCCAGTATCTCACCCAAGGCCCCAGAGTAGCCAGCGGCATATGCCACTCCTCCCTCAGGCAGTTAGGAAACCGTCTCCTGCTAGTTCGGGCCCTTAGTGTGGACCCCTTGGACTTCTCCCCCAAACTCAAATGGGTAAAAAGTGGGAGGAACTCACCACCAAGTAATAATACATCCCATTTCACTGGACAGCGGAACATGCTGAAAATGGGCTTCTTCCTAATTCTTTCCCCAGGGATTATTCATTCTACTCTTCGGCTGCCTGTGGGATCAGAAGGTAAGAACACTGGCAGTCTTGTGTGTCTGCAAAAGTCAGAAGTGCCTTGGTGGGATAAATTCACATGACTTTTTTTCAATAATGCAGGTGCAGGAAACACTGCTGAACAAATTTTCACTGTCCAGGCACTCTTCCCAGCACTCCAAGGTAAGCACTCTCCCTGAGGGCTTTTCATCTTGTAGAATCTCGTCTTCCGCTAGTGTGAGGAGGCGCAGTACTTTTTACCTTGGGACTCTTACCAGGGGGGTTAAATACAAACCTCTCTACTTCTACACCTAGTTTTGGCATAGACCACTGGGCAGTTTTTTGCTTCTCACCTTGTTCTGCCTGTTAAACACAGCCATGGAGCTACCATTAAGACACCGCCTCACATCTTTCAGTAGGTAATCCAAGGACGGAGAAGCTAAACCTGAGGTTGGCATTAAACTTTAACTGGAAGACCGTCTTCAGGCATTCAGGATATTAGAGAAACCAACTTGAGCAAGAAGGATGGGTAGAATTTTCAGTAGTTCATTTTGAAGCACAGTTATTGTCTTAGTTTTCTGGTTACTGAAACAAAATAACATACATCTGCAACTTAAGGGAGGAGAGGATTATTTTGCCTCATGTTTCAGCCCATACGGTCGGCTCCAAGGCAGGGCAGCACAAGACAGAGGGAATGGGGGAGAAAAATCTGCTCACAGCATGACCATCAGGAAGTGGAGAGGGGAGGGAAACACTGTAGACCCCTCCAGGCCATGTGCCCAGTGACTGCCTCTTGGTACCAAACCTCTAGTTCCTAACAGCAAGTCAGCCGTGACACTCCTGTAATCCAATCACCTTCTGAAAACCCAGCCTACTGAGCACACCAGGCTGTTGGGGGACATCTAGACATAAACCAGAACAACTATTGTTCTTGAATGTATTGGACTACCTTTCCATGTCAGGAAATTCTAGGAAACATCTACCAAACAATAAAATATATATTTGAGTTGTGGGTGTAGCTCGGTGGTACAACATATGCTTGGCATGCACAAGGCCCTGGTCTGATTGCTTGTGCCAATAAAAGAAAAAGAGAAGGGAGAGAAGAGGAGACAGGAGAGGAGAGGAGAGGGGAGGGGAGGGGAGAGGAGAGAGGAGAAAGAGGAAGAGAAGAGAAAAGAGAAGAGCCCATGTATTTGAAAGCTAATGTTTTTCTAATGTGATTTAAAGCATCTCCCCATGGCTGAAGAGGTGGGGTTAGAAATGCGGGCAAGTGGCCACTAGAGGGCAGCAGACCGCTCCTCCTGCATACCCAGAGGCCCTGCTCTGACAAATTTATCTTTTTTTCTCTCTCCTAGTCCACATCTGTGGGTTCAACTACACCTGTGTTCTCCATGAGTTCTCCAATATCGAGAAGATTTAACAATCTTTTCGGTAAAACAGGTACGTAGTGACTTCTGGGTGCTCCCTGGTTGGCCCAAACAGGAGCTTGAACACTATGTGCATCCGAGCACTTCCGGGCTTTTCCGGAAGTGGCCTCATTTAGGGCAGAAGTTAAATGGAAGAATTTGTTTGCATTTTTTCGTGTCACCAGGACATTGACACAGAGGGCAGCAGCCTTTAATGGGTAACTAATGATCACTCATAACGAGCAGGACTTGTGAGGCTTTCCCTCCCTGCTGGATAGGGGTACAGGCCACACTTTTGTTATTGTGCTTAGAAAATCCTTCTGCAGCTCTCTGGTGAGGGTTTCCTTCCTTCATCCTCTTTTTGTACTTGTTTGCACATTGACATTTATTTTAAAATTTGCATATAAAGAATCACCCAGTTAGCTATTGTGTTAGAAACACAGTTCATACCGGAGACAGGAAGTAGATGGCGTTAATGGCTATGGGCAGTGACACTCAGTCACTCTGGTAAATCAGAGTCCCCGTCCCACGCCACCGTCCCCCACCGGAAATCAAGCCTGAACACTCTTTTCAGCTTTTTGAGACGGAACCGATCTCAAATGCTCCAGTCCAAGGCTTTCCGCAGGAAGCCAGATCTTGAGAATGCTAAACCCAGCACTGCTAAACCTCCAGACGTTTTTGTGTGTTTTGTGATACACATCCAACTGGTGGACTTTCTTTCTCATTTTGAACGTCACTGATTCAACCTGTTGGGAAATGATCCCATCTCTGTCTCCAGAGCGCATTAGAATCAGTGCCCTCTGCCAGCCCTGCCCGTGGGATGCCTTCACATTTGTGTGGAAGCGAGAATGAGGAAAACTCTGTGAGAGTGGAATTAGAGTCATGTAATATGTGCTTCTTGTGTCTGAATCAGATAAAGTTTGGGGTGCAAGCTTTATCCCGAGGGTACCGGGACCTGGGACAGCTGATCACTACCTCTGGATGGTCTCTCTGGGCTCATCGCTGTACCCTACGTTGACCTGGGGGGATCCATAATCACTGTGATTTTGGTTTATGTTGGCAGCAGCCCCCAAGATCCCCCCAGGCAGTGAAAGAGAACTTGTTAGCAGTGGCAGCTCAGCAGTGTGATGGTAGGGTAGGCCCTCGCTCTCCCCATGACCCCGCTCCCTGCCCTCTCCCTGCCCCAGCCTGCCATTGCCCATTGGCCTTGAAGCACCCAGCCTGGCCTCCCCGACAGCCCGGTTCTGCCCTATCTGTTGCTGGCCCCGACTTTTGCTTCTTTCTGGTCTACCTCTCCTTGGCCTATGATTTTCTTTTTTCTCTTTTTCCTCTCTTTCTAAACCTTTGCCTCCAGCTCCCTCCCAAGAGTGTCCCGGAGTCTCCTGCCCAGGGTCTTGGTGGTGCATGTGGTGGCATGGGGACAGGAGCTGCCTACCTGGAGGGCTCCTGGTGGCTTACTCGGAGCAACATGCCTGTGCCTGGTGTCCTCTGGCTTGCAAGCTCTCGGGCCCTGGACCTGGTTCCCTTGACCACCCGAGTGTTCGCACCGCAGTCCACACAGGCTCATCTGTGAGTCTCAGGGGCTGCTCTGTCTTGCAGGAACCTACAATGTGTCCACCCCAGAGACAACCAGCTCGTCGGTGGAAAACTCCTCCAGTGCCTATTCATTGCTCCACTAAGCACTGAAAACTGCAGCCACCTGTTCTCCTGGGGACAGCGGATGCCTCTGAGAGACCCGAGCAGAGCCAGGACGCTCTCTGCAGGCGCCTGGGAGCAGACGCTGATGACTTTGTCACCAGGACGCTTTCTTCTGTAAAGACAGAGGGAAAGGAATTGCAATGTCTGTTTGTGCTCCCCACCCCGCCCCTCCTGTGACACCCAGTGTGTATAGTATTTAAGTGATCCATGCACCTCCCAAGGCCCCGCTTCTGTCTATACTGTAAAATAGAGTTTTAAAGAGACATTTTCATTTCTTGCCATTGGCTATAATGATAAGCTTTGATTAAAATAATAAGTAAAATATTAGTGCCTAGAAATACTTCGATGAAGGAAGGAAGAGACGGAGGAAGGGTGGGTGGTAGGGAGGGAAGACAAGGGAAAGAAGGAAAGGAATAGAGGAAGGCAGGGAGGGAGGGAGGAATGAAGGAAGAAAAGAAGGAAGGAGGGAAGCAAGGGAAGGAAGAAAAGGAAAAGGAAAGCAAGGAGTGAAAAAGGATAAAGGAAAACCACACTAAGGACCACATTTTAAGATTTCCACGCTAAAGATCTACTACAATCACTCAGAAATGACAACACTGAGAGTAGATCAAAATGCCCTCCAAATGGAAAGTGAACGTAAGCGAGCCACGGGGGAATGAGTTTGATGTCTTCCTGATGTCTTCCTAGCTAAGAAGGAAACAAAACAGACTGGAACAAATGGGGAGGGGACAGCATCCTTGAGTGGGAAATAATATTTACCGGCGACGCCCGAGGAGACTGATCTCCCGGTGCCAGACACGCACGGGGCCTTGCTCGCCCAGGCCAGAGCGAGGGGCTGGAGCTCACAGGGCGTGGCGATGCTTCTGGGTCAGGTTCCCGGGGACTCACCGCTGGCTGACACCGCTGCAGTCCCTCAGAAAGACCTCGGGTTGGGTTCCGTTCCGTGCAGAGAAACTAAAGTCACTTCGCTGACAAACATCTTACAGGGCACCGACAAATGGACTCCACCTGTATCGCGCGTCAACAGTTCGCACCCAGTACTTTCCCGGGCAGCAGAGAAGCAGCGGTCAAGGCGCCACGCGACCTGCCCTTGCCTTGTATTGCGTGGGTGTGGTGGGCTGGGTGTGGGTGCGGCCTGCTGTGAAGCATACCCTGTCTGTGCTTCCCCGGCAACTACACATTCAGAGTTCCCTGTCCTCTAACTCACATCTGTTACAACCACAGGGAGAGCTCGGACGAGGAAGGTCACAGCGGCAGAGTCTGTTCCCGAAGCGCTGACGAGCAAATAGCAGGACTTTCCCCCAGGGTTTGATTGTGATTTGTGTTTGTGTGTGTTGTTTGTATGGCCACACTTCATTAAACACACGCACGCGCGCACACACACACACACACACACACACACATCCTTGGAGACTGCATCCGTAAGTTAAGGACGTGCTGTGGGGCAGCAGCCGTACATCCCAAGCCCACGTCTGCCCCCAAAAGGAGAGGTCGCAGTGCAAACACGGAGCCACCGGGACAGGACTGGAGAGGAAGAGGCTGGGACGCAATGGCTGTTTGCATCTTAACATCTGAAACCTTTCAGAACTCCTCCTTTTTCTACATTTCCGGCTCTGTCTCTGCTGTTCTCTTCTCTGTGGAGGAGAGGAAGGGGCAGGGGCTCCAAACAAGGCTTAAAGGCAGTGACCTCTGTCCCTGGGAGTCGTCGCGGCGCTGTCCCAACCCAGTGGCTCGTATGTGAGATCCCAGAGGACGCGGCAGCACGGTCCACCGCCTGTAAATGCAGGTGAGTTCTCCAGGACTATCAGCCCAGAAGAGACAGGGTTGAGTGGGGCCGGGCTGCTGGCTTTAGAGTCCGATTCCGGGAAAGACCGACCCCACCGACTTGTGGCAGGAAACTGCACACGGCAGGGGCTCTGGTGGGATCCACTGGAAGCAACTAGGGCCTGCTGCCCAGTCCTGAGCACAGGGGCATTCCCTTACCCTTTGGCACACTCGCACACACAGCACAGTCACACACGAACACAGAGGCACACGTATGTGCACACCTGCATACACACGTGCACGCACAGGCACGCACACGTGCCTCCACCTTCCAGCAGCAGCACTCGATCCGTGTCCCAGAAAAGGGATGAAGACAGGAGACCGGGTGCCGGCTGGTTCTGCTCACCTGTAAGCTCCCCCAAGTATCTCCTGAAACCAGTGTCAGAATTCAGAGCTGTCGGCCCGCTTCCTACAGCAGCCAGCAGCAAAATCCAAGAGTGGACCTTGGCACCACCCTCTCCGGCCCCTGGGAAGAGGTGTTTGATTTGGATTGAAATCCTACCTTTGTTTGCTTTTTTTTTTTTTTTTTCTGGACTGTGGGCATTTTCCCGGGCCCCAGGCACACTCTCACAGCTGTGCTTGGCAATACACCCGACAAGGGCTCTGCAGCTGAGGCCAGGAGGTGGCTGGCATCCAGCCCTGACCCCCCAGCTCCTCACTTGCCTCTCCCAAGGCTTGGTCACCACCTGGTGGACGCTGGCCCACCCCATCTTCCCACCTGCAGGGCTATAGGGTCATAAAATTCCATCATCCCTGGGGGAGGCTCGGTTCTGACTGGATCAGCCCGTGGGACCAGCTGTCAAATGGGGGGACCCAGACCCAAACCGAGTCCTCGTCTAAGGTTCTACCCCGAAGTCAGGTCCCAGGACCAGCCGCAGTGGTCTCCTCATAGATAAATCTAATCTGTTAATGCAAAGGTCATTGCCAGCATCCTTGGTACTAATAACAAAGCGTCTGGAGTGCTTTGAGATGGTAATACTTAAAGTTTTGCCACAGTTATTTCTCAGACTTTGGACTGAGATTATTCAACTACATATTAATGACTCTGGGAAGGTATGGATGACAGGAAAGATCTCTTGTGGGTGAGATGATCCAACACTAAGATATACCCCCTGTCCTTTTAAAGTTTTTTTTTTTTTTTTAATTTTGGGGTTTTTTGCTTGTTGTATTTTTTTTACTTTAAGACAGAATCTCACTAAGTTGCTAAATTGCCCAGGCTGGGCTGAAACTTATGATTCTCTTGCCTCCTGAGTGCTAGGATTATGGGTGTGTACCACTACACCCAGCTGTTATATTGTTAAAGACCCTTTCCTTAGAATCAGAGAAAGATAAAAACGATGATGAATATTAGTTTCCCAGAGGAATCTTCACCTGAAGTCCTTTGACAAGACACTGAAAGTCATAACAACATTTTGTCTGATGAAAATCGAGTATATGTAGTGCCCGGGATTTAGCTCAGTGGTTCTGCCTCCTGCCCCACAAGTGCAAGGGCCCTAGTTCCATCCCTGGTACAAAAAAACAAAACAAAACAAACAAAAAAACAAGAACATTGAGTATATGATTAATACACCCACAAGTGGATTTCCTTCTACATTCCTGATCTGAAACAGAAATAGGAGAGTTTCTTTATCTTGGTTATTCATTCATTTATTGGTTCATCCATTCACCATCTACTGAGTGCCCACCGGGCACATTCTGGGCACAGGGTGGCAGGGTAATGAGGATTCCAGGTCCCTCCTGCTGGAGCTACAGCTATAGCAGATGAGGATGCACAAGACATCCCAAGTGTGTTAGGAGCCCACAGCATGGCAACAGGACCATGTGAGGACAGAAAAATGAAGAGTCACACATGAGGCCAGGTTATGGTCCCTGGAGGCCAATTCAAAACAAGCCCACTGGAAAGTGTCCAGATGGCTGACCACAGGGGAGGGAAGGTCAGAATGGAAGAGGCGCCTCTGCAGCCTCGCAACATCCATGGAGGGTCACGGCCTTGGGCTTTGAAGAATTATGGAGAAGATGGCAAAGGTCAGGATGACCACACCGGCCATGCCTCCGACCATCAGGCCCAGGGTGCTGCTGTGCACCTGCATGGCCTGACAGCGCTCACCCGTGTAGAAGAAGGCATGTCCAGAGGCGCACCTGGGGAGGAAACACAGTGTGTGTGGGGCTGTGTGGATTCAGGTGCTGCCTAGCAACAAGCACCATGGGGCGAGAACTCCAGCAAGCAGTTACTGAGCAGTGTGGCCCTGGCTCGTTCCAAGCATTCACTAGATTCAACTAATTTAATCCCACGACAACCCTTTGTAGAGGTCGTCAGCTGTCATCCTCCTCCTAAAGCCACAGAAGTAGTAGACGGTCTGCTCAGGGAAACTTGGTTAGTGCTTCATACAAGAAGCTTAACCTCAAAAGATGCATCCCAAGACAAGTGCTCCTGGCCACAGAGAGAGAGAGAGAGAGCAAAGGAAGAAGAGTGAGGGGAGATGAAAGCAGACAGCATTTCCTGACCGGGTCCTTCAATAGATGTGGGGAAATTTCCCAGGCAGAGCTTGGTTTAGTGCACTTGTTGGAACTTTACAACTTGCCCACAGCATCCAGCCAAATGTCTCCATAAGGTTGGTGTCCTGCTCGGTGTCTCTCAGACTTGCCTGGAAGTGTAGGCCCAGTCAAGATGGCTGACACACAGTAGGGCTATGATGGGATTAGAAATTCCAGCAACATCCAGGGTGCTGGGCACAGTGTCCCAGAGGTGGGTGGAAAGGGGTAATATCAGGGGACAGGAGATGTGGGACTCGTCTGCTCTGGCAGTGTCAGCCCACCACGCAGGGTACACTCATGTCTGATTGAGAAAGCCACATCCTGGCCATGTGGTGGAGGTCTTGGCCTAACACGATCAGTGCCCTGACCACCTTGCCCCGGCCCTGCACCTACCTGCAGCTCGCCATTCCCTTCACGTTCACACACACACCCTGGTTCTGACACGGGTTCGGGTCACACGGGTCTCTGAAGTACTGTGGCCAGTTGTGGTCCTCCATGGGGCCTGTGTTCTCCACGGACCGCTTCTGTCGTCCACCCAGGCTGCCTGGTGGAGCTTCGTCCAACACAGCCTTTTGAGAAGCTCTTCCTGAAGCCTGCTGCTCCTGTCCGTGGAGCACAAGGCCTGCAGAGATCAGCCTCCTGTCTGCAGTGCGAACTGGGACTTCTGTTTGGTTCAGGTGGGTGAGGTCTACAGAAAGGAGGCGGTGATGAGGACAATCCAGACAAATGACTGCCTGTGACTAGCATCACTGCTGGAGAGGGTTCTCAGGCCACCTCTGTCCCTCACGAACACCATCCTTGGTGGCATGGAAAAGTAGCTCTGAATCCAGCTGCTTCTTTTTTTTGTTTTTTTGAGACAGGGTCTCACTATGTAGTTGAGACTGACCTGGAACTCACTATGTAGCCCAGGCTGGTCTCGAACTCACAGCGATCCTCCTGCCTCAGCCTCCCGAGTGCTGGGATTACAGGCGTGCGCCAACACGCCCAGCCAGCTTCTTTAAATTGAAGGAATCCTATCATGTGTTTAGGTATTGAACTTGCAGAATGAAGCATAACATTAGACCGAAACAAAACTGAAGTCAGCAAATGGTTATGCGTAAGAAATTATCAAAAAAGATTACACTTTAGAAAATAAAATTGTGCTTTCTCCCAAGGATAAATAAAGGTGTAGTTTTTACCCGAAAGAAATGATAGATGCTTTTGGAGGTGTCTGATTGGAAGATGAAGAATGCATGCACCAAACAGGCCATCATGGCTCATAAACACGTACAATTATTATGTGACAATTAACAATACTTAAATACACTACAATGAAGAAAGAAATTCTTGGCCAGTCGAGTAAAAACGTGGCTCTTTTTTTTTTCTTTTCCCTTTTTCACTTTAAATCTCATTTGCAAGAAAGATCCCTACCTTCCTTAAGTTGCTTAAAAAAATCGGTAGGACATGTGGAGCCTAGGATTATTTCCCGATTCAGGAAGATCAGCAAAAGTACCTTCAAAATCCACAAAAACAATGAGGTCATCGTTTCTGAGGAAACTCCTCCTTCTCAGCATCTGGTGGGAGAGGGAGTTGCTCCTGCCCACGTCAATGCCCCTGAAGCAGTCGCAGTCCTTGTCGTAGGAGCCCACCAGGGACGGCCTGTCCCAGATGACGGAGCCATTGATTGCTACAGCGACAGGCAACATAACATCACATCACTTCGTCCAAGTCCCTCTCCACCGTGCCTTGAAGGGACACCCAAGGCTTTGTTCATCAGAAAAAAACTTGTTGGAAACAGTCAGATTATTTGCTCTCCTTGGGAGAACTAAAATTCAGAATTGGGAGGCCAGGGGCAGAGAACAGCTCTGAATGAACGAGCGTGTTTGTGCCTGGTAACTTCCTTCAAGGGGAGCAGCCACAGACTGATCTTTTTAAGGCTCACGCCTCTTGTTTTGCCCAAGGAATTTGCGCATTTTGTGGCGGGCATGAGTTTATTTCATGGGCACACCAACATGCAGAAATGTTTGCAGAATCATTTCATTTGCCCTGCCCGAAGCCTGGAGAGCTCTGAGGGTCTGACAGTAAGTAGTGCCAGTCTAATTAGCCTGAGCTGGGAAAGACTGGACCACCCAGTCCCTTGTACTCCTCCTGGCACAGAGCCTGGCACACCATTGACACCCCCCCCCCAACACCTGCTTGAGGAGTGAGCAGGAAAGAGGAGGAGGAAGACATGGCTTTGAAGATTTTAACCTAATATTCCAGCGTGAGTGTGTGGTTGGTACATGGGAGAATCCAATCATACAGTGAACATTGTTAAAAGTTAAAAGCTTAAAGGGTATCGCAATAAAAGAGACATTGCCATGAATCTCCCTCAAAACACTCCGCTTTAAACACAGCTATCCCATCATTTTGTGCTCTTTGTGAAGCAGTTCTGGAAGTCCTCTTTCTTCAGTGTCTATGAGGTCCAGTCAAACAATAGAGTGAACTTTGAGTGCCGTCCAGTGGAGAGGCGGGCTCCAAAGAACACCATAGCATGTCCTCATCCATCTTATTCACTAGATCTTACACTGTGAGACTCCTGGCTCTGGCCCCAAAGTCAACATGACCTTGAGAGGTAAGTGCTTTGAATCACTATGGGTCAAGGAGGCAGCCATGACATCTCAACTAAGGCACTCGGGAAAGAGGACTTCAGAACTGCTTCAGAAAGTAGCAAGAAAGATGGGGTAAGAGTGTTTAAAGCGAGGGGGAAGCATTTTGAGGGGGGGTGTGGGCGGTGCGCTCTTTATTGTAATACTTTTTGAAATTTTGGCATTCACAGTAATTTTCAATCACACCCCATACACAGCAGGAGCACAGTGTGAGAGGAGAGTGCTGTTCTTGCACAGATGTGAAGCGCCTCTGTCAGCCCCCCTCCGGGCGGAGGGCCGGTGCTCATTCACACCCAAACCACTGACCTGAAGACGTGTGGGACAGGGAGGTGGTGAGCATCATGCTCAAGGACATCCTGCTCTTGACATCCGTCTCCTGGTCAAGTATCGTCACGATCGCCTGCCTGTTCTGCACCGGCCACTCCAGGATAGCATCGTTTTCCCCGCTGCACAGGTGAAACGCCACACTCAAGGAGCCAGAGGCACTGGAGGTGGCTCTGCCGTGGGGGTACAAGGTCACCCCAAAACCATATCCCTCAGAGTTGTAGAATCTAGGGCTCAGGAGCTTGTCCCCTTTCGTGGTGCTCTGGAGGACCTGCGAGATGTTCCGCACTGTCCACACCCCCGCCGGGCAAGGCGTCTCCGCCAGGGTGACGTCATCCAGGGAAATGCCCCCAGCCGAGTTCTGAGGGTCGCCTTTCGTGCCCTGGAATAGGTAGCGAAACTTCTTTTCCTCTTGGAGCATCACGTGGGCAATTTTCCAGTTGTGGTCAGAATCCCCTGAGGACAGAGAACAGCGGGTGACAACTGTGGGGGACACTTCACGGGCACTTGCTCCGTGTCAGCCTGTGCCGAGATTGGCTCGTTCGAATCTCCCAGTCGCCCTGTCAGAAAGGCACCATCACAGACTGGTGAGTAAGTGCTGCCTGGCCCTGTCTAGAAAGGAAAAGTAGCTCTTGAAAAGACAACCTACCCCATTCAAATCCCAATGGTGAATGTGCTTTCCACTGTCACCTAACGCCCCAGGTTCTGAGTTTCCTTCTGACGCTGCAGTTACCTGCTCTGCTAACACTAACTCCATGTATCAGGCTGAACAGAGTGTGACAGATGTTTTGCTTGTCAAAAGGCAAATAATGGCAACTCCGTCGGGCCTTCCTCACGTGAAGGGTATAGCTCCCTGGTAGAGGGTTTGCCTAGCATGTGCAAGGCCCTGGGTTTGATTCCCAAAACTGAAGCATAAAAAGTTTTTTAACCCTGGGTCTCAACTGACAGCCACTGGCTCCTCACACCCTCCTGCTGCTGGGCCGTTCAAAGCTTTCCTGCTAATCTTCTTACAGAAACACACAAAGCATTACTCAGGAACACGAAGGCGATGGTCTGAAGTTAATAGAAACGAATGATCAGATTCCCTCCACTGAGAAGTAGATGGGAGTCCTTCTCAGATAGTTCGGAAGATACTTTGTCGCCAGTTATTTCACTACCATGTTTCCGGGAGCACCAATCTTGCAACTCCTTTCCCTTCCCGTCTCCTCTCTGTACCTTCCACATTCTCGCTTCTGGCCCCGCTTTTGTCCAAAGCCCTAGTGAACACTGGATTTATAAACATTCTTATTTTCTTACAATGCTTGCTTCTAATTTTCGAGGAGTTCAACATGCAAAGATGTCATGAGTAGGCCTTGGGGCGGGGAGGGCGGAGGCAGAGTTGGAAGACGCGAGGGAAGAAAGGAAAAGAGGGTACCTTGGATGGTCTGCACCTTGACCAGCTTGCGGACTTTGCCGGTGCCATCATCCCTTCTGACCCAAACGACCAGTCGATCCAAGGGGCTCCCTGTCATTTTATAAAAAAACTGCAGGCACTGCTGCTTCCTCTTTGGATAGAGAATCCGAGACTCCAGCAGGGCCGCCTCTTCCACAGCTCCCGTGCCCGTGTCGAAGTGCATGGAGTAGCCGGCACCTGTGGGGACAGCAGCCTGGCGTCCGCGTCTGGCTTCCCAAGCCCCAGCCACCACCCTCTCCTTCTGGGAAAGGTGACCCGGGAGAAGCAGCCTTATCCGGGCAGCATCGGCTAAAAGTCTTCTGAGGAAACTCCAGGAAACTCCGAAGGTCACGGGAGGTAAGCATTCTGCCTCTGGCTAGTGCCACAAGCTCAGTGCTGTCCTCCCCTTGCCGGGGTTCCAGAGGTTGTGAAGTGTCAGCCTCTGAGTTAAAGAAACTCAGGCCCCAGCCCAAGTCTCTGAAATGCGGCATCTGTGAATCGAACTCACACTTCCTCATCAGCTCCCTCGCTTAAATCAGAGCAAGAGAGGATGGCTTGCTGGAATAGGAACCACAGGCTGAAGTTTGGATTTTAAGTATTTGCAATGGCTCAGGAATCAATATCACCCATTTCTAACTCGATGGTTGGGTATTTTGTTGGCGTCAAAGAATCATCTTTACTGTGCCAGAAGACTAGAGGGCAAAGAGAAGCATCAGAAGAATGCAGAAAAAGAAGGCAAGGAACATCTGTCAGTGCCACGGCCAGGGTTTGCCTAACTCCAATACCTCAGACCTCCCTAAAGCAAGCCAGTGGCTAACCAGACAGGTTGCTCAGAAAACCAGCACATTTTCAAAGTAAAGCACACCCCAAACTCTTGCCTAGAAGGAGGCTCTTTATACAATAGCCGGCCCTCAGCACCTTCCCACAGGGAAACATTTCATTAGGCAGACAGCAGGTGAGGACTCCGTACAGCTGTGTGTGTCAGGCTAAGCTTTCATTCCCCTGGCTCTGCCCTGCCTCATGCACAGAGCCCACACGTTTTATGTTGACCACGTGTACTGGCGGCTCACATATAGTTTCCAAAAGTCTTGAAAGTATCTGAATGGCTTTAATAGTCTTCAGACGAAGTTCTGTCCCCTTGTGTGTTCTTCCCAGTGCTTAGCTCAGAAGCCCAAGCCCTCTCTAGCATGAATTACTGAGTACGTGTGTGGAAGAGAACGGGATCTCATGGGCCAGAGAGTTCCCAGCGCCATATCACAAAGACCTGGGACTCAGGAGGGCTGGGCTTCCTCCCAGCTCCGCCATGGACTGGGTTCTTCTTCCCTCTGAGTTTCAGATGGCAGTGGACCTGTCCCACAAGGTCCTTCGGGCTCTTTGGGTCCAAGTGCCTGCCTGAGCAGGGGATACTTTTTCTGGTGGTGGGACAGGGTCCCCTTAGATGCCCTCATGGAGGAAGTATGAGGAAGGATCGAACTGACCTGGTAAAACCTGCATCTTCTTTCTTCTGAGGTATGGTCCTGTCCTTTCCTACTATGGTGCTAGAACCTTCCTCCAGCAGATCAAGAAGACCATGCTCTTGTCTGTTAGCCTCACGGGGAGCCCACAGGAAGGGTGCATCAGAGGTTACCATGGAAACCTAAATGGAACTTTCGGCTCATTACTCTTTGGATACTTGGGATGGCACCTGCAATCATCTGCTGTGTGACAGAGACTGTTGCCCTTGCCAAAGCCACAGGAAGAATTCCCCTGGTTTATGATCTCTGGGATCCTCATCGGGAGCCTGGTATCCATGACAAACCCAGGTCCACTCTGGGAAGGAACCAACTCTCAGACAAACAGGGACTAAGCCACTTCACTGTAACCCCGACCTTCAAAAGCTAGCACCCACTTCCAAAGAGGTGAGAGGTGGTTTTTACAGCAGATACATAATAAAAGAATGCTAAATTGGAGACAAAAATAAATGCAGGGGCTGGGAGTGCAGCTCCAGGGTAGAATGTTTACCCAGCATGCAAGAGGCTCTGGGTTCCACACCCAGCATCAGAGAGAGAGAGGGGCGGGGGGAGCAAAGGAGCAAAGGGAAAGAGATAGGAAGATGCAAAGAAGGGAAAGATAAAACAAGAGGTGAGCTTGTGGGGGCTTGGTACATGGCCTTCATTTTAAGTATCAGTATCCTGGTCTTCAGGGGGCCTTATTTATGCAAAGATGATTTTTGTTCAAAAAGCAGACACAGAGCAGCAAGTTTCTATAGCCCCAACTACTAAATGGCAAAACCATATTTCAACCCAAATCTGCCTGACTTCTAGGCCTATTTGCTAGGCAAACCACATCCTGGAGCTGCCTGAGGTTGCACTGTTGGACATAGCAGCCACCAAGCACCTGTGGCCGTGGAGGGCCGGGTGTAGCAGCTCCCAGCTGACAGGTGCCTCGGGGCCAGAGACAACCAGATTGCAGATAAGAGACATAGAAAGGAGACTGTCTCACGCTGATGTTTATATTGATCACATGTTGGGATGCTAATATTTTGTGTACGTTGGGTTAAATAAAATATATTGTTGAAACTAATTTCACCTACATAAAATTTTATCTCTTTTATGTAGCCATTAGAAAATTTTACACGACACATGGGCTAGCACGATAGTTCTAATAGAGGACATTACCCTTACCATGTCTTACCAACTACATGTCCAAGTGACTTTCATTGAAGCCAACATGCATCTTACTTTTGCACAGGCAGAGCCCCAGCGCCCCTTATTAAGTTAATAAAGAATGTAATGGAAGTGTTCTTTGTCCTTGTTCAGATTTTCAGGAAAGGTTGGAGGATAACTCAGGTCCTGATTGGGGTGAAACATGCTGCTTTCTATCACCTAAGCAACCCCTTCAACTGGTCACTTTGCCACCACCCACCTGTGCACCGGCCTCCCAAAGTGTGGTCCCCTTGTCCGGCCTGTGCACTGTCCTCGTGGACCCAGTCTGCGTCGTCTCTGGTGCCCTGGATCATCCCACAGATGTTTGCCTTCTCAAAAGTACAGTGATCCAAAAGGGTGTGAGTCGTGGCTGTAAATGACATCTCGTCATGTGGTTAAAAAGACAGAACGCAGCTCAGCCAAGTAGTTAATGAACACCTTCAGACACTAAAACCTCACTGGCCAGATACAACAGGAGCGTGAGCTTCTCGGGTTTTTTTTTGGGGGGAACGAATTTTTTTTTCCTCAAACACAAATCCGAATGCAATCAGGTGGATCTCAGAACTTGTCAGTATAGACACAGAACTACCTGCCTCAAAGAGCCAGGATAAAAAGATCTCTAAGCATTTCCTCACTATGTAAAAGCCAACAGGGACTCCTCTAGATCAGGAGCAAGGTGTTTACAGTACTGTACTTAGTGGATAGAACTTGTCAGTATAGACACAGAACTACCTGCCTCAAAGAGCCAGGATAAAAAGATCTCTAAGTATTCCTCACTGTGTAAAAGCCAACAGGGACTCTAGATCAGGAGCAAGGTGTTTACAGTACTGTACTTAGTGGGTTTAGTGCCTGCTTTAGTGAACAGAATTAAAGATTGCATAGTGAAGACCAGGGGGATTGTCTTAGAAAACATCACACCCAAAGGTTTATGGTGTCCCAAGAATAAACTAGGTAAAGAATATTTCATGGCACACAACTTCCAAGCCCTTTGTCTGTTGTGGCCTTTATATAATCATGCACCTTTCAGAAGGACACTAAAGAAGTTAGACAATAAGAGCTCCTTGCATTGTTCTAATACTTTTACTTTGTGAAACAAGAGTCCATAACTGATTTCTTGGCCATCCTGTGAGGTAGGTGCTATAACTTGTTCAGGTCTGGAAGTAGGGTGCCCTCATTATGTGGCTCATCCCATGGTCCCCTTAACCAGAACATTCTAGAAGAGTGAAAGGAAATGCAAAGAGGAAACTAAAGCTGCAGTGACCGGTGTGCCCGGCCCCAGCCCAGACTCTCACTGCAGTTGTACATCCTGTTCAGCCTCTCTAAGTCGATGGCGCTGAAGTCCAGGCGCTGCCCGATGATGGAGTTGAACTCGGGGATCTTGGTTGTGATGGTGGGGACACCCTCGTTCTGGTTAAATGAGAGAGGTATGTAGTGCATCAGAGATTCATAATCGTAAGGCGTATTGAGGTCTGTGACGAGGCTGTCACTGTAAATGTTGAAGTTGTGTTCATAACCTGTTGGGGACAGAGTTCACAGTCATGGTAGTCAGCCCTCTCCTCCAACCTTTCCTTTCCAGCCAGATTTATGCTCAGAGACCCACAAAAGGGGAAATAATATATCTTTGATTTAAACAGATACACATAATTTATAATTACTACAATGTATAAATTAATAGATATGAATTATGAATCAACATGTTAATATTATAAAGTAGTATGTATGAAATTATTGCAATGACAAAGTATCTGGTGTAGTAGATGAAGTATATGTTTATATATTATAAATTATTAAATACATGAGTATATTTAAGTTAAGGCTGCATTGTGTGTGTGTGTGTGTGTGTGTGTGCGCGCGCGTGTGCGCGTGTGCTGTCAGAAAGAGAAGGTAAAATGGCAAATATGAGGGAAAGTTTCCAAAAGGCAGGAACAAATATTTTGAATTCAGGAAAATGCTCAGGATGCATCTTTGCAACGGCCGAGCACCTCGGTCCCTGAGTGCCCATCTCTGTGCCTGGTCCAGGATTAGGACAGACTGAGGGGCGGAGAGGAAGTGAGGTCTGGAAAGAGTGGGGCACCCTGCTACGCAGACTCACACCCTGTGGTCCAGAAACACCTTCAGGGAGAAACAAACAAAACAGGAAGAAGGAAATTTATTTTCCCATCCAAATAGGAAAGGTCAGCCTTTTTCTGAGATGACTACGAGGAAGGTTGATGAGCTATGACACGGGACGCGGAGCGAAATATCTGTCCGGATGGTCTTTAACTGACCAGCGGGGGTCACAGAAAGGCTCACGGGGTTTACCTTCCTTCTTGGGAAGTGCTAAGAAAATCAAAGAGCGTTCATAACTCTTCCACCCCACATTCTTTTCCTTCTCTGGCTCCCCATGCAGCCGACTTTAACAATTAGAGGGCAGAATGGGAACTGCTCCCCAGTGACTCACACACCGGTGCAGGTGGAACCAGGAGGCACAGTGTGGCCTGGAGGAGCCAGGGACCCTTTCCCCCTTTGCAGCAAGACCTCATTCAGTGTCATAGCCATAGTGCTGGTGCCCACCCAGTTCCCCTGCTCAAGGGGATTCTGGGACTTACGGTGTGTTCAACGCAGGACACCCTTGAAAGGCAAACGCCCCATGCAGGACAGAGGGAAAGAGACCCCCTCCCAGAACACATGGTGCTAGAGCATCACATAAAGTGACAGAACTGTGACAAGCATCCCAAGGTGGGTACCAGCCTGCAGCCAGAGTCCCCCAACCTGGGGAGCCTGGGGGTGCTAGAAGCAGGGACTTTCCACTCCCTGAATGCCTGAACTTCCCATGAAGTCATCAGGTTGGAAGGGATTTCATTCTTTTTTTAAATCAGGGACTCTTATCAGAATGGTTTACAAATAAATGACTTGAGTTAATTTTTAAAACTTGTACAGTGCATTTGGCTTTGCCCATGGTGGGGTAGGATCCATGCTGGGAAAGCAGTGGCCCAACAAGGCACAGGGTCATCCTATCTCTAAGGAACTGATGGCCAGAGCTCCCGGGCAGGAGCAATCCTGCACACTATGGTCATCTGCTAACTTCTTATAATCGGGTCAGATAGAAGATATTCTAGGCTTTCTACCCCTATTTTTCTGTCACTGCTACGAGCTCTGCAACCACTGCAAAAAGCAGCCATAGGTGACACATCAACCAATGGTCGTGGCTGTGTTTTCACAAAGGTTCATTTATGGTCTTGAGTGTGCCAACCCCTGTGAGACCTCAGAAGTTGAGTTTCCTTAGTGTAAAGGCAAAAACCACAGTTATGACTCAAGACAAAACGATGGGCCTAGGAAGAGAAGCTCTGTGACTGGTACAGTGACTTCTAGGTGAAATAACAGGACTCGATCAGTCAGGGCGAGGAGCAATAAAGGTCATAGATGACCCTGAGGAATAAAACTGTCCTTGTTTATGCCTTTATTGTATTTGATGTGTCCTTGGAAACAGGTCTCCAGTGATTGCATGCAATCTAGATATGTGGAATTACACCCGATAAAAAGCCAGATCAGATATGAGCAAATATGTATTGAGTAATTCAGGCTCAGACAGAGCTCAATGAAAATCATCCTAGCAAAGGGGCTGGCTCTCTGGAAAGGGGATCTAGGGTGGCTGAAAGCCATCTCAAAAGGATTAAGCATCATCTTCTTCAACACTTAGTGGAAACATTTTCTGATTTCTCATGAGATTTTCAGCAAAGCCAAGTATATGTGCAGGAAGGTGAGAAACTCAGATGGCAGGCAGATAAGACTAGGTCAATGGTACCCTGTGTCTCACTGGCAGAGGCTCAGTCCTCTGACCCATGACTGCAGGTCCCTGTCCCCTCTACACCCAGACACACTCAGTTATGGCCCAGCCCAATTCCTGCTAGGAGACAGATACACCAGGTCTCATCTGTAATCTCATCTCAGAGTGAGCAGGCACACACTTTCCTAGATTGGTCTGGGAGGCAAAGATTACTACTTGGCCTTTAGCACAGTGGTTAGCATAGGATGATTTAGAAAAGCACAAAAATGATTCTGATGTGCCCGGGCCATGATATCATGAACATGCCCTCTTCCAGCCTTCTGGAGCCGTGGGCGATTTCACACACAGAAAGTTGCCCTGATGCCCTTAATGTGCTCATTATTAGGTGGGAATTTTAACAAAATCGTTGGTTGCCTTTTAGGTGACTCTCACATCATATGGGCTTACTCTTCCCATTCTCTGCCATCTTTGCCAGGGCCACTTTTGATTCCGGCAGTTTGTCACTCAGGGCATGCTCAGCAAGCCACACAGATGACAGCCGCCCCCACCCTGCCACGCTGGACTCCCACAAACCTGGGATAATCTCATCCCACCAGATGGTCACATAGTCATCGCGGTCAGTCCTCGACTGCTCATGGTAAAACCCCAGAGCATGCAGGATCTCGTGCTCGATGATGGCTTTATAGTCGCACCCTGCGCCAATGGAGAGGTTCTGTCCCACGTGTTGGTTGCCAACCATAGACCAGCACCTTGAAGACCCAGAAAGGGAAATATTTTCCTAGAGAATTCTTAGCTGCAATTCAGGGAATCCCACAACACAGACCAGAAAAAAACTAGGTTTGATTTTTTTAAAAAATCATATTTCTTTGTAGTGAGATGACTCAAAACATTCTCTTCTGGCTATTTGGAAGTGTGCAATGCGATGCTGTTGACTGTAGTCACCGCAATAGAGCACCAGCTCTTGCTCCTCCAGCCTCGAGTCCTCACCCTGAAACTCTCCACTTGCTGCTCCACCACCTCAGCAGCCAGCTGCAAACTTTGTGGGCTCTAGAATGAGCCCAACATCCTTGTATCTCCAGAGTGGTGTGCTTCTTGGTGCACAGCAGGTGTACATCTTTTGCAAAAGAATGTCAAATAAAAGAACAAGCTAAGAAAAGATCTACTCAGATAAGCTAGGCATTGACTTTGCATCATCGATACTCTGCTTTTTTGATTTGTTACTTCTTTTTGTACTTTTTTTGCATAAGAAGCTGAATTGTATTCTGACTTGCCTTTTCATCTCTGTTATCCACCCATGATTAATGATGCCCCAGGGCCAGAATTAGATGACCCATGAGAACAAAACCTGGAGACGGGTGCAGCATGAGGAAGACGTCTTCCAGGGGACGGCCTTGCTCCCCCAACCTCAGCTAGCTTAAGTTGGTTGGCACACAGAGCCCTAAAGAAAGAGTGCTTCTTTCTGAACATACCGCCCATTTATGCTTAGAAATAAACACCCACGGAGAGTAAATGTATATCTAGAATTTTTTATGGAGGTGCCGCTCACAGAGTAATTAACTGAAAATAGGACCACTAAAAGAGTGCCATTTACAGTCCAATAAACTTGATTTTTTAAAAAAAGTACTCCAAGTTAAAACACAACCTCACCCTAGGAGAAGACTTGAGACACACTTCTCTGGGTCGCAGACTTATCCAAACAGGATATAGTATTCTCTGTTAAGCATATTAAAAATATTACACCATTTACAGATACACAGTGAAAGATTTCATTTTTGCACATAGTTTTTTCCCAGATTCTTCTTTTAGCCTGTGAAACTGATGTGTCACTTTTTATAAACCAAAGGGCACACGGCTCTCACATGCTAATAGTTTGTACTAACCCAGAAAACTGCTGAAAGATGATGTACGAGCTCTCTCCTTCATAGGGCTTGAAATCCACGCAGGACTTGAGGCGGAACATTTCAAAGGCAGAGAGGATGGCTCCTTTGGCATTGAGCTCTGCAGAAATCAGTGAGGACATGCATAAGAATTTTTTATCTTGGACAACAGGCACAGAGAAAACCACGCCACTATGTGAAATCCACAAAGGTTTGTCGCAGAAGTTTCGGTAGTAAATAGACCCTTTGAAAACTAAAACTGCACAATTAACATCAGCAAAAACATAGCGTGCATATTTTCAGTGTGCCCGGAAAGTATGAATAGACTGTAGGAACACACACAAGTGTATGTGGCCGGAGAAAATCGTCCACTCTTTTTTCCTTCCCCCCATTCAAACAGATGTTCTGAGCATGTGGCCGTGGAAGAATCCGTGGCAGAGCAGAAACACGAGTGGCCTGTGAGAGGCCCAGGCTTGTAGCCTGTGGTGACCACAGCCAAAGCTTGAATGCCTTTCCCTCCACCTACCATGCACGCACCTTGGCCCAAGGACAAGTAAGAGGAGGGTGCCACTGAAGAAATTAGATTACTTTCTACTTCATGTGCAGTTTTCCTCCCATCATTTTCCTGAGGATTGAGATCTCAGTCAAAAAAGAAATGCTCTTCCTTACATACTTGATGTTATGCATTCCCTCAAAGAGTTTATATTGCTTGGCAGTTCACCAGGAAGTTGTACCATGTTCTCCTGGCACTTACTCTCCTCGATAACCTACCGTGGTGAAGATTCCACAGAGATGACAACCTATGGAGGTCATAACCGGAAGGGCTGTGGGTGCCTTTGTCAATAATTGGTGGATTGTGAGTGTACGGGGTTAGTTATGGTCACACTATTCTGTCCCATTGCACCAACATTGCATAATGGACAATGGACAGGCTCTTCAACAAATGGTGCTGGGAAAGCTGGATGTGCACAAACAGGAGAATGAAACTCAGCTCCTGCCTCTCAACCTGTATTCAAAGTCAATTCAGAGTAGATGAAGGGGCCAGGGATTTAGCTCAGTGTTTCCGCAGCCTGCCTCACAAGCACAAGGTTCCAAGTTCGATCCCCAGTACCAAAAAAAAAAAAAAAAAACAAAAAGTAGATGAAAGACCTAATGTAAGACCCAATGCTCTGAAACCACCAGAAAAAAATGTAGGGAAAACACTGTAACACATAAGTATATGTGATGACATTTTCATTATAAGACCCAAAAATCAAGGACAACAAAAACAAAAGCAGACAAGTGGAATTATATCAAAATTATATCAAACTAAAAAGCTTCTGCCCAGCAAAGGAAACAATCGATAAAGCACAGAAACAACAGATGTTTGAAGCTATTCATCTGACAAAGCACTCCTATCCAGAATATATGAGGAACTCACAAAACTCAGTAACAACAACAATAAAATCCAATTTAAAAACAAGCAAATGATGTAAATAAATACTACTCAGAAGAAGAGATCCAAATGCCCGACAGGCTTTTGAGAAAATAGTCAACATCGTTAGCTATCAGAAGATGTAAATCACAACCATCAGGTATCACTTCACTCCAGTTAAAATGGCTACTATAGAAAAGAAAACAAAAAAATTCAGCAAGGATAAGGAGAAAAAGGAACTCTTCTACACATTGTTTTTTATTTTGTTTCAGACAGGGTCTCACTATGTAGTTGAGTCTGACCTGGAGCTCACTATGTAGCCTAGGCTGGTCTCGAACGCACAGCAATCCTCCTGCCTCCGCCTCCCGAGTGCTGGGATTACAGGCATGCGCCACCATGCCTGGCTACACTGTTGAAAATATTCATTAGTGTAGCTATGACAGAGAACAGAATAGAAGTTTCTCAAAAAACTAAAACTAAATCTGCCCTATGAGCCAATATTCAAAGGGCAGGTATCAGCATACCAAAGGGTTTCCTGAACACCCATGTTTATTGCTGATTATTCACAATAGCTACAATATGGAATCAGCCTAGATGCCCATCAAGGGATAAATGAATGAATAAAATGGTGCTGTATATCCACAGTGGAAAATTACTGAGCCATAAGAAGAAATGATGTATTACTTACAGGAAAATAAGTGCAACCATAAGATTAATCTAAATGCCAGAAGTAGTATCCTGGTCCTAAATTCTAATTTACCTAAACAAACCCTTAAGTCCTTTTTTTTTCACTATTCTGATGCTAAATTGTATCTTGTGCCTTTGTTCTTTATGTTTCTCCCCATTTCATTTACATTTTAATGCATGCCACAATCTTACAGGATCCCTTCACACTGGATCTCAGACAGATTAAGTAGCCCTGGTTTTGATGTACAGGGTGTGATCTAAAATTTCGATGGATGATTAAATGTTTAAAATTTATTATAGTAAAAGACACACTGCCATTAATCCCCTCAAAAATGCACCACCCTGGGGCCAGGGATGTAGCTCAGTGGTGCTGTGCCCTCCTAGCAAGCACAAGGTCCTGAGCTCGATCCCTGGTACTGCAAAAACAAAAAAACAAAACAAAACAAAAAAACACACCTCACTTTGAACACATTTATCCCATCCTTCTTGCCACTTTCTGAAGCAGCTCTGGAAGAGTTCCCTTTTATGTCTTTAGTTGTGCTGTCGTGGCTGCCTAGACTTCCGGAACTGATTCAAAATGTTGACCTTTCACGGTCATTTTGACTTTGGGGATGAACCAGAAACCAGATGGTGCCAGATGCAGCGAATAAGGTGGATGAGGACACAGCAGCATGTTTTTATGAGCCTGCCTTTCCATTGGATGACACTCAACAGCAGCACTCACTGTATTGTTTTTAATCACACTTCATAAAGACACTCATGAAAGAGAACTTCCAGAACTGCTTCAGAAAGAGGAGAGAACAATGGGATCCACGTCCAGTTGGGGAGGGAGGTTCATGGCAATACATCTTTTACTGTAACAATATTTTTAACTCAAACATTCACCGTATTTTTATCCCACTTCATGTCATGGCTCTCTTCCTATGAGATTAAAGCATCATCAGTCTGAGAAGCCCTTTCTTACACAGGAGGTTACTCCTCCGCTGAGGCTGAGTAGCAGGATCAGAGAGAGAAGTCAAGCCAGTGAATCCCACAGGAATGATTTTATTACCCAGATTGTCTGCCAGGATGTACGGGATGGGGAACGTCCACCTGGCAGTCGGGTTCCTCAGGCCATTTCTTGATTTCTGTGAAAACAAAAGCATCTTAGAGGACCGGATACCTCATCCCCGCACCTCATCCTCAAAGTCATCTTGACTTCTCCCTTCACTAGACTCCTAGACCACAAAGAATATAGTAAGCAATTTACCTAATTCCGTGGCATTTGTGTTCTCTTTATAAAACCAATAGAAAGCCCAGAGAGATAATTTGAAAACTTCAAAGAAATCATGAAGAACAAAATAAGGGGGCCAAACCAGGGGTCTGTGAACCACCACAAGCACGATATCCCACTCTCTTCTGTCTTATTTCTTGCTTGTTAGGAAAACAGAGTAAATAAACCATTTAATAATTGTAGTTTTATACGGTTTACTTATTTTTCCTCTATGTCTGTCATTGTCAGCTACAGTGAAAGCCCTCAAAAACATAGGTTAATAGATTAGAATTATTCTGCATAGTGCCCAGCCCAGCTGGCCTCCCAGAGGTGCACCTAGTTCTGAGGGAAATTATTTCAGGCAGGTACTCACCTGCAGAAGGATGTCCCCTTGAAAGAGGTCCAAACCTACAGCTATATATGGATTTAAAAAAGAATAGTTGAATGAACAATACTCAGAGCCATCTTGCACAATAACATTAATCTTTGCTATAACAAATCTTCCATTTTAATTATGATGTGATAAACCTCTTTTTGAAACAATGTGAAGATTCCCTATAATTATGCACAGTTGAATGGTTAGCAAGCACCAAAGATCATCATGTCATCTTTTCAATTTTGAAACAAGAAAACATATCCAAGAACCTGAGAGGTGGGCTACAAGGGACCTGAATGATCATGTATGATAAACTTCCTATTTCAAAAGAGGAAATAGGAATTTGAGACAGAAGTGATGAGCTGGGGAAATGGGAAGTGATAAACTAGAGAGACAGGAAGTGATGAGCTGGGGACAGGAAGTGATGAGCTGGGGGAGAGGAAGTGAAGAGCTGAGTGGGAGTCTGTGGTTTCAAGGAAAGTTGTTGATACTCCTGACCCATCAGGCAGGGCCTTTGTGCTGTAACACTGATCAGCCTCTGACCTTGTACAAATGGCTGGCCTTGCTCTCTCTCCCATGGAAATATGAAGGACCTAGAACCAAGGCTTTGCCCTGTGACAGGAGACCAGGAGGAAGTGACAGAGCCTTAAAATCTGCATTTTAAAACTCCTGTTTTCAACACTCAGCAGAGGAGATTCTACCTTCAGACTTCCCTCAGTCCCAGCCTTGCACTATTTCCGAAAAGAGGAATCTTAACTGGAAAGTCTTTGTGGGAAAACTTCCCTGGCTCCAAAGAACATCACTCATCATAACCCTCATTTGGTGGGCAGTGTCCTCGGTGAAGTGCAGACAACTTCAAAGGGACCTTTGCCATGATACCCCAACTTATAGCTGGGGAACAGTCTGCCTCACAAAGCAGAAGGAGCCCCATTGACAAAGGCATGGCCCTTGAAAAGCTGGGTCTAGGTGCCCAAAGGACACCAGGAAGTGCTAGGTATCGAGGGAACACATTCCCCCATTAATGACTCAGCTGCTCTTGTCTCCCCTCTCCTGACACACATTTTTCTCAGCTTATTTGACCTGTTCATGTGATAAGGGGACCATAAACACCATAGATGATAACAATACAGTTGGCTCAATCAGTAGTTTCACTGGGCACTTGGTGCTGGCCCCTCTAGCTACTATCCAGGCTTGTGGGGAGCAGAAACCTATGTTTTCTTAGAATGGAGGAGTTTGCCAGCTCCCTTTATCCTTGACCCCAGGGCTGGCTCACACAGATGGGATCCTGGGGGTACACGTCCCATAGAAGTGTGTGTCCGGTGAAAGTCAGCCGAGGCTACTCTACCTGGAACTTCAGGAGCTGCGTCCTATGTAACGGCTAGTATGTCTCCGGCCACGTGAATGTGGGGATACAGAAAGGTCCAGAACAAAACCCCTCAGGAGATGGCATTCTGAATTGGGGGAGACACATGGACAGAAAAATAAATGTAGAGTGAAGCAGATGGTGGGGAAAAAAGCATAATTTTTTAAATCATAAAATATGGCAAGGGGGAAAGAGTGTTCAGGCAAGGAGGGGTGCTGTTGTGCCCCAGGGAGTCAGGGCAGGCCTCCTACAGGGACTGTCACTCCGCAGAAATCTTGTGGAAGGAGTGGGAGGCAGAGACCAGAGCAGATAGGAAGGCCCTGTGGCCTGGAGCAGGTCCCCAGCCTGAGCATCGGGACACAGGGGACTTGCAGAGCCATCTGCTGAGTCTAGGGCCCAGGTGGGACCAGAGTGCTAAGGGCACAGGTGATGGAGGCTGAGTCAGCACTTAGAGAGTCCAGGCTGTCACCTCGTGCTGTGTTGGAAGAGAACTCACTAGAGGCTGGAAGTGACTGGCTTCCAATGCCAGGACATTAGAAGGACAGCTGTGTCCCCATTGTGTGTAGCCATCTTGGGGGTGAAGCAGAAGCGGGGCCCCTGGCCAGACAAGGCAGATGCAGGGTGACCCTGGCCAGGTGGAGCAGTGGGAGAATGTGTCCGACAGCATCTGGTGACAGGTAGCAAGTAAGGTGTGACAGAGATGAGAGCTCGGGCTGCTTTGCGATTCTGTGCCTCAAATCCAGGAGGAGGAGATGTGTTTGCTGGAATGAAGAAGACCTGGAGAAGAGCAGGCCGGGGGATGGAGGATAAGGGCAGTGAGATCAGCATTGCGAGGCTCAGAGAGAAGGTGGGAAAAGGCGACAACTTTCTCTGTGTGATTGTGTCCACCATCTGCCATGACAGGAGCAGGACACACAGCTAAACCAAAGGCTCCCTGTGGCTTGGCAGGAAAGGCCAAAAGGCGGTGGCTCCAAGGGTAGAGAGACTGTGTCCCCAGCTCCCAGGAAGTGATGGGGCCAAACAGCGAGAAAGGCTGAGGTGGAAGAACCGGTTTTTACTACAGAGATAAGGAGGAGACAAAAGTTCTGATTCTCATCTCAGCCCCATTTTACTCTACCAGGGACGCCTGAATGATAGACGTCTGCACTGTTTGACTCTCAAGAGAGAGATTGTCGTGCCTGGCTCTGAAGCCTGGGGACCATCCAGCCTTGCTAACTTATTCCACTCTGCCCAGGTCCACCATCTGCCAGCGATTCCAATTAAACATCAGCTAGCTGGTGTCTCTGAGAATGGGACGCAGCCACAGAAACAGAACCCTTTTGTCACATTCAAATCACACTGAGAGTCAGGAGACTGGAGGCTTCCTCAAGACAGGAGCCTCTGATCTCAGGTAAGTCGTCCCAGCCACTCAAACCTCCCATCCCTCCCTGCAGAGGGAAGGCGGCCTTTACCCTGCCACAAGATCTGACAAGTTAAGATGCACCCGAGGAGGAAAGCTTTCCAAACTAAGGTGTTTATGAACATCTTTGCTTCCACCTGTTCCATCCAAAGACACCAAAATCCGGAGGATCCTCTCATTTCAGAAGAAGGACACAGAAGAGAAAGACTGGACAGGAGACCATCTCAGTAATGGATGAGTCCCTGTATTCATGAACTACATTTGTCAACAAGGTGACCAAAGAGAAACACTCACACGCTTCTCAAAATCACACAAGAAAACAGCCATAAGTACATTTGACAGGTTGGTCAGGGGGATCAGGTCTTTTCCCCACTAAATATGACAACAGGCTGATTCTTTGTCATACCATTAAGCAAGCAGAATAAACACATTTTCTTCTGATCTGTCTTCCTTGTCTTGCCACATTTCTATTGATCAGAAGCTGTAAATGCTAATAAAGCACCAATAAATATAGCTTCCCCAAAGGTACATAATGCAGTGCTAAGAAAGTTTACATGTTTTACTAATCTCATTCTGGGGCTTTAAATGATTTCAAAGCATTAATAATGCAGAAATTGAACCCACCTAAATTGATTTGTGAAATATCCTTCTGTTCACCAAAATCTTCACCCTGCACTGTTAAAAGTGGGAGAAAAATGGTTACCACTCAGTTGGAACCAAAGAGACAGAGTCCAGAAACTGTGCCCATTCGAATTGATTCTTACCATTTCCTTTAGAAAGATGTTTAATCTGCAAGGAGATAAGCATAGAATAGATAATTTATATGAGAACTGGTAATTCTAAATAGGAGGAACAGAATTCTACTTACTGAGATAGCTGCTATGTGGGCAAAAAGCAAGGTAAAAGGGAGAATCCAAGAGGGTCTAGTCCAAACCATCCTTACAGTTGAACTGATTTTAGCAGAGACACCTTGTCATAAATGCCTAGTGGACCTTGCCCTAACTGTTATATTAGAAACTTTGACCCCGTTATAAGTGTGTAGTGTTGATAAAGGTAGTGAGAGATGATGTCACTGACCCTTTTAGTTACAAGTCTACCTTACACACTCCTGTGTCAGAGACTGGGAAAAAGTTGGAAAGCAGCTCTGAGGTTAGTATATAGTGAGCACATAATAACAGATGAAGACACCTATGGTAATTGTTCAACTAACAGATGAAACATACCCAAACAAAAGAAATAAAAAGAACTGATAAAATGATAAAAATGGACTTTAATAAAAATGGATCCATTTTGTAGAAATGTTATAAAGCAGTTATTGAAAGACATAAGAAGACATGTCTTCCTCCCCATACATGTGTACATATGTCTATAAGAAATACATATATGAATTATTCTGTTGTTAGTCTATAATTTCAAAGAAATTTCAGTAAAGATCCTAATAGGGATTTTGTGGAACTTGGCAAACTGACAGACTGTTTTTGAGATTTATGTGAAAAGGATAAACTTCCAAAAGTAAGTGAGAAAATTCTGAAAAGGAATAATAATAAAGACAAAGGAACTGCCCTCACAGAATAACCAGAATTGTTACAAAGTTTCATTGCCAAAAAGAAAGAGCATGAAAACAGAGACAAGCATTTGTGGGAAGGAACCAAATGCAACCAGGGAAACCTTGGTCTCTTAAATAATAATATCAGAAAAGTAATATTTTCATATGAAGAATAAATTAAATTCTCACCCCACACTATTCATAAAAATAAACTTTACATGGATTAAAGGTTCAGATACAAACACCTAGATTTTGGAAAAGAGAATATAGGAAAATACTTTTAACCATGAGATCAGGAAAGATTTCTTTTTTCTTTTTCTGTTTTTTTTTTTTTGTACCAGGGATGGAACTCGGGTCCTTGCACTTATGAGGCAGGCAGCAGAACCAGGAGAGATTTCTTAAACAAGAAAAAATAGAAATCAATAAGGAAAAAAATTAAATTGACTATACCAAAATTCAATCTTCTTTATGGTAAATACACAACAACAGAATTAATATATGAATCACAGATATTCATACTACGTAAAACTGTTTAAAAGTAAGTGTCCAGTAAAGATAAGGAATTCCTACAAATCAGTAAGAAAAAAGATAAACACATGACTTAGAGCAAAAATTATGAACAGGAAATTCACGTAGAAGAAAACTCAAGTAGCCAATAAACATGAAAAGGTTTCCAACCTCACAAGTCGGGAAAAAATATAAATTTAAATGACAATGAAATGGCAAAACGGCTTAAAGGAAGATAGCAGACAGTACCAAGCCTCAAAAAGAACAATAGGACATCTCACCCTGCTGGTGGCACTCAGGTGGCCATTTGAGGCTATGTATGGAATAAAGTTGAATCGTTTAAAGGCTAGAGACTCCCTTTCAGTTTTATTGCCAAAGATACTCATATGTGCAGTAGTTTTTTGCAGTCATAAGAAGTGGAAAATGTGTTTATACTGGAAGAAAAATGAAGTATGGGGTAGGAATACTTTAACGGCCAGCTCTGAAAAAAAAAAAAAGTAAGGCTTCCTCTGCAGTCTTTGCTGGTTGTGAAAATGACCATCGACAGTGGAGAACAGATGGTGCCTGCTCAAGGCCGAGCTCCAACACTGAGTCACTGGTGTGTTGGGAGGAAAAGGGTAACATGGCCTGTGTGTGACAGCGTGGGGCCACGTGGGAGTCCACTGTCTCCCATTCTTGAGTCTGTGATGTCAGAGCCCGCATTTCCGCCTCACACCCACCGTGGAGCAGGGGCTCAGTGCCGGAGAGCATTCCAGGGGGCCTCTCATGGGGCGGGTGCTGTGAGCAGAAGACGTCGGGGCTGGTTGTCCCCGACTCTTGCGTGGTGAGGAGGCGGGCAGATGGAGAACCATCCCCACCACCTGGAACTCCTGGGAGCCACCGGTGTTTTCCAACAGCTCCGACCTCCCTTAACCACTTAGACAACTTAAGCCAGCAAATAACAGGGGAAACAACTAACACCATGACTTTAGAAGTGGCCGAGGAGGACTTGATAGACAGTGACTTAATAAAAATCATTGGCCATAAGAATTGAGGAAGAAAAATGGTTAATTGATCTTTATTTCTTAAATATGTTATCTTCCCCCTTCCCCAATTCTGAAGCAGCTGGGATGAGAGTGAATATTTGCTGATTTTGGAGGCCAGGAAGTAGGGGTTGGTTTGTCTTTCTAAAGAAACACAGCGATGCTCTTGCTTTGGTACTGGGCTTTCGTCCATCTCAGGTGTTCAGACTTCGAACAGGTGGGGCTGTTTAGCTCCCTCTGGCTTACCAGGTTTCCAGCCAAACGTGCTTTTGTCTTTCCCTTCCTTCCTGGACCAGTGTGGATGGAATGAAATCTCACCTCGGGTTCCTACTTCACAGGACTTGTGGGAGGATTCAAGACAACCTATGCAAGCCACGGTTTCTGGAAACACAGGAAGTGCTCTGGGGCCTGCCTCCTGGGGCACAGGAGTGGGTCCAGCATGGCTCCTTGTCCTTCTTGCTCCCTGGACCCAGACACGACAGTGCGGGTCTCCAGCAGCCACCCCGGCCCTGGGGTTTTTCCTGGCAGTGTTAATGAGTTACCTTCTGCTTGCAGTTCCTGGCACTTCATTATCCAGGAGGCTGTCTAGGGGTTAGGATCCAGCCCCAAGTGCTCGGCTAGAAGCTTTATGGTTTTGCAGTTAAAAATTAAATTGCTCTGTAGCACAAGGTCCACAATTGCTTTCTACCGTAGGCCCCATGCCTGGCACACAATAGGCAGTCAGTCCTCATATTTGGTAAAAATAAAACAAAACACAGCAAAATACAATTTTCTCAGCAGGGGCTGGAGGAAGCGACATGTCAGCCTCCGGAGGACACTTTGCAAGTTCATCCTCTGAGAAAGTGGTGGGGGGCTGGAGGAGGAGGAAGCCTGGGTCCTGGAAAGCAGCCAGGCAGCACGACCCCGCCGCCTGCTGTGGCTCCCAGCCCCACTTCCTCCTCTCCCCAAGCTCTTGGCAGACTCAGTCCCTTCTCTCAAAGCCTTGCCCTCAACTGCTGCACCCTAACTTATAACGCAGGAAACCCGAGTGAGCCTCATACCCAAAGTTTTCCATTCTTTTATGAGGGGTCCAAGAGAACAGATGTCAGGTTGAGAGGCCGTGTGGTCACCGGTGTGACTGTTTGTGGAACTCTCATGTGTGGCATTGACAGCAACAGGAAGGCATGGGCATGGCTGTGTCCAATAAAACTTTATTCACAAATGGCAAAGGCTCACAGCTTCCGGACCCCTTACATGGGAGAGGCTGAAACAGTGGTGAGTCATAAATGAAGCAGCAGCAGCACCCGACATGTACCAAGTACTTCCCTTGGGCCAAGGACCCGACACATAGTCACTCATTAATTCTCCCAACAGTCTCATAAGGTAGGCACTGCTATTATCCCTGATTTACAGACTAAGAAACTGAGACACAGAAAGGTTAAGAAACTTGCCCAAGGACACACAGACCCCAGCCAGTGCTCCAAACTGCTACTGATTTGCTAGTCTGCCAACTCTGACCAGTTAGCCCAAGAATGTTCCTGCCAGGAGGCCCAGCTGGGCCTGGCATCCACAGAAAAGACTGAATACTCAGGCATCGTGGGGTGAAGGGAAGACGTGTCTGGGTGGGGTTTTTTTTGAGGAATCATGATTCTTAGGAAGAGGAGAATTGTGCTGTACACCTGGAAGGGAGGCATAAGCAAACAGGCTGATCCTGCAAAAGGTACCCTTCACTGTTAGCTGGGAAGACCTGCCTGTCCTGTGAGGATCTGGGAGGAGGCTAATCATTCCAAGGAGGGAGACAGTCTTGGTCAGAGTGGCTGTGACACCAGCTGGCCATACACAGATGAGATGTCTTTGAGAGACAGAGCTGTACAAAGACTGGCTGGGGCTGCTTAGAGATTTTTCTTTGTCCTAGAAAAGTCATTCCGTTTTGAAGTCTTTCAAATAGGAACAAGATGACGGTACAGTCACACACATAACTTGATCCAGAAAGCAAGGGGCTCAGCCTGTTTAGAAAACAAACGACTTGTAACCCGTTTCCCTTTGGAAACCACAAAACTGTTTGGGGCACAGCCGACACTTTGATGCAAGTGGCCAATAGCTGTACTCAGGGCCAGCTGCACAGTCTGCTGGTCAGCCAGGGTCTGATTGAGGCAACAAGGAGAAGGTAACAGAGCCACTGGGACATTGGACTATTGGACAGCCTTAGCGAACTGCTCAGAATTGATGGGCTTGCAGATTAGTAGTGGCCACTCTCTAAAGCAGGGTGACATGTCACCTACCCGTGAAGACACTGTGCACAAACACACAAGCAAGCCTGTCAGTCACTGGTGGCCATGCAGATGGGAGATGGGTTAGGGTCACTCAGCAAAGCAGGAAAGGAAGAAAGCCAGCCACACCTTGCTTTCTCAGTGGGATTTCTGGGAATAACAGTTTAGTGACCTCCTACAAAATCCCTTACCATGACCAGCATTTCTTAGCACTGAATATTAGCAGTTATTATTAAAACTTCCTCAGCAGCTGTTGTATGGCAGGGAAGTAAATTGCTTTACATAGGCTATCTGATGTAGGGTCAGAATCCTGACTGACCCCGACAAAGTTAAGGATAATGCACAGAACAGGGAAAGTGCCTAATAGAGAAATCAGTCCATGGTGGATTCTCGTCCTACCCCAGGCTCACCAGGGGAAACAGCCATGGGCCAGCATTTCTTTCTTCGTGGGGCCTGGAGGGAGGTAGACATCCTGGGGAGACAGCTGCCCTTCAGCATTTCAGTAGATCACAGAGTGAAAAGAGAGCAACTGGTATGTAGACGGACAAACTCTGCTGCATTCATAGGTCATGGCAGAGACCTGCTAGAATAGAGCACACGGTAGAAGATGCTTACCTTGAGATTCTTCTCAGGGATGAAAGCCATTGAGCTATTACTTTGTGCAACAAAATTGGCCATTCTCAACTCCACTATGCCAAGAAGCCAGACCTTAAATGCATAGCCCATGATTTCACTTGTTAAATAGGAAGAAAGTCAAAATCACGGGAATACAATTTCAGGTAGCGGGTGGCAGGGCTCAAGGTGGAAGGAGACAGGATATGACAAAAGGAAATTTTGAGGGCAGGTAGAAATGTCACATCTTCATGGTGACAGTGGTGGCTACACACAGAATTATACACTTAGAAATGGCTGATTTATATTGCCAATTACATTCCCATTAAGTTCACTTAAAAAGAAACAGGAACCGCACACTACATCTTCCTCTGTTTGACATATCCAAACTATTGGGCAATGTGCAGGATCTGTATTTCAGTTTCTTCCTTTACGATGTGGACTAATGCATCTATTCTGCGTCTTTATTGAAAGAGGTTGAGAGAAATCAAAGCATGCAGGTGAAAGGCTTCATGATGTCTTAGATGCTGCGCGACAAAGAATCTTAACTGTCATTGTTCCCTCTTGGACAGGGAACATTTGAGAGGTTTCATAACCTTCTGGTTTCTGAGGTCCGTGTAAAAAGGGCAGCCTCAGAGTGTGAGCCAGAGCTCCCAAGTTTGGCTCAGCTGTTTCAGAGAAGCCCTTGTCATGTGCAGTGCATGTGGATCACGGAGCAGAACATCTTTTGAAGATTCCTGTCAGTGAGCACACATCCCTCAGCAAATAGGGAGCGCATGATCCCTGCAGCTGAATGCTGAGCTTGATCTCAGACTGGCCCAGGGACCCAGCAAGGCGTGGATGGTCAGCTCTGGGCGGGAGCATCTTCCCAGTTTCAACTACCAGCTGTCTCCTTCGTGCCACTGTTTCCTGTAGGATGAAAAACGTGTTTTTCTCAATTCTGAAAGCAACTCTTTACCATCATTTTCATTTGGGTGTATTTATCTTGCAGCCCAGTATGCCACCAGTTCCAAAGCCATCCAGGAAGGAGTGGAATTCGGACAGGTGATCTGTCGAGTCACACTCACAGTGGCCAGCACTGGACACCTGGTCACTACTCACACTGGGCCCCACCCATGGAGAACAGCTGCACACCGTCCTGTTCTCAAGCCCTTTCACCTGGTCTGAGAGTCAGTCTCTTCATTTGCTGGCTGGACAAACGATGCTTACAACGTTAAAGCCTGTCCATTTGGGCATATTTTAAAAATAATTTTTTAAAATTTAAAGCATCTTTACAAATTAAAAATAAAGAAAAAGAAAACCACCGCAATTGCCACTGTTGATAGATCCTGTTTTTATTTTTGAAATATGCATATTTTATGATCATATGCATATTTATCCACTCAAACTTGACCACAAGGTCTTTCAAGGACTTGCTGAGTTGGAATTTTACCAATTTTTCCTAAATTATCCTTCTGAAGAGTGCCCCTCAGGGCCAAGTCCTCCCCTATAGGCTTTGACCAATGCAGAGCCCTGCCAAAACCTCTCGTACTGCCCTTGGATGTCTTGGCTTTTTAAACAATGATGTTTAAATTTCTCAGTGTCTACCACTCATAGTTGCTGAGCACAGAAAATTAGAAGGCAGTAAGAAAATGCCAACTCTAATCCCCACAATATTTCCCATTCCCCAAAATATTCACTGCTGAATCTTGGTGTGTGTCCTAGATTTCCCCCCATGCTTGTTTTTCTATCAAGAGAAAAAAAAGTTACATTAGGCTTATAACCTGGTTTGTAAATGCTTCCTGGTGTTGATAGTTTTCAATAACAGGCGTTCCATGCTGTCTGTAATTTTGTTAGTGGGATACACTGAGGTTATCACAGGCAATACTTCAGGAAGGGCAAATTTTTGCATTCGCAGTGTTAGGACCTTGATATTGCCTTGGAACCAATTCAAAGCGGAATCACTGAATCACAATATATTGAGTTGTTTTATTTTTTACAAAAGGAGTGTGTTATAGAAGGCTCTCGATTCTTCCACCTTCTGAAGGCATCTTACAGACATGTCCCTCAGCCAAAGACCTTAAGGATCCTGGAATTTCCCGGATACAGAGGTGATTGACCTATTAGAGGACTGATATAAGAAGCCAACCTTTATTATCTGTGTCCTGCAGCCAGAATGGAGCCAGGTGTCTGGTACCATTCTGTCCCTTGGTCTCCTTCAAGCCCTGTGCTGCTGGATCTAGACTCTCTGCGTCCTCCCATAATTCATGCGTCGAAGTCACAGTCCCCAGGGTGGTGACACTTGGAGAAAGGGACCCCTAAGGAAGTATAAAGTAAAATGAGGTCACAGGATGGGAGCCTTGGCCAATAGAATTAGTATACTTGGGAAGTATGAGCAAAATATACAGTGACTGTTTGATTTTTTGAAATTATTATAAGTAAAAGACATACTGTCATGAGTTCCTCTCAAAATACTCTCCCTTGCTGTGAGCATACTTATTCCATCACACTGGCCTCTTTCTGGGCCAGCTCTGGAAGTCCTCTTTCATGAATGTCCTTATGAGGCGTGATCAAAAATATGGTGAATGTTGCTGCCACGTGCCATCCAATGGAAAGGCAGGCTCATAAAGACACCAGTATGTCTTCATCCACTATCTTCATTAGACCTGGCACTGTGCAACTTCCGGCTTTTCCCCGAAGTCAGAATGACTACAGAAGTTCAATATTTTGAATGAGTTCAGTACAATGAGGCAGCCGCAACAACACAACTAAAGACACTCATGAAAGAGGACTTCAGAACTGCTTCAGAAAGAGACCAGCATGATGGGGTAAGTGTGCTCATAGTGGGGGGGGGCTTTGAGGGCGATATGCCAATATGTCTTTGACTGTACTCATTTTTTTATGGCTTCTTTGAGACGGGGGTCTCACTATGTAGTTGAGACTGACCTGGAACTCACTGTGTAGCTGAGGCTGGTCTCGAACTCATAGTGATCCTCCTGCCTCAGCCTCCTGAGCGCTGGGATTACAGGCTTGCACCACCAGACCTGGCTTACTGTAGTAATTTTTTAATTTAAACATTCACCATATTTTTGGTCATCTCTCATTATAAGAAACACCAGAAAACATTCTTCCTTTTCACTTCTTTGAACTTTGGTTTCCTTACACCTCGATGATGTCATTTTTAAATTCTAAGCTTTTATGTTGAACAACCTGCCAAGATTTTGTTTGCTTTTATAATCAATCCATTTCTAGGGATTAGTGAGCATACTAGTCTTTCTATACTGCAGGACTGTTTCAGGGGTTCCTGATTAGATCTGACTTTTCGTGGCTCGTGGGTTCCGTAAGAGGGTGGCCACGTTCCAAATTGGGTATTGCATCCAAGGTTTCACAGAAACCAATCTGTCTCAGGCTTTAGGGAAGTCAGTGAACACAAACTTACAGGCAATGCAGATATTCATTTTAACTTACCTAGACACTTCAAAATTGTTGCTATAAATCGATTTCAAGTTTTTTTTAAAAAAGAAAGAGTATCTCCACAAATGGGGTGAATTTGTGATTTTGATTATGATATTGAAGAAGGAACTGTGTGGGGTTTGCACGGAGGGGGACTTAATACCATAGAGAGGTGCCAGGTCCTGGACTTACTGCTGTTCAGCTTTATAGCTGGGCTCATTCACCTCATCTGCCTGCTTGACCTCAGAGGGTTGTTTTTTCCCCCCATAAAAAATATGGAAATGACAGGAAACACTCTTTAATGTGGGCCATTATTACTGGGCAGGAATTTAATGCTAAACAATCGAGGCTCAGGATGTGTGTTAGCTACCCTAACTATAATTAGTGATTTTAGGGAAGCAGGTAAAATATAACCATAAAAAAAATCAAATCCTTCATCCTGAAATTCCCATCAAAGGTAGAGACATGTCAGCAGGAAACAACGCTACACTTTTTATGCTCCAAGGTGACTTGATCAAAATGCTGCCAGCGAGTTGAACTTTTTCAACATAAGACTCCTAGTGGCACAATTCACAAGAGCAAAACATTTTGGAGAGCAAATAAGCAGTCTCAAGGAAAGATTCTCCTAAAGCTTTTAGCAAAGCTGATTTGAGCATCCACGTTTATGGGCATGAGGTGAGTTAGAGCAGGGCCTGGTGACGGAGGTGTATAGAGGATGCAGGCAGAGCCAGGTCACCAGGGGTGGGGAAAGGGGCAGGAAGAGCTGGAGGTATTGGGCACGGGAGGACAGAGCACCTGGGAGCCAGGGTGGATCAGTGGCCCGGCAGCATCAAGTCAGCTCCTCAGACAAGACAGCAACCGCTGGGAGACTGGAACCAGGAGGCCCCCAAAAGCCACCTGAAAGGCCAGGCTGCAGTGGCATCCCACAAAGATGCCAGGGGTGGCAGGTACAGGAAGAGCATTTTATCTGAGGAGTGACCTCAAGAAAGCTAATTCATGGGCAGTGGCCCTGCCTCCTGTCTCGCCAGGGCAAGGTCCTGAGTTCAATCCCCGGTACCAAAAAAAAAAGCTAATTCATGTTTCTGAGTTCCACTTCTTTTACGTTAGAATAGGATAATTAAATACCTCTCAGGGGTGTCGCAAGGATTTCACAAAGCACCACGTACAAAGCTGCCCGGTAGTTGCGCAAAGACAGACTCTGCCATCGCTTCCGCCCTTCTCCACTCCCCACCGCTTTCCCCTTTTGCATGTCATCTCCCTCCTGAGCTCCGTGACACCATCGCTTGGCGAAGGCGCCGGGAAATAGGGCATCTGCACCTCCACGCCGGCAACTCAATAAAAACCACCACTCTTCCAAAGCACAGCATGCATCTACACCACCAGCAAACACTTCTGTTCCTGGGCGTTTACTGGCAAGAAATGAAGGTGTGCGTAGAAAAATAAAGGCCCATACCGAATGTTCACGCGGTTTTAGTTATAACGGCCTCCACTGGGAGTGTTACGCATGCCCATCAAATGGCGAGCCGGTTAGCAAATTCAGGTATATTCATCCAGGGAATAAGCTACGGATCCAGTCACAAACCCATTAATCTAAAAAAACGTGTCAAGTGAAGGAAATCCGACATAGAAGAGTGCACACTGATGATTTGGAACATGAAGGTCAGGAACAGCTCAGACTGACCTGCGGTGACAGAAATCAGAACAGAAATTGGGCACAGGGAGGGGAGGGACTGGATTGGCAGCGTGGCTCAGAAGAGGGAGGGGGGATTCTGACAGGCTATGGGATGTTCTAACCCTGTGGAGGGTGTGGGTTTCCCAGATGTGCTCACAGAATGGTTCACTTAGGGGCTGTGTGTTTGCCATATGTAAAATGTTTTCCTGATAACCTGTCAGATCTTTGGCAAAACAAGATGAAACGCACACATCTGAGACTTTTAGCCAAGCAATAAGTGCTCACAAAGCAAAGCTCAGCTGTCAGGACACAGTGAGGGTCAGCGTGTGCAGACATAGCTTCCCCAGTGAGCACACAGAGCACACAGTGGTGAGCAGGGCAGGGGCAGTGTCTGAAAGAGTGGGTGCACCTGTCACCATTCAGAAACCCATGGCCCAATAGGGCCACTGCGGAGAAGAGCTCCCTCCAAGACCTTGAGACCATCATCGACTGTCATCCAGCATAGTGTGCTTGACAGTTTTACTGAAACATTATTTACAAATCGCAAGTGCTGCCATTTTGAATGTACAATTCAGTGATTTTTTTAGTAAACATGAGTAGTTATGCAAACATCATCACAAACTAACACAAAAGAGCCCATCCTGTCTGCTGACTCCTTGCCACCTACTTCCAGAGATTTCTCAGAAGATGGCAGGAAAGACCACAAATCTTATGTGGCTTAACTCTTTTATAAAGTCAGTTGGTATCCAGACCCTAAATTACACTGTTTTCTGTGGAACCTTGACTTGTCAGGGGAAGAAGTTTTGCGGCCTTAGATTTTCAGCATCTGTGATCCACTCTCAAGGCAGCTGATAAGAGGCCTGAGTCAGGGCCTGTGGTTTCCCGCAGTGAGCACTGAAAGGACATCTTTGCGGCTCAGCATCTTGAAGACCAGCACCCTTTGCATGGCCTTAGACAAGGCCAGGGAATTGACCCCATGTGACTGGAAGCCGCACCGAGAACAGAGCTGTTCTCTCTAAACATGAACTCGTGGTGTAAAAGTTGCTAAATATCACATGGGCTCCTACAAGATGGAAGTTCCCTGCTTTCTCTTCTGCAAATTTGGCATGAATCTGTGGTTTCCTGGCCCGACAAGAGGGAACATCTGTAGGAGAGGCACAGTCTTGGGACCGCACTCACATCCTTGAGGGGAACTGCATTGTCCTGGTTTGTCTGGGGCAAGAAAAGGCTTACCATGAAGTCCCACAGGCCATGCTCCAGTGGCTGAGCTGGAAAATCTCAGTGCTCCTCAAGTCCAGCACCTGAAGAGACTTCTGATTGCACCAAAGCCTTTGGCTCAATGGATTTGGGACCCTCAAGTGCTGAGTAGCAAAGCCAGGAGGGGTGAAATCACAGTTCTACTCCTGGGCTGGTTTTTGTAGGAATTTGCTCTTTTGCATAGCAGTTACAAATGACAGCTGATTGGCTTGTAGGTGGTTTATGTAATTTTATATGGGGGAACGACCAGCCCTCAGGGAGGACAATCCTACAGGGGTCAGGAAACCGAAGACCTGAAGACAGACCTTAATTCTGTGAACAATGTGTCCCAGGCAAAAATCTCTTGTCTGCTCTGAACCTTTGGTTAGATGAGCTTGAAGCTATCTTTAACTCTGATATTAAGAATGGTAATAACTATTTTTCACTAATCATGGGTGCCAAGTTTATCCTGCTTAGTCCTAACTGGCAGCCTCATTGATCAACAGGAGGAAAAGCATGCTGACACAATCTCTCAAATTCGAACTGATTGGAAACAGAATTGCTTGGATTTCCCCAAATCTGCCTACTCTAAACTGGATCCTAAACTCCGACTACATTGCAGAGTATAAGGGAATTCTCATTTCCTGGACTTGTGCGCAATGGAAACATTTCCAGAGACTACTCATTGCTAAAGAGAAGCCTGTAGATTTTGCCTCCAACACTGTATTTAGAAAGGTTTTAAACATAGGAAGATTTTGATGACACCCTTGCACCAACTTCCTTGGCTTATTCAAACCTAGCCGTGTGTGCTCCCTGCCATTCCTCTATCGATCTGCCTATTTCTCTGAAGAGGCTTGTTCTTGATTATTTTGAGAACACTTTCTCTCACCCAACTTTCTGAGTCCTTTCTCCCCAACCACATATCACCTGGTTGTGAGGAACAGTGTTCATTTAATATACTCAAAGGTGAAATATTATAGTGAACGCAGCATTTCACAGATTGCTGATTAGGAAGCCAAAAGTGAGAACTAGAAAGTTGTCTGTCTCTGTCTGTCATCTATCTCTCTTTCTCCCTGTCCATCTCTTGCCCCATCTCCCCTCCCCTCTGTGGAATGCCCCTCTTCTACCTTCCCTCTGCTCTGTGGTAGAATCAATCTCTCCATTGTTCTAGTGTTACCCGCTGCTGCCCCAGCCGCTCACAGAATCTTCCTTTCTAGTTCCCAGGAGGAGAATCTTGAGGGCCAGCTGGCCCCAGTATCTTCCAGGTGGGGATCAGAACCAGTGTGGCCTATAGGAACCACCCTGTGATCCCCAAAGTGTGGGGAAGGAAGCACAGTGCTGGGGGGTGGGGGTAGAGACTAGAAAGGGTGTCCTCTGTGTGCTCATTCCTCTCTTAAAGTATTGTTTACTTGAGAAAATTCAAACCAGTCATGCCCTGAATTAGCAGAAGCAGCCATTGGTGAATGCATAATAAAGACCTGCGGTAGCTGAAGACATTGCCTTAGAGACGTTAATACAACTAGAAAACGAGGAGCCTGTGGAAGTAAAATATACCAGACCCGCCCCTCAGCAGAGGCTGTAAGTGTGGCCTGAATTTGAGAGCAGCGCTGCTTGTGAGTGAAAACGCAATGTGAGCTACCGAGGTAATTTCAAACACTGTAGCAGTGTCTGTTATTTATTAGCACATGTGTTCAGCGAATCATGCTTACATCCCTTGTGGGGAACTGGTACATGTGCACCACGCATCTAATTCCTTTTTATGCCCTTTCCCTCCCCACTGCACCCATTTCTTGGTCCCCGTCCACTTTTTGCACATATTCGCAGCACACAGTTTTCCGTCCTTGTGTGGAGCTGTACGTATACACCACACTTCTTAATTCCCTTTTTCATCCCCCTCCTCTTCCCACCCCACTTTTTCTCTCGGTCCCCTTCCCATTTCAGAAAGATCTATCTCCCTACTCCCTATCTTATTTTGCTCTGTTTCTCTTGTATAAGAGAAACCATGTTTTCAAAAGGAAAAGAAAACTGACACAATTAATTTTGAGAATGAATTGTATTTAGCCCTAAAATGCGTGAAGTGTCATCATTTCAACAAGTCAATATTTAACATTATTGTAGTGATATTTTGTGTGTTTTGGTGCCAAGGGTTCAAAATCCAATGTGTACTTTACACCTTAGCTTGGATGCTATATTTTTATTGGAAATTTTGGATCCATATTTAAATTCTCTAAAATACACGGTTGAAACACTAGTCCCCAACCACAGGTTCTGTTGTGTCACACTCTCTGTCCTCAGTTACGTGGGATAGAATCCAGCAGTGTGGGGTCCAGCCCTCCTCACTGGGCTGCTCTATGCCCAGCTCTTCCTCCCATGGAGAGGAGACTGGAGTCAAAGCGTCTGTGCTGGGCTTGTGGTCCCCTCACCCCATGAAGGAATCGGAGATACAGATGCCCCACTTGGCCTCGTCTTTGTTATAGCAGGTAAGTTTTTATGGACGGACTCACTGGAGGGTGTTGGGGATTTTCAGAATTTTGGTTTTGCTGCCCCCCTCTTAGGAGAACCTTTTTGGTCCCCCAAATCCCATCAGCAGAGTGGGGCAGGGGTGTTCAGGGTCGCCCACCGCTGGAGACACACAGGCCTCTGACTGCTGGCTCCCGTCTCTGCATCCTGGAGACAGGCGGCCTCAGCTTTGACTGTCCGGCACTGAAGGTCGCTGCTGCCAGGCCCCTGGGTGGCAGCAGGTGCCCTACAACCCCTAGTGTGGGCCACAGGGTCCCTGGAAGGCAAAGGCCCCCGCCCCTGGGTGCCACCACGCCGGGCTCTAAGGCGGCCCCTGCCCCTCTCGCCGGTGCTTGGTGCTGCGGACAGAAGTGAGCGCTGCAGCCGGCCCTTCCCAGCATCCCAGTCGGGGTCACGTTCATCCCGCGGAAGTCCTGCCAAGCGGTTGGCACGACACTGAGGCTCGGCCCTGGGGACAGAGGGAGACAAGAGGGGCTGCACACAGGGCCTGGAGGGAAGGGGAGACTGAGTCAGCACATGTCCACAGTCACCCAGGCGCCTCAGATGCCAAGGACACTGGGTGACAGTGGCAAGGAGGATATGTTAGTAGACTGACTTAAAGATGGCTTGGAGTAGGGGCTGCTCCTTCCCAGAGCTCGCTTACTCACATGTTTCTAGGGCAAGGAAGCCACAGCCTGAGCTTGAGAAAAACCGTACTGAAATCATGGGAGGTAACCGGGGGCTGGGGGACAGGAAAACTAGGAGGGTAACAGCAGATGCAGCAGAGGGGGAGCGTTTCAGGAATATCCATGCACGGGCATTAATGGAGGGAAGAAGTGATCCGGAAGAGGCTGTTGGCTGAGCAGTGGGAGCTTCTGAGTAATGTGGGCGAGAGCTGTTTGAGTACAAAGACCAGGAAGACATCCAGAGTGAGGTGACAAAGCAGAGGCCACACTTCTAAGGAGCTCACAGATCAAAAGGGGCCCGGAACTTTTTGTTTGTTTAATAAGATCCATTCAAACACGTTCACAAGCTGAAAAGAAGTGAAGGCAAGGAATAAAACAAATCCTCAAATACAGAGAAAGAGTAAAAATGTAACAAAGACCATAGTGATGACGGCCTTGTAGAAGATATAAAGCACATGCTATATCTTTATGTCCCACGCGGAGGGACAACACTTCTCACAGAGGAGGGACACGAGGCAGGAACTGAGCAGGGTGTGTAGGGCCCAGGAGTGCAGGTGCTATAAACCCATGCACCCCTGGCCTCACAAAGAAAATGGTCCTAGAGACACAGGCTGAGGTGGGACATGCTTGGGATACCAATGAGCAAGCAGGACAGGAAGAGACAGCAGACATCCTAAGTCTTCCGGTGCTTATCTGCGGGATTCTTTGTGGAATTTCTCTGGGTGACCAAGCATTGGAGTGCAAAACCCAGAGATTCACCCCCAGGTTGGGATTCTGGGGTGTATGCAACAGAAAAGCAAAGAGCTGAAAAGTAGTGAACCTTGGGAGAAAGTAGGAGTCATGTGTCATGGTGTCCAGGAGAGTTGGAGAAACCTTCAGGAGGTAACAGATCAAGAAATTAAAGGGCTGGGGACTTAGCTGAGTAGTTTTGCCTCCTGCCTCATAAGCACAAGGTCCCAAGTTTGATCCCTGGTACCAAAAAAAAGAAAGAAAGAAAAAAGGTGAATGGCAATAGGTACTGATAATCAAAGAACAGTGGGAGGCTCTGGGATCTGACAGGATGAAGGAATTATAGCCACACAGTGGTGTGTTAAGAGTTTTGAAAGCACAAGGTCTGGTGCTGTGGGTATCTATAGTGCGTGGAAGTCCCCAAGTGTAGGGAGGTGACAGAAACCAGGGAGTGGAGGCTACTCTGCAATCAGCACTCAGGTTCTTCCTGGTTACTCCCCAGGTCTGTGATTTGGATGCTTTTAATGGGCTACATCACCTTTAAGAGAGGTGTTTTGTTTTTTCTCCAGATATCAGGTTCTTCCTGGTTACTCCCCAGGTCTGTGATTTGGATGCTTTTAATGGGCTACATCACCTTTAAGAGAGGTGTTTTGCATTATTTCTCCAGATAACTGATCGCATTATAGGCAAAGACTTTACTGATTTAACTTTCAGACAGTAACTATGTTTGCAATCTAATCTTAGGAGGAAGTTGCTGTCACCCTGCCTCCGTCGTGAATAGCCCCCGAAGATGGATTTGAGGTCTGCTTCACTTCGTTTCCAAGCAATGAAGCCCACGCTCTCATATTCAACTTTTACTTGGATGAATTACTCCATAAATTGTATTCCTGTCCTTTTTGGAGATATGATTGTTATATCCATAACTGTGACATTTATTGTTTAGATATAAAATGTCCCCCAAAAGTCTCCTACTGGGCTTTAGATGATGATTGACTGATAGGGCTGTTATACTCATCAGCGGATGAATCCAGTGATGACTTTATAGTTGGATGTGTGTTAGGAGGTGGGACCTGTTCAGAAGAGGTGGGTCACTGGGACATGCCTTGGGAGGCTAGGCCTCTCCTGCTTCCTACCTGCTGTGAGTTGAGCCGCTTTCCTCTACCAGGGCCTCCTGCCATGCTGGCTCTGCCTTCAAACCAGTCAACAATGGACTGAACCCTCTGAAACTGTGAGTCAACCATATAAGTCCCTTCTTTAGTCCTGCATGTCAGGTATTTTTGTCCCAGTGATGAGACAGCTGGCTATAATACAACTTCATTGCATTCAATTGCTGGACTGAGTAAAAAGTAACAAATACCAGCTAGACAAGTTCTTCTCTTGGTGTCTGTGTGGGTAGGGGATTTACAGATAAATATAGAAGCTTTAAAAGCTAGAAGGGTCTTAGAAATAGAAGTCTAATCAAGCACTAAACGAAGACATGCCAATTTACCATAGACCATACGAAAAGGGTGGTCTACTTATTGAATTTAAGGTTAAACTTTCCTGAAAATGGCTTTCTTTCTCCGGATAAACTCTCTTTGCTGGAAAAATTCCTACCCAAGAGGAAGGAAGAAGAAGAGACAGATGAAATGGGTCAGGTAGTACTGGTGGACTTTGATCCAAATCAGGAAAGAAGGCGCCATTATAACGGAGAAGCCTACGAGGATGGCGAACATCATCCCAGGTGTTCAGTGTCAGACCTCGAACAATGGGGGCAGTGAATAATACTCACTGCTGACATTTTGGGTGCAGTAGTGAACACATGAAGTACTATAATCATTTGCTCACTACTTGCTATTGTTTTTGTTTCAATATTCAATTATAGTAGTGTTTAAAAAGTTACACAAAGGATAAATGCAAATATAAAAGCTCAAAAACAAAAAAGAAACAGAAGTCTAATTGATATGCCTCATTTTAAATATGAGGAAACTGCATACCACAAAGTGGTACAAGTACTTCACTTGTACAAGGTCCTGTAGCTAGCTCAAATACAATTCAGGGTCACTGATGGAACTCTTGAAGAAAAGTTTGTTAATCCTGGACCATGACCCATCTTCAAACTTCCTGTCCCAAATCTCTTATCAGATATAATTTTTGTATAACCTAAAACAACAGGTCAGCCCAAACTTGTCACTGCAGTGAAAAACCAATAAAAATAACTCAATTTAAAAGTTAGTAACAAACAGTAGTCAGTTGGCTGGATTTCCTCATTTTACCATTGACCCGAGACTACTGGATTGGGAAGATGTTGGCCACAGGATGGAGCTGGGGAGAGACGGACTTACATCTCCAGGAAAGCCACGCAGGCGCTCTGCCCATAGATCTGTGCGATCCTCTTAGGTGTGTCCCCAAAAAAGTCAGGGGCATCGATGGCAGCATGCAGGGTATGAAGGGCCTTGAGGATGCCCAGGTGACCTGACTCGGCTGCAAAGTGAGCTGGGGTCCAGCCCACATCTGTGACCAGGCAGGGCCGGGCTCCGTGCTCCAGCAGGAGATACAGCACCTCCATGTGCCCTGGGAGAACCAGGAAGGACAGGATGAGGTGAGGTAGAGGAAAGCTCAGGGTCAGGGCCAGTCCAACAGCACCGTAAGGGGGCATTAGCCACTGAGGGGTCCCCATGTTCCTTCTCCTCACTGTCCCCAGCAGGGGCCCCATCACTCATGAACCCTGTTCCCCCAACCTGAGTTCCTCAGTTCCTCCTTAACTTCTCTCACCTGTCCCTGTCCCCGTCCCTATCTGATGCCCCTCACATGCACCCACAGTGGCATCAATGAGATGCTCCTTCAGCAGTGCGCCTTGCTGAAATATTTCACCAGATGATTGTGAGTTCAGACCCTCACTGTACCACTGCCTAGCAAGGGTCGCCACGGGCAAGGAATATCTCCTGTGGCTCAGTGTCCTCTGTAGAAGGAGATGCCACCTCTTGTTCATTGAATACTTGCAGGGTGACTTGCCAGTGAAGTCACAGACAGAAAGCACCCAGGAGAGCCCAGCACAGAGCAATTGCTCCCTAACACAGGGAAAGCCACTTTGCCCTTGGATTTTGCAAGTTTCCCAAGAAAGCTTTCCAGCAGCAGTCTTTCTTTATGGAGATGCACTCTCCACACAAGAGTCATGGGCAAATATTTACACTGCAAAGCTGGCCGCAGCACTTTGCTGCTTAGCATTCTTTGGTGGTGCCCTGGGGCCAAGCCCTTGCCAAGTCCAGGCGGAGTCTGTGCCCTGTCCTCCTCCCATCCTGGGACCGGTTGTGTGAGGCCTGAGGAAGCTGAGATGAGATAAAAAGTCCTCCCCTTTCCCATGTTGCTCTGCTCCCGAGAGGGACAAGCAGGCAGTTAGATTTCCCTTGCCTTAAGGTGGCTGCCACGTAGAATAGCAGCCTCCATGTTAAAATATGGCTTCTCCCAACAAAAGACAGGCTTCTTCCCATCATGCCTCTTCTCCTGCCAAAACAGAAACCCGATACTCAGTACCTCCTAACAGTGGTGTCACAGGCTCCTCCAATCTCTTAATACTACCTCACTCCACTCCACCCTGGCCCAGGCTAACCCCACCCGCTCCTATAAAAGAAGCTCCCTGTGCTGCCAAATTGCTCTCTCTCCTTTCTTTGTTCCAACAGCTGGGCAGATTCTCCGCATGATAAAGGCTTGTTATGGCTCTGGTCTGGTCTTGGTTTTCTGCTCTGTTATCTAACAACAACCAGTTTGGACTGCGAGCAGACTATGTGAGGCAGTATAAGTGGTGCTATAAAAAAATGCAAATGTTTAAGCTAAAATGTAAAAATGCATTACCGTAAAAGACACATCATCCTGAATCCGCCTCAAAACTCTCTCCCTTGCTTTGAGCAAACTTACACATTCTTGCACATTCCTAAGCAGTTCTGGAAGCCCTCTTCCCTGAGTGTCTTCAGAAGTTGTGATCAATAATTTGGTGAATGCTACTGCGGAGTGCCATCCAATGGAAAGGCAGGCTTGAAAAGACATGCATGTGTCCTCATCTACCTTAGTCTTCTAGCTCTTCCCCAAAGTCAAAATAACCATGAAAGGGAAATGTTTGGAATCGATTCAGGGCATTCAGGCAACCACATAGTCACAAAAGAAGACTTCCAAAGCTCCTGTAGAAAGTGTCAAGAGCAATGGGACGGGTGTATTCAAAGCAAGCCGGGGAGGATTCTGAGGGAGATTAAAGGAAATGTGTCTTTTTCATTGATAAAATTTTAAAATATAAACATTGACTATATTTTTATATCACACTGCATATGCCCACAGCCTTCCCATGTACCTCACAGGAGCAGAGCGACTTCCTTTGTTATACAGGAGAATAAACTGGGGCTGAGCGGTAAGCAACCTGCCTAGGGTGTTGTGCTAGCACACGGCGATGTCAGCGCTGACCTGCCCTGTACGGCTCCAGGGACACTTCCTGTTCCCACCCCACAGCCTGCGGATGGGCACCCCGTGGATGGTGAACCAGAGGACAGTGGACGCCCCCTGGGTGCCAGCGCCCACCTCTGATTGCAGCCCAGTGAAGTGGGGTCCGGTCGTTCCAGTCCGCGTCCTTGTGATTTGGGTCACAGAGGCCTTTCTTCAGAATCCGTTTCACTGTGCTGTAGTCCCCCGCAGCCACAGCTTGGTGGAGTCTTGTCATGTCTGACATTTTGGTCAGTGCCATGACGAACTGCAGGGGAGACACTTAGGAAGTTCTATTGCAACTCTTTGATTCCTTGCCAGGGTTCCGCAGATTCCTGTATCAGCCGGGCATGGTGGCACATACCTGTAATCCCAGGTATTACATACCTGTAATTACTCGGGAGGCTGAGGCAGGAAGGTTAGAAATTGGAGCTCAACGTAGTGACTTAGATACTGTCTCTAAGTAAAAATTAAAAAAACAAAAAGTAAAAAACAAACAAACAAAAAACCCAAACAGTGGAGTTGTGGCACAGTGTGAAGGCCCTGGTTTCCATCTCCAGTTCTGCCCCTCAAAAACAAATGAAGAAAATAGCAACAAATGAAGAAAATAGGACTGAGGACAGAAGCCACCTGAGCTGTGGCCTCTAGGAATGACTCTGATCACAAGGCTCAAGCAGAGGGATCAAGAAGGGGCTGGAGTCCACCTGACAAAGTGTGGCCCTCAGAGCGACATTAGCAGGGACTATGACTCACTGTGTAGCCCAAGCTGGCCTTGAATTCATGTGGATCCTCCTGCCTCAGCCTCTGTAGTGCTGGGATTAGAGGTGTGCGCCACCATGCCCAGCTCAGAAGAATAAATTTTGGGGCTCAACCTTCACTGAATCTGAGATGCTTGGGTGGGGCCAGTGATCCTCTTCACATAACCCATCCTGTGGGTTTGCCCTGGTGAATTCCAAGGACACACAGAGAGACTGAGACACAGGGCCATAGGAAGACAGGATGAAAGGATTCATCAAGACTGGAAATTAAGAGACCTCAACTGGGCCCCAGAGGGATGAATAGGATTCATGTTGCTGTGTGACACAGGAGGACCCCAGACATAGGTAAGGGTAAGCAGTCTCCTTTGTAGACCAAGGATCCAGTCTTTTCTGTGAAGGGACAAAGAGCAAACACTTTCGTGCCAAGAGGCAAAAATCTAAGCTATCACACAGAACCTTAAAACAACATCTAAAGGAGGGAGAAGCCCTACCTGCCTTCCCTGGTGGCCTGGGTGCTTCCTTCCCTGGGCTCAGCTGGGGACATTCTGGGGTGCAGAGGACCAGCCTGGGGCAGAGCATGGCCAATGGATAGGCAGCATCATTCTCTGCCCTGGTTGCCCAGAGAGGCTGACTACTCCCACTGGACTGGCTGGGGGCCAGGGACTCCTGGGGTCTCAGGGCCCAGCCCTGCCAGCCTACAAGTGAGGCTGAGCCAGGTCCAGTTGTAGACACAGATGTCATCTGCTGGTCTATCCAGATCCTGTGGGGATGCTGTGTAACTGAAAACTGGCTCTGTAGGGCTGGGATAGGGTCCAAGATCCTGCATGTGTAACAAATGTCCCTTCTCTATACTTGGGAAGCAGTGTCTCTCTAACCCTAACCCTAACCCTAACCTTAATATGGCAGTTAGCCTAGCTACACAGTGATTGATAGGCAGTTAGAAAGGGATTGGGCCCAACATAGAGTCAGAATAGAGACAAGGTAAGCCAAGCCTGAGGTCAAGGGCTAAGCTGATAGAAACCTTTTCCCAGGATGGAAATGCCATGGCCAGACCTGTGAGCCCAGCCAGAGATTAAATAGCAGCTCAAAACTGTCCCGTAACCAACACTATGTGATCTAATAAGCTGTAGCAAACATGGAGAAACAATGTAACCAACATACAGAAACAATATGACAAACACAGAAACAATGTAACAAAGCACATAGGCATATTAACAGAACATTCCGGCCCTCACTCCTACTCCTTCCAGAAATGCCTCGGTTTATCTCCATGCTACCCACCCTTGCTGTGTACCTTGTTTTTCTATTAGAGCAGTATTAGCTAAGTGGCTGCTCTTGTGACTCTATAGGTTGATTATAGCTTGACCCAAGCTAAGCCGTGATGTGACTTTACTGCTTAAGAAGCCCCTAGACAAACAGCCTCAGTGGAAACCCACTTTCAGGACCTCTCCTGCCTCTCCGGAGCATTCCCTAATAAATTTTTCCTTCCTTTCACCTCCTTTATCCTCGAGTCCATTCTTTGTGAGACAGGAACTCAGCTCATCTAACTGGTTGGAAGTTATTTCCCTGTAAGCCTAACCCTAACCCTGATATCTCAGCCTTAGCTCAACGGGTGATTACACACATGGCATGAAGTAACCATAAAATGGCACTGACTATGCTTCATTTTTTGTATTTGCTTTAGTAAAAAAAAACCCTTACCCTAGAGGATTTGATCAAGCATAAAATGGTAAACAAAGATACCAGTGTGTCTAATCTGCAGGCGCCACTTGAAACAAAAGTGTTGCCCTAATCAGTATGTGTGGCCTCCTGGGTCCTACGCCAACTGCGTGCAGGCTGATGCTTCAAGCCAAGTGTATTTGTCCACATTTGAATTCTTACCAAGGAAGTTCTTCAATTTCCTATGGATGAGTTGCAACTCAACCAGAAATTTCCACTGGGCAGCAAGATGTGCTTCCAAGAAACTGAAAAACTGATCCTAAAAACTCATACGGAAATTTAAAGGACAGCGCCTGGCAAACATACTTGAAAAGGAACAAAGTTGGAGGACTCTACTTCCCATTTCAACCCACGTGACAGGACACTACCATGGGAAAGAGAAGCCTTTCACAGATGATACAGGGACAGCTAGATAGTCAGACACGACGATTGGTTACTGTGCTCTGGCACAGTTCTGAGTCTTATGTTTAGCTCTGTGTCCCATTTGACTTTTTTTTTTTTTTTTTTTTTTTTTTTTTTTTTTTGCAGTACGGGGGATCAAACTCAGGACCTTGTGCCTGCAAGGCAGATGTGGCACCACTGAGCTAAATTCCCAGCCCCCCACTTGACTTTTTATATATGGTACGCTTGTCAGAAGCAACTGAGCATTAATTTAAGGATTCATTCCTAGCCTCTCAATTCTGTTAGATTGCTCTCTGTATGAGTACTTGTGATGGTACTACCATAATCCTTTTGTTTCCTTGGAGTACTAGGGAGAATCCAGGATCTCCCAAAAGCTAGGCGTGTGCTTGACCACCAAGCTATATTCCCACCCCTTTCTAAATTTTATTTCAACACAGAATATTGCTAAGTTTCCCAGGCTAATTTCAAACCTGGACTCCTCCTGCCTCCTACTTCCCAAGTAGCTGGCATTACAAGCATGGGCAACCATGCTGAGCTATAGGAATAGTATCATCTTAGTTACTTGATCAAACTGAAAAGTATGAATCTTCCAGTGCGGTATATGTCCAATAGAACCAAAACATATCCACATAAATATCTGTGCATGAATGTCCATAGAGTCATTATTCATTATAGGCAAAAAGTAGAAACATCTCAAATACCCACCAGTAGATGAAAGGATAAGGAAAATGTGGAATATCTGTATAATGAAATATTATTCAATGATAGAAATAAATGAAGTACCAGTACATACTCCATGAGTAAATCTTAAAACACACTAAGGGAACCCTACTTCCCTTTATGCCCAGAAAAGGCAAATCTTTGGAGACAAAAATGTAGATGTTTTAGTTGTCTAGAGCTGGATTGAGGGTTAGCATGGGGAATGAATCCTGGTAAGTACAGCATTGCTTTTTGGTTTGTTTGTTTTTTGAGACAGGGTCTCACTATGTAGCTGAGACTGACCTGGAGCTCACTATGTAGCCCAGGCTGGTCTCAAACTCACAGCGATCCTCCTGCCTCGGCCTCCCGAGTGCTGGGATTATAGGTGTGTGCCACCACGCCCAGCTAGGATTTCCTTTTGGGATGATAAAATATTTTAAAATTTTTGTGGGTAATAGTTTCACAACAGTAAAATACTAAAGCCACTGACTGGTGTACTCTAAGTGGATTTGACTTTATGGCATATGAATTATATATATATACAAATAAAGTCATTTTTAAAAATAGAGGCTCTCTAAAAGACTTATTTCCGTATTTATTTGCATATATCTGCATAGTCATTTGCATTTTCATTTCTATTCACTAGCCTATCATTGACTACTAGAATTTAGCAAACACATTCCTTTACATCAATCCTTGTAAATTTGGTTACACACACGTGCATTCCCATCTTTGTGCTAGATGCACCTTAATTTACACAGGAGGGAGTGACAAAGATTGTGATAGCATGAGTGCTCTGTGAATGCTGTAGTAATAAGGAAGGGGTGATAGAAAAGCACTTACTGTGTGTGTGAAATCCAAGAGCTCTGCACCTGAGGCAGCCTTAGTTTGGAGTGTTGTTGTGCTGACACCATGGAAACTGGCCCCGCCTTCCTCAGGAGAACTCGCCAATCAGTGTCAGCTTCTCCCGGAGTCCGGTGGGACAAGGTCATCCGTCTGCTTCACGGGGAACCACTGCAGCAATTCTATCTTCTACTTTAGCCCAAATGTGGAGCTTCTTAATAAGTTCCTCCAAAGAGCAACCGACAAAAATTAAAATTGAAAGTAGCCAGCGGTTGTGAGCCACAAGGCCTGGGAGGCAGCTCATTGGCTACTTAGACCCTGGAGACTGGCCTTAGGAAGTGGAGGGGACAGCCTGGGCCCCTCACATGCAGAACCAGTGTGAGATTTGGGGCAAGCTCCTTAAGTCTGCAGAGCTACTTTTTTCTTACAAATACAAGGAAATTTTAACAGTTGTGCTAAGGGTTATTAAAACAGCTGAAATAATTCACAAAGCACCGGCCACAAGGTAGATACTTAAACAACAGAAGAACCACAATATGTTTAAGTGCTTCTTGTTGCCTCCACTTCCCTCCTGAGCTCTAAAACACTTCCCTCCCTCCTTCCCCATGCTCCCCTCTCCTCCTCCCTTCCCCATCTTTCTCCCCAGATGTATTGATAAGATGCCCTCAGACATGCCTGATGCTGGAAGAGGCCCTGTAGGAACCAAGACACTCATTATTCCTGTCTTTTTGAGCTTAGAGTCCAGAGAACACAATAGATAATACTCAAGAAAACCAATGAAGGTAAGCATATCGACTTATGATCTCTGCAAGTGCCACAAGCACTGTGTGGCATCGGGAACAATGGGGAGGTTTAGGACAGCCCGGGGAGCCGCCAATCCTGGCTGTCACCTTGCCGGATTGAGAGCATTCCTGGGTGTGCCCATGAGGCTGCTCCTGGAGATGCCTGCAAGTGGCTCAGTACACTGAGTGGGAGACCCGCCCCGAATGTGGGCAGAACCGTCTACCAGGCCGGGGCCCCTGATAGGGTAGAACAGTGGAAGGGAGGGCAGCTCGTGCCTGCTCACACCAACCAGACCCTTCTAGAGCTGACACAGTTGTCCCTGCTGCTTTCACTATTGGACAGAAAGCTCCAGATGCCTCATCCTTTGAACCCCGACTCACACCAGCATCCACCAGGGCCTCTTAGGTCTCAGCCTCTAGAGGGCTGCATCCCTGCCCCTGAGTTCTGCGGCTTCAGCTTCCTGGACAGAGCAGCTAACTGATCTCCCAGTCTCCCAGCCTGCAGACACCCGTGTGGGACTGTGCAGCCTCTAACAGGTGAGCAAGTCTATCGAGCGCCTCCGTGTATCTCCCCGGCTGGTGCTGGTCCTGGACAATGCAAACAAGGAGGTGACGTTTAAGCTGAGACCTGGGCACAGGAGAAGAATCCAGGAGTCTGAGCAGCTGGGGAGGGGTCCAGGGAATGCAGATGATTCACGAGGGTGGGGCACGTTGGAGAGAAGAGTCGGGGCAGGTGAGGGCTCCAGCATGCAGGGCTTGCATGGGGAGAGGAGCTGGATTTTACACCACATACAGAGAGCATCCCTGAAAGCTTCAAATGAGGAATAAGATAGTGCAACTTAATTTTTCTTCAAAAGTTCCTTCGACTGCTGCTGTTTGGAGAGAGGGTGGGAGGGAAATGGAAATGGAAGCAGAAGAACACCCTCCTGAGGGGCTATTGCAGAAGTCCAGACAGCTGAGGATGGTGACTGGGTGGCCTGCGGGGCGGAGAGAAGTGAGGGGGATCTGAGTTACTCAGTGGGAATTGACTGGCAGGAGTAGGTTAGATGCAAGCAGTGAGGGAAAGAAAGCAGACCTGGATGAGCCTAGATGCTAAGGTCAGGGGTTGAGAGGATGATGGGGGTGGGCAGGGAGTGAAAGCACTGAGATACATGGGAGACACCCAAATATCAAGCAAGAGTCCGGAGCTCTGCGACTCTGGAGTTGAAAGCGGAGCTTCAGAAATCACCTCGCACAGGTGATATTTAAGGCTGTAAGAATGTGCAAGATAACCAGAGGACAGCAGGCTCCAGGAGAGCCCCCAGCCCCCTCCTCTAAGGTCTGGCAGCGCAGGAAGAGCTGGCAAAGGAGATTACTGCCAGGGGCAGGGTGGGAGGCCCAGGAAGACAGGTGGTCAGAGAAACCACGGTCAGTAAGCCAGAAAGAAGTTTGTGTCTGGTATGAGCCACAGGATGCACCAGGAAGCCCCCGGGAGCTGTGTCCTCACTTTGCAAGGTCCAGAGCAGGTGCAGTTCAGCTTGTTTTCCCTGCATACGTATTTGCTGAGTAACTGGCACTGAGGAGTGAGGACAGAGGTGCCTGGGAGAGGGAACAGAAGAGCCTATCGTGAGGGGCAGCCGGCAAGAGGCTGCACTATTGTCATCAGAAAGCCACATGCATCAGGGGTTCCATCCCTTTTGACGCCCACCTCCATGGCTCCTTCCTCTTACAAAAAGGTCTCTACCGACTCACTTCTCCCCAATTCCAGAACTGGCCGGGCAGAGGGGTCCCCAGGATCTCCTATAAGCCTAGAGTGAGCTGCCTCCGCTGTTTGAAAAGAAAAACAAACAAAACAAAACAAAACACTAACCCCTCCGTATGGTCAAAATATTGTAGTATATTCTGAATGGTAAAAAATGAAAATTTTGGGGCCAGGGATTTAGCTCAGTGGTGCCACCGCAGTTTGATTCCCCAGTTTAAAAAAATTGTTTTGACATCAATAATACACAAAGCCACATACAAACAAGGCCAAAATAATCCTAATCTTATAAAAATGCTATTGCTTTACTCACTGAGGCTGCCAGGGTCTCCCAACAGGACAAGCAATTGTGGGATGGAGGATGACCTTGTGACTGGCTAGATGACAGTCTCTTGCCTGTCCCGTGACAGGACACAGGGGCTACTGGGGGCTGTGTCCGAGCCCAATCTTTGATCTGAATCGTGTTAATTCAACATTGGGTCCTGATGGATGCCCAGGAACCTCAGGCCTGGGGACAGGATAGGTGTACCTGGTCGCTTGGCCATTCCCTCTTGTACTCACAGGTTGCCGTTGACTTGGGCTTGGGACATGGCGATTTTATTCTATTCTTTCTCTGATTCTCAAGAAAGTGTAAGAGTAGCAAACCCACAGAGGCTTTGTTCTAAGCACTCGGGCACATGCGGCAAGTCTGATTGGGGAGGTGCGGTTACTTCTCCTACTGCTCAGATCAGGAAGCTGAGGTGCAGGGTAAGCAGGTCATTTGCTCCAGGACAGCTGCTCCTGTTCCTGTCTGCTGTGCCCTGCTGTCTCCTGAGGGCCAAGCAGAGTTTCAGCAAAAGTGAGTGAAGTTAAGGCACTGTGCCTGGATGCCGTCGAGCAACTCGAATGCCTACAAAAGAGGCCACAGAGAGAGGTGGGCAGAGGGTGCAGAGCCCTGGGGCTTTCTTCTCTTTGTGAGTCTCGGGAGCTCTCGTACTTGCCTCCTGGGGGTCTTGAAGAAGGGGTCTGTGTTACCCTCTTAGTATTCCGTGACCCCTGTGCCTCCTATGTCCAGGCGTTCATCCTTTCCAGCCTCTGTGGACCAGGGGATGTTCTGGCTCCACTGCCTGCACATCCGCTCACACAAGCAAAAAAAGACAACAGCTGTCTTTCTGGTATTAATCTGTTTGAGGAGATGGGATAGTGAATAAATAAAACCTGAGGCTGTTAAATGCCCTGATTGCCATTAACGCCACTTCAGACCTCACACACAGGAGGAAGTCGGGCACAGACCTGTTCATTCACTCACCAGATCCAGGTTGCATCATTCTCAGCCGAGGCTGACCTGAGGGGACAGCACCCATGGGCTCGTTGGCCCCTGCCTCCCGGTTGGGCCAAGGCAGGTTCCAGCAGGAGCTTGTGGATGGATGAAAAATGGGATTGGAATATTCCACGGCTTCCTTCCTGTTTGGCTGCTGTGGACTGCTGGAGGTCCTGGGTGTGGCTTTTTGCGTCGCCTCTGCAAGTCCTGGGTGCTCACGGCTCTCATGACCATTCTCCCAGAGTCATCATACTCACCCTAACTTCTGCTCTCACCGTTGCTTACAGTAACTTTATTAGACAATCATCCAACAATCCAGTCTGAGCATGCTGCAGGCTTCCTGCCAGAATCTGGACCCAAACAAGTAAGCATCCTGCATGCAAAGGGAAACAGAGTAGAATGTGGAGACCTAAAGGAAAAGGCAGCTGAGGCCACAGGCACACTAGTGCCCCATCAGAGCAGCAGGGCTTTACTCCTGCCCGTGTGAAATGGGGGTTTGAGAGTTTCCGAAGAGGAAGTAAAATGATGACAATTCACTGCTTTTGGAGAAGTAATTTTGCCACAAGAACACAGGATGTATTCTGAGGAGAACACCATGCATGAGGAATAGTTAGACGCCAAAGAAAATGCATATGCGCTGATCCAGGAAATCCATTTCTAGGTTTGTATAACAAAGAAATAATTTAAGCATGCATGAAGATTAAATTGTCAGGATATTCACTGACATGACATCTCAAAAACTATAAATCGTAAACAATCCAAATTTCCACTGTTTGCAAGGGACAATTTGTATATAGGCTTTTGAACTGAGCTCATAATGTGAATATGCTGGTGGGGCAAAATATTATATTATATTGCTAAATGAAAATAGAACTTTTATATGGAGAAAAACTTAAAAGAATGTGCATGGATTTAGCAATCAGCACAATTTTTTTCCTATCATGAGAATAAATGATTGTGTAAACACATTTTGTGACTACCAGGGATATAGGTTTTGAGGGCCTTAATTGTGGGCATAGAAATGAACAACTCAACAGGGAAAAGAGCTGGGGGGCTGACTCAGTGCACTGAGGGAAACCTGGATGCCTTGGACCTAGCACAAGGCCTTCTACCCCTGAAATGAAGTCAATGACGATGTTACCAATGGCATGGTGTTGTCGTCATGGTTTGCAAGGAGAGAGACTTAATACAGGACACATAATTTATAGGACTATTTTATAACAGTCGCCCAAAAAGTCAAACACAGAGGAGTGCAAGAGATTGGCCAAATACTAGAGACCCAAAGATCCAGCCAAGGGCCTGGATCCCATAGCAGTGTCCCGAATAAGTCCAGCTGAAGGCCGAGAGCCCAAGGAAATGTCCTCCATGAATCCAGCTGAAGGCCTAGAGCCACAGCAATATCTCATCCTTGTCTGTATTGAGGATCTGCACCTGGAAGGCCCAAAGGCAAGTGGTGGAAGCCAGAAAACCCGCGCCAGTGGGGTAAAGGATTTGTGCCACCAGGCTGAGGGATCCACACTGGAGCCAGGAAGTAAGACTCACAGTGAAGATCAGAGCTCTCCTGATGAGAAGAGCAGCCATTCCCAGCAACAGTGAGGCCCCAAGCTCCTCCTCCTATGAGAACAGCTGAGTTTGCATCCGCAAAACCAACCACAGAGTTTATTTTCTCTGAAGAAAATAAACAGCCCATGATCTTCCCCTCCAATTCTGTTTTTACGGCTATTGGCAACAATCCTCAGGTGGGTCTTTCACAGCCAAACCACACTGATTCAGATCAGTGTTGCAAGTTGATCATTAGCTAATCCCCTACATGTGGATAAGGAAAAACATCCCTGCTTGACAAATGACACATTTGGCAAAGCAGGGCTCAGAGCCGGGTGCTGAAAGCCCACCAACAAGAGCCCCACAACCCAACTCTGTGAAATGGTACCAGACATGCAGCTGGCCCCCAGGCAACACTTGCTGATTTAAAACTCACCAAACACACTATTGTAACTACGTCCAAGATATTGATTGCAGCTAAAAAGCCATTTTCAGTTCCATGGAAGAGTAAAGAAACACTGATATGCTGATGCAAAAGGGGGAGGAAGGAAGAGGGAAGAAATAGCTCAGCAAAGAATCAACTTATGAACACAAATCCATTTCTTTCTTTTCCTTTACTACAAAAAACCGGGACACAACCCCCAACGGACTCACCTTCTCTCTCTCTATGATGACTGCTCCTTTCCGGTGGGAAGAATATTCTTCATTAAGCCTACTTAGCAGAGTTGTCAGTTTAAAAAAAGAACAAAAACACAATGACCAGTTAAATCTAGATTTCTGATACACAACAAACAAATTTGAGATGCATGTCCCAAATTTTATGTGAAACATGCGAAGAACTTGGTTTTTGCTGATGAAAAATTCAAAATTAACTGAATGTCCTGCATTTTTAGTTGCTAAACCTGGACACCCTACACTAGGCGTCATCCTACGGTACCAGCCTAACAAATGCCCATCCCTCTGAGATCCCCAGAGGAAAGGATCTGAGGACAACAGGAGATGGTACATGGCTGGCAGTGAATATAATAGTTCACACTTGTTTTCAAGACTTCTCTCAAAGCCTGCAAAATCTCCAATTTTTCATCTGGACTCAAGGTCATCCAGAGTGGTAGGGATTCACTTTCTCTTTGATAAGACCTAGGGTACTCACGTTTGTGATGCAGGGGCGCCTCTGGATTGTTTTAATTATCTCTAGTTTTTGGGTGAGGAAGTCAAGAAGCAGAGATGTTAATGAACCTGCCAGGGGTGACACCACTAATTAGAGAAAGAAATGAGCTACAAGCCATGCCTTCTTATGCCAGAGTAAAAAGAAAAATAAAAAAAATTTCATTTCTAGTTCTGGTGCCTCTCCAGAAAATAACCCGTTCCTTAAAAAATACGGAATTTTAATAACACCATATATAAAATATTTTCCCTGAGTTTCTCAGTAAAGCTTTAAATGAGTATGTTTAAAAGTTACTAGGAATTCAATTGAGGAGAAAATATTGGAAAATGAAGGGGTTTTAGTTAACCCTCAAGTAACGCTGGGTTCAACTGAGCTAAGATTTCCCCTCCAATGCTATCTTCCCTAACTCATAAATGCTCTTCCCTCTGCAAAGGATTGAGACGAGCACAGAAGTGCCAATGGTTAGCACCGGCCCCTGGCTTCAGTGACGATGGAAATTAAATTGGAGGCCATCATCAAGAATTTCCAGGAAGCAGCTTCACCTGGAAAGAAAAGCCAAGTTGTCCCCTCATAAAGGAAAGTGGGAGAAACAGGAAACACTTCAGTCTGAACAACAGAGGGGCAGACTGGAGGAGGAGACCAGTTTTATGGGGTGCTGTGGCTGCTGGGTCTGGCAGATCATGTCTCAGTCCTGGTTTCATAGCTCTGAAAAGACCCTAATGGCTCAAGTGGAATTTGGTCCCCGAGATGACAGTCTTCTGAGGCTCTGCTAGAATCCAGGTGACCTTGAATTTAGGGAATGGGAAGTTTGGGTACAGCTGAAGGTCCCTGTAAGTCTGCTCTCCCAGCGTCCTCAACCTTGCAGGGGGCTGAGATTTCTGGAGAGATTTGGGGTGAATAAACCTTGTTTTGCCAACTTTTAGCTAGACCCTCCCTAAATGGCTGATCTGCCACCATGCAAAGGCTTTGACCCTGAGCTTTACAACATGAAAGTCATGCTTCACAGGGCTTCGAGTTCCCTGCAGGGCAGCCTGGACCCAAAGGAAGGCTCCCTGTGTGCCTCAGAAGAGTACAAACACATCTTGTTTTTGTTTTTTAAAATTTTTATCAGTCCACGTTTTCAGTACCTAATGATTACATAACACATCTTCATTCTTCTTTCACCTTCTCCCCCTTCTTTCCTTCCCTACTTCCTCCATCTTTTGATCTCATTCCCTTTTGCAAAAGATCTCCCTGTTTCCTATGATCTTTTATTTTGCCCTTCAACCGATATCTTCCACTTATGAAGAAGCACCAGTGGACCTCACAGGCTACTTTCCTGTGCACTTTTTATGATTGTTGTTGTTGTTTAAAAAATAGTTGAAATCTGCACCATGCACCAGACTCATGAGAAATTTACCCTTCCTTGTTTCTCTGAGAAGTGCACAGGCAACTTGCCAACCGCTGAACTCTCTGGCTTCGACCTGGCACCTTATTTTCAGATAGTTTTCATTTCTTTGTAATTGTCTCATTCTGTCTAATTCACAGCTAGCTATTAGAGAAATGCTAATTAAAACAGTCCTGAGATTCCTTCTTAGCCCAGACAGAATGGCTGTCATCAAGAAATCAGATAATAACAAATGCTGGGAGGCTGCAGGGAGAAAGGAACTTCTACACTATTGGTGGGAGTGTAAACTAGTACAATCACTATGGAAACCAGAATGGAGCATCCTCAAGGAACGGACACTAGAAATTCCATCCACCCAGCTATTGCCCTTCTAGGCATCTTCCTGAAGGATTTAAAGTCATCGTATTACAGTGGTTCATGAATGCTCATGTTCACAGCAGTGTGATTCACAATGATCAAATCTTGGAAATGCCCCATATGCCTATCAACAGATGAACGGATAAAGAAAAGGAGGTATTTACATACAATGGAGTACTACTCTGACATAAAGAAAAATAAAGTTGAGTCATTTGTAGAAAAATGGATGCACCTTGAGACCATAATGTGAAGTGAAATAAATCGGACATACAAGTTTAAATATCACCTGGTTTCTCTTATAGGAGAAACCCAAAGTAGAAATAAAGAGCAAAGAAATAGCTAAGAGGAAGTAGGGAGACAGATCTTTCTTAAATGGGAAGGGGATCAACAGTCTTGGTTTTAAGGCTCAACCAGCTCAGGTCTTGCGTGTCCACCCCTCCCTGTGGTGGTCCTAGCTGCGTCCTGGCCGGGTCTCCAATCCAGAGTCCAGTGGCCGCAGACTCAGCATGGGGGACCCGGCTCGCAGAGGGACGCACAGTGCAGACACTGCTGGGTCACTGCTGGAACTTCACCATCTAAAAAACCGAGGTGGGCCTCCACGGTGAGGACCGCGGGGAGCCCCAGGGGACGCGGGGCCTGGTGAGAGCAGAGCGCAGGATGTCCCCCGAGAGAGGACGGGCGCTGGGGATGGCACCGGGACAAGCAGAGAGGACGGCGCACTGCTGGCTCCTCCCACTTCTTCCTACTCTGAACAGGGAAGATAAGCTCCGGGGACACTGCTTGCCTCGCCGCCGCTGCGCTGGGGACCCTGGGGACCTCTCTGGAGGAGCTAGGCGCGCGCCCAGGTGAGGAGGGGGCCCTGTGACTATGGAGAGCCGCACGGTGGCGCTGTCCAGAATAGGGGAGGCGTGACAGCTGAGCAGTGGGCGCTGCTGAGCTGCCCCTGGCACCCTGGGAAGCTGTGCTAGCACTGGGAAGGGCTCTGGATCCTGCACCTTTCGCCAAGGAGGGACCCCAAGAGCTCAACGCTAAGGGGCTGAGTCAGGCAGGTGATCTGGGACACGGGGATTTCCTTATCTACACATCTGTTTTGCACATGCACACACCTGCACACACACACCCACGTGCCCACACCGTTGCGAAAGGTTGCTTCTTCTGGAATCCACTTCTCACAAGCAGCAGTAGAAACAGAATTACAAAACCAAAGCCTCCCTTCTCCCCAGGGAGATAAGAGCACATTAGGGTTTCTCTGCCCAGACTCCAGGGGGTTTCTGTTTTCAAACACCCAGCAGAACAGGAAGCAGAAGAGTTGGCCCCCTCGTGGTCTCTTGGAGGTTCTCCTGCAAGTATCCATCTCCTTTTCCTGACTGGGGATTTGGGGGGCCACAGAGGTGCCAGGAAGGAAGAGGTCGTGTTTGCCTGTAAGTGGGAGAGCCCACCGGCCAGTACACAGAACTCTGGGAGGGTCCTGCAGCCAAACCAGGGAGGCATGGGTTCCCTTTGACCCAAATGGTACTACGAAGTGGGGGAGGGGAGAGACTGTCCGGAGCCGCAGCTAGGACTGGCACCCCCGAGGGATCTGCAGTCCCAGAGACTGGGCTCATCCGGATCTCAGCAGTCAGCGCTGGCCTGCTGGCCCCTGCACCAGGAGGTGTCCCTGTGGAGAGGCTGCCTCCACTTTTGTGTCCTGTACACATGATGAAGGCACTGGAAGCCGCAGCATCTGGAGTGCCAGGACTTCCCAAAAGGACACCCAGGCCTGGCAGTGGCTCAGTGATTCCTCTCCGCTTGACTGTGTCCCTGTGCTTTGTTGTGGGGACATGCAAAGCAACAAAGTCCCCTTTGCAGACAATTGTGGTTTACTGACCCTTACGGAATCCCTCAGCATAGAGCAGAAAGGCCATCTAGGTTTCCGAGTCCTGGGAAGGCCAGGAGAGTTTAGGAACCCCCTCTGAGAATCCTGGTTCCTCACCAACACCCCAGATGGAGGTATTTCCCAGGAAGGAAAGTAACCATCTGGAGCCTGGTTTATCAGAAGCCTGGTTGTTTTTGTGGTTCATGATTGTGACCTTGACTGACCGACTCCACAGGAAACATTTCCGCAAAAGCAAAGCCGCAAGGGGACAATATAGAGGGGGTAGACACTGATCCAGAATGGGCATTCTCAGGTCTCAGTGTTCCAGAGTCCCAGGAAGCTACGTGGTTCATGGTCACGCACAGCGGATCCCCTCCTTTCTCTGTGAAGTCTGCACCTTTGATGTGTTATCACAGGTGCCTGGCTCCATGTCTTAGGAATGATTCATCGCTCTGGAAGACAAATGGGCTGATAAATATAGGTTTTCATTGTTTAAAAATAAACATAGGAGGACCGGGAATGTAGCTCAGTGGCACCTCGCCTGCCTGGCAAGTGCAAGGTCCTAAGTTTGATTCCTGATACTGGAAAACAAAAGAACAACAACAAAACATAGGCACGAAGGAGGGGAAAGTGGTAAAGCAGTTACTATAAGCATGCTCTCTCAATTAGTAGGGCTGGTCACTTCCTGCCAGAAACTTTGTGCATTCATTCCTCAGTGACAAAAGCTGTTTTCTGAGCAGCTACTGTGTGCCAGGCACCGAGGCCAGAGCTGTAAGACAGACACGCTGCCTACCGTGGTGAAGTCCACCCTCCAACAATGAGGGGTGAGCAGGTGGTGGGCAAGCTGAGGTCATGAGGAGAGCTTTGAGGAAAAGCTGAGCACGGAGGCACAGCGCCGTTGGTGCGTGCGTGTGCGCGCGTGCGCAGGCAGGGGCGACCCGGCATATGGGATTCAGTTTTGAAGAGAGACCACTCTGAGAGGCGGCCCGTAGCACCAAGAAAGGGCAGTACAAGAGGCACAGCGTGGGTGAAGGTAGCGGCTGGGCTGGGGCGCGCAGAGTCTCTGGGCCAAGGGGAAGGGTTGCAAACCCGATCCGATCATTGAGAATCCAAGAGAGTCTGCAGAGGCATGGCATCTCGTATTCAGGTTTTGTTTAAATATTACCCTGGGTGCAGTGTGGAGAACAGATTTTAAAGGGGGAGAGGGAGCAGACCAGTTTGGAGTGCATTGAGGGTGGATGCAGGAGATGGAGATATCTGGGGAGGAGAGTGAGACACGACCTAATGTTTCCCTGGCTCAGATTTCCCAGCTACAAGCGGGGTCTGACATTGCTACTTCCGGCCCACTCAGTCTATAAAGGCAAATGAGCTAATGAATATGCTCTAAATGTAATATAAGGCTTTATTACTAATATCAGTTGCTAATACCCTGATTCTTTGAATTCCTTGGGCTTCATTTTCAGTTCATTCTAATAAACATCAATTTTTATGCTTTATTCTATTAAATAAATCTAATTTCATTTTATATAAAAATTCTGCCCTGTTCAGTGCATTGGAAACGGTTACCTGAAAGTTGCCTGTGAACCTATCCGAGAATGCTGTGACATGCACGCTACAATGATCTGTCTTAATTTAGAGAGGGGAAGGAATGTGCTCAGGTAAAAGTAGAATATTTGAAGTAAGGGGAAAAAGTCAAAACCTTTTTATTCTTGGGGCAGATTTGACTTTGTCCTAGATACAGGTCTGCAGGCATCCTGTGTGCAGAGATGTGTAGATATGGAGATTTCCAGAACAGGCTATGGCCCCGAGTTGAACAGGACTATTTACCTTAGGAAAGCATTTTCTCCCTGCAAAGCTCTTGGTCCTTCTCCCATTGGTCCCTGGCTAAGTTTAGAAGTCAGGGGAGAGCAGTGAGGTTGTTTACCAGCTAGGACAGGGGTGACGTTCTCATGACAGGGCAGCTCACTGCCACATGAAGCAATCTTGGTTCCCTTTCCTGATGCTCTTGCACTTGCAACTCACAAGAGCTGGCTGCCTCTGCGTGGAAGCAATGAGCCCTTCCTCATCCATTGTGTGTGGTGGAAATCTCAGCTCCTCATGACTGAACAGACTGGTTACGCTCCTGAGCCAGATTCCTTAGTCTTTTATGGGATTGCTGTGTCTGAATTTTAGCTTCAGGTGAGAAGTTTGAGGGATCATTGCTGCCAAAGCAACAGAGATTCTGACCTTCTTTTCTTTAACTCTCTGTACCACTGTAGTTCCTTAGGCTTGGTGCTGGCTGGGACATCTTCAAAAAGAGAGATTACTTTCTCTTGGGGTCTCTGCATCTATTTTGTTTGACTCATATAACGTCTTCACAATGTTGACTTAGCCGCTATCCCTAAAGATCAGTGAGTATCACAAACAAATGTAGTCTTCCAGCCTTTGAAAACTCTCAGATGATCTAGTAGCTTGGAGCCCCCATTCCTGCACGGAATGGTTATTGGAGGGGCCCCTCCTGGATCTTCCTAGGTGGCTGCTGCACCACAGTCCCCACAGATCCTCACATGGGACTCTCTTGAGGTACATGGCCAGCCCTTCTAGCCTTGGCTTTAGAACCTCAGGTCAGGGTTGTCCATCCTGGGCTGCCCTTTCCATGTCCTGGCTGCAATGCAGGAATCCCTGACTGTCCCAGGGTCCTGCTGGTCAGCCTCAGACCTATGCTTTGATCCTCTGAACCAAGCCAATGGTAGAGAAGCTCCCACCAGCAGGGTTTTATAATCTGGGTCCACACAGGACACATCCAAGACCTTCTGTTCAGAACATTATCTGTCAGGTGCTGGCCTGGTCTCCCTTTTCCTCCAACAGCCTCTCCTGTGACCTGACATCCTGGCTGTTGTCAGGCAAATGTCCTTGTGTGGGAGCCTTCACCTGTTGAAATCCTGGAAGCCCCACAGGCTCAACAGGATGTGCTCTGCCTATTAAAGAATGCAGCAGAAGGGAGGCCCAGCCCTATCTAAAATGTCACGCTCTCCTGTGTACCCTACAGTGAGTGGCTCCATATTATTATTTTAGCTTGTTTATTTGGCCAATTCATCCTGATTTTGATGTACTTTCAGTTAGGTAGTTCTAAGAATTTGCAGCAGAACTAGTGGCTTTCAACTGAAGGTGACTTTTCTCCTCTGGGACAAAGAGCAATGTCTGGAGTTGTATTTGATTGCCACCCTGGAGTGTGCCACTGACCCCCAGTGGGTAGAGCCAGGGATGCCACTGGTCACCTCTCAAGGCCCAGGGAGCCACATACCACGAACCCTCAGCCATGAACATCTGTAGCATTGAGTTCAGGGTCCTTACTTTAGAGTCAGAATTTATGTACAGATCCTGGCCTGGCTACTTCCTGTCTCTGTGGCTGTGGGCATGATATTTAACCTGTCGCTGCTTTCTCAGCTGAATTCTGAGCCGTGGGGATGAAATGCATTCATTCGTATAAGATGCTGCCCGTGGTCCTGGCACAGGATAAGATGGTATTATTGCAGATTGCTGTGTACACACCGGCTTCCTCTTCTTCCTTGTCTCATTCACGTGGGGTGTACACATTTGGGGGTCTGAGGGTGTTTGGGTTGATAGCGACCAGGGGATGCCTGGTCGCCTGATGAGGGTAGAGCAGGAGATGAAAGAATAATATACAAAGAACAAGGAATAGAACAAAAAATGAATGAAAGTTTATTACCTGGGGGGTCAGGAACTGATCTTTAGCTCTTTCCTGGCTAAAGACCACCCAGTCTTAGTCCTCTTGGCTAAGACCAAGAGCTCTGGCTTAGTCAGTATTTATGATTATACATCGTACCAAGGAAGGGGTAAAGGCAGATGTAGGGAATAGCAAAACTAATGCACTAATAAGCCACGCTGTAAACGGGGAATAATTATGTATTCTAGTGAAGGACAGGTCACACAAGGCGCCTGTGCTATCTTTCAGGTCATAGCTAATAAGCCGCCTGCGTTACCCTAGCTAACGTTTGATCTTGGAGAGTAGCATCACGGAGTCATAATTCCTCAGCTGCAGTATTTCCTTGCTATTGGAGACGTCACAACCTCATCGATCATTGAGACCTCACTCAGTTGTGACCCTTGGCATAGGGAAGTCTGTCACCAGACGCCAGCCAGAGGTCAATTAGCAAATCACGTTTAGGCCTTGGAGTGACTCACATTTTTAGTCAATAGCGGAGTTCATAAGCCCAGTCAATAATAGCTAAAGCCCGCTCAGTGCAGTTTCAAGCTGGTCTCCTGCATCAGGGGAGGGCATTATGTCCAGCTTCTCTTGTGTGATGCTCACAGGTACACCTGGAGGTGTTGGAGGGCTGTTTGCAGATGGCCCCAGGGCTGCTTTACCTCTGCAGCCCCTGTTATAGTAGCTCCTCCTATGATTTTACATTACCCACGGTCCAACAGTAGTCAGGAAATATTAAATGAAAATTCAAAAAATAAATAACTCGTGTATTTTAAATCGCACCTCATTCCAAGTAGCATAGTGGACTCTCAAGTCGTCAGGCTCCATCCTGCCTTTGTCCAGCATAGCCACGCTGTACATGCTACTCACCCATTCGTCATTCTACAGCTGCCTTGGTGATCAGATCAGTGGTCATTTTGGCGCTTGTGTTCAGGTGACCCTTATTTTACTTAATGATGGCCCCAAGAACTGGAGCGTAAACCACGGAGGGCAGGTGGACCTGGCACCGCATAGGAAGCCACAGGACAGAGAGAAAAGGGGCCAGTGCTGTCTGTGGGCTCAGTTTCCACTGGAGCTTTAGAAAGTATCTCTTGGGGATGGACAGGGATTACACATCACTTTTCAGATTTAATCAGTATTTTTTCTGGAACATCAGCTAGGCATAATTCCACAGCCACAGGGGAAGATGCAGACACTGAATTTCTCTAATGGAAAAAAACTCCTTTATTATTCCCAGTTTCCCCTGTGACCCCCACCCCAACCCCAGACTCTCCATATCCTGTCCCTAGGCTTGTGTCTATGTGACATTCTGCAGGACTGGGATGCCAGTAGACTTTGAGGACTGATAACAACATTCCTCCAAAGGCTTAATCTCTCAAACAAGCCCACGACTGAGGATCACCTTTGACCGATAGAGAGAGAAAAGCAAGAGTGGGGCATCAAACCAGTAAGTAGCAGATCCAAGAATTAAACATTGGCAGCTGGAGACAGCAGCCACGTTTCTAAGCCTGTTCCTTCTTCTGCCACAGAATGTGTCCTCAAGGAGAAAAATCTACCGTGTAGCTATACATGCAGACAACTCTAAAAGCATTGTGACTGTCACACTCATAAAGGTGCCCATATGGTGTGTGTGTGCATGTGCGTGCATATATGTGTGTGTGTGTGTGAGTGTGTTTTCAGATTTAATCAGTATTTTTTCTGGAACATCAGCTAGGCATAATTCCACAGCCACAGGGGAAGATGCAGACACTGAATTTCTCTAATGGAAAAAAACTCCTTTATTATTCCCAGTTTCCCCTGTGACCCCCACCCCAACCCCAGACTCTCCATATCCTGTCCCTAGGCTTGTGTCTATGTGACATTCTGCAGGACTGGGATGCCAGTAGACTTTGAGGACTGATAACAACATTCCTCCAAAGGCTTAATCTCTCAAACAAGCCCACGACTGAGGATCACCTTTGACCGATAGAGAGAGAAAAGCAAGAGTGGGGCATCAAACCAGTAAGTAGCAGATCCAAGAATTAAACATTGGCAGCTGGAGACAGCAGCCACGTTTCTAAGCCTGTTCCTTCTTCTGCCACAGAATGTGTCCTCAAGGAGAAAAATCTACCGTGTAGCTATACATGCAGACAACTCTAAAAGCATTGTGACTGTCACACTCATAAAGGTGCCCATATGGTGTGTGTGTGCATGTGCGTGCATATATGTGTGTGTGTGTGTGTGAGTGTGTGTGTGTTTCTTGTGCCTCTTCTTTGACTCATATATTTGTTCAAGGTTAGGGGTTGGCTGTGGCTTTAGTTTTTCATAATGCAGGAATCCCTGGTCCTTTAAGGAGAAGCTACAATCATTCTTTGGAAAATGATTCTTCACAGGACGTCTGTAGAAAACCCCCTAGCGTATGTGCCACAAGGCGTGGGCAGTCCGGACAGGCTGAAGGGTGGAATGGAGCAAGAGCTCAGCAACCTCCAAGGTGACAGACACTGCCCTGATCTTAGATGGTGTGTGTCCTTCACGGCCTTTAGCTGGGAGGGCACAAAGATCGGGACATGTGCACGTGGGATTCAGGTAAGTTCCTTTTTCAAAATGTGGGTAGAATTGGTTAATTTTTATTTTACTTGCAGTTTTAAAACACTTACATAAAAGTGGCCATGTTATTAAGGTACTTTCATGCAGTAGGGTGCTTGCTTGTTGTTTTGCTTTTTCTACCCTACCTCTTCTCTAAGGCTGTACAATGATTACACGAGGGCTGGGTCCACTGAGCCCCAAACGGGAGGCTGATGAGACACTTCTGCAGAAGTCATTTGAGTCTTATACATCTGAGTTGATGGTATGCTAAGTTCTTGATGCCATCAGCTAACATAGTACAAACAAAAACAATGCTGCTACGGTATTACCTTTTCTTTCGTGGCTTCAATAGTAGCAAGTGTTGAGTAGGAAATTCTTTGCTGATGCTTGCTCTTTTTTTAGTACTGGGGACTGAACTTGGGTCCTTGTGTCTTTGCTGATGCTTTCGAAAAGAATCATACAATTTAGCTAAAGATGGGGCCTCAGTCCAACCCCACCTGTGAATATCTCATTTTTTTTTCCAGTAACCTTGCAAGGAAACCCATTAGCAATGGTGGATCCTGCTCTTGACCAGTGTGGTAGACATTATAAACGACCTCCTTACCAAAATGCTCTTCCTTTGTGGTCCAGATAGCTGCCTCCTTGTTACGTGTTTCAGAATGGAAGAAATATTTCTCTCTTATTAAGCAGGGATCCAGCTGCACTTGCCTTCCCTTAGGCCAGGGCTTCGTAACTGCAGCATCATGGGCTGCGGGGAGTGGATTAGTGTTGGGGAGATGCCCTGTGCATATTTAGCAGCACCCCTGGCCTCTGCCTAGCCCCAGCCAATAGCAGTCCCCTCCCAGTGGTGACAGCCAAAAACACTTCCATGACAACAGAGCTACCACACAGAGTTACTAGATAGGGCGATGTGCTAGCTGTTTTTTGTTTTCTCTTGTTGTTTTCCTACCTTCCTGCTACTGTAAAACATCCAAAGCAGGAGATGTTATCTTCTTCCTCAGACCTTCAGTCTGGTGATGCATCCATTCTGAGCCACTGATCCGTTAACTACTTCCTTAGAAATTAGTGGAAAGTAAGCCAGCCTATTATCTGCTCTTAGGTCTTTCTGTAACTCCCTATGCTCCACATAAATTTTATTGTTGTTGCTGTCATGATTCATACGAGCTTGATGGCTTGGAACAACAGTTTGCTACCCTGACACCTCTAAGTGAGATGTCTGGCATGGCCTGGCTTTGCTAAAAAGGTGTTGGCAAGGCTGAGTTCTTCTTGGATCCTGCAGGGAAAGTCTTTCTCTTTGCCTTCTCCAGATTCTAGAGGTCACCAAGTCTGTGACTCATGCACTTTCCTCCATCTTCAAGACAACCACAGCTGATTGGCTCTCACATGACGTCATTTGGGCCTCCACTGCTGGCACCCCTCCCCCTGCTCGTGACTACTCAGGCCACCAGATGGCCATGATCATCGCCCTATTTTAAGGCATTTGATTAGCAGCTCTAATTCCATCTGCAGTCTGAAGTCCCCTTTGCCACAGAACAAACACATCCGTCTTTACCCATTGATTTAAAGCATTGGAAAAGAGAAAAGTAGAAAAAAGAATGAAAAGTTGCCTACAGTTCCAAGTTATGTAAAAATCTCCAAATATAGACCCTGAGAACTTTTACATATTAATTTGTCTCTTCCTTCTCCCCCTCCTTCATTTCTATTTCCTATATCTCTAGCAATAATGATGGCAAGTCTCTTCATCCTCTCTGTGATATTTTACTTTATTTTAAACATAGTATTCCTTATGCCCAGCAAACTCCTCTTCAATATCACTTTTAAATTATTTCTTCTTAGTGAAGCAATACTCTTCTCATAAAATGGGTGAGGTATAATGGGAAAGACTTTCATACGTCCATTATCCTTTTCATATTAATTGCCTTTTCGGTATGAATTTTTACATGAAATTTTGTTTTATTTTTTCAATTAAAATTGCATTTGCCTTTTCCAGAATTAAATAAACATGCTGCTGCATGTGCTGAGTTTTATTTCCCTGTGTATAAGACATTTTTATGCTAACTCTAGAGATTTAGCTAAAAGGTCATGTGAGGACATGGACAATTTAATGCTTGCCCTACTGCCTTCTAAAACTCATTTTAAGTCTGCCAGCATTGCTGACTTTGTCTCGTAAATTTGGGGCTCTCAGGCTTTGGTTTACCAGATGTTGCTCTGTGTGTTTGTTCATTTACATCTCAGGAGCAATTTTGCCCTTTTGTCTTGGCCTGGGTGGCAGCTGGCACTAACCCCATTCCTGGGGGCTCTGCCTTTGTGACCTAAGCATCTGCCACAGGCCCCACCTCTGGATCCCACCACCAAGGGGCCTAGGTTTTCAGCACATGAATTTGCAGAAACACAAAGAGAACGTCACAGGCTTCGTGACCTCCTCGTGCCTCTCAGTAGCTTGTTTGGATCAGGGATCTGTCACCTTGACAAGGAAAGTAAGGAGATGGATTTGTGGAACATTTGCAAGGTTGGCGAGCCATGGAGGTGACCAGGAGGCATGCCCGAGTATTACCAGGGCACCCATAGCCTGTGGAGGACAAGAAGGGCATGGATACGAAGTGCTCTAAGGACTGGTGCAAATGCCCATTTTGGTGCCTGGGGCACGTAGGGCCCTTCATGAAACCCACTAAATCTACCCAGCTGTTCCACCCTGGACAAAGCAGAGGGGAACCAAGGATTGAAACCCATCAAGCAACAAAGAAAAGAAGTGCTTGCTTAGGCAGAGCCTTCTGTGAGGAACATGGCCTGGCTCAAGGAGCTGCAGGATGCCTGGTGCATTTGTGAGAGGCAAAGCACCCTGGATGGTTGTGGTGAGGGTGCACAGGGACATAGATAAACCTTGGGGTCTGTGGTGCACAGCCTGACGACAGCCTTCTCTGCCACTTTTCTCTCTCACTCCCGGAATCACGCAGGGTCTGATAGAGGAATGTTGTTAATGGCTGTGGCCGTGATGACACCTGGGATGGATCGGGGAGAACACTTAGTATTGTTGCCAAAATTCAGATGAGTGTTGGGGGTGGCTTGGATGATTTCCATCACCCCCTGAAATCAAAGGGGCACATTTTATTTATTTATTTATTTGTTTGTTTTGATACTGGGGGTCAAACTTGGGACCTTGTGCTTGCAAGGCAAGCAGCAGGACCACTGAGTTAAATCCCCAACCAAAGGGCCACGTTTTAAAGCAGAAAAGTCTTGCGAGAATACAAGAGTGTTTTTGGTAATATGATGTTAGCATTTAGCCTCATTGCCATAGGAAACACTTATTCAAAGCCCACTGCCTGTTGGGCTCTCTATCAAGTGCTATGGCCAAGAACAACTTGACTTCTGTCTTTCAGAATTTAAGAGTGGAGTAGGATGATTGAGATTACTAATCAGTCAATCAGTAGATAAATATTCACACCAAATACAGCCACCACAGCCCAGCAGCCTTGTAATCACTGTATAATTAGGGTAGAAACATTGGCCAAAAGCAGTGTAGACTGCGTGTTATGTAGAGAGGCACTAACTGATAATGATGTAAAGAGTCATATGTGGTTACAATTATCATACTTTGGTGCTATGCTTTGTAACTAAACTACACTGTTACTTTGTAACTAAACAAAGGGCAAGTAGTCCCTACCTAAGCCCTGCTTGGAAAATCCACATGTGGTTTTCCCCGTGGTGCCTCACGCCTCCCCACTGCTTTGTCAGCATCTTTAAGCCCTCTCCACGTGTTCTTCTCTCTCTTCATGACCAGCTCTGCAGAAGGTTCAGCTGATCCCAGGATGGTCCCACCCAAACTGCACATGCTCTTCTGCCTCTGTGGCTGCCTGGCATTGGTCCACCCTTTTAACTGGCATGACATAGAGCCTCTCACCTATATCCAGCCATCAGGTAAGAGACACCTTCCTCCAGGGCTTGAGCTCCCGGCAACATCAGCAATGCTGCACATTTGGGTTTCTAAGAAAGTCCTATTAAGAGGTGGTGGTAGGACCCTCAGTTCTCCTGAAGTCAGAGAGGGACCCACTCTGTCCACTTTACAGCTGTGTTCTTCAGTGTCACAACCACAGGACAGAACCAGGGTGAGGTGGGAGGCAGGAGTCGAAACGCAGGCCTAGTGCGCTGGTTCATGGCAGTGGGCAGTGTGAGGAGATGACAATTTAGGGTCTTGAGATCCAGAGGGAAATGATCTTTTCTACCTAACAAGTAGGGACAAGTGGGCCCTAGGAGCTCCCAGGAGAAAAGACATGGTCACTTGCTCACTTACCTTGGGAAAAGAAGGGGAGAAAGAGAGGGTATTTGACAAGCCAGGAGGAGTAGTGAGAGCAGGACACCTGAAGTCACCTCTGTGTCACCGGAAGACCCTACTGCAACCAGCTTGCACTGGAGCTTGGTGGTGTCCTCCTCACCCAGGCCTTGTGAGTGTGGTCCTCCACCTCTCCTAGGGGACCAGAGAAGCTGGGCTGTGAAGGTGTTTCACCATCAGCCACAGGTCTGTGCATACGCCTAGATGCAGTCCTCAGATCTGGTTGTTCAGGCTTAGCAGATGACAACATTTCACAGCATTGTGTAACATGGTGCCATCGATATCAGTTTTGCCCTACTTCATAATCCGGAAATGAATGCATTAGTAGGAGAGGGACTGTATCTTACATCAGTGTCTCAAAGGTCTACTCATCTATCAGCATTGACCAGGAGGTTTAGGCATTAGGGATATGCAGGTGACCATGACCAAGAACCTGTAGTCTAGGAATCTGTACAGTTAGGTTCATGTGATCCATGGGTTGAAGACACATAACATTTTACATGATGATAGGTAAATTATCACCTCAGGGACATTTGTACCATCTACTTTGTATTGGTTCAGGGTGCGAATGTCAAGATGTTTCCTATCTGCCTTCATGTTTGTTTAAAAATCACTGGGATGGCAGAAACTTGAAGACAGGGACACTGATTTATTCATCTATGTAGTTCCAGTCCAACACCCTCCTCTTTCTAAATGCACAAAAAGGAATGCACACGCTTTTGAAATTATTTTAAGAGTTTATTAAATAAAAGATTCCAATAGTAGATGATTCTTTATAAATTCTTATTAAATGAATAATAGAAAATATAGCTGTGGAGGTAAAAGGTTTATGAATGTGGACTTTATGAAAACAGAGTTGCCAGTTGCTAATGGAGAGCATAAAGCCATGCAAGAGAATATGATTTTCCTAGCGTGTAGATAACTCATCTGAAGACTGAATATCAGGAATATTGGACAAATGAACATCACCAAAAATAAGTAGTTAGTTTATCAGCATGGCACAGGTTGCAAAGCTCCTCTTCCATTATGATGAATGCTGGGTAGAAGTAGGAATTGGGTCCCAGCCTTCTCTGCAGTGCCTTCCCCCCAACCCCGGTGCTGGAGACCCCTCCTGAAACCTGAGTCAGTCCCTCACTTCCTGAGACCTTCTTGGGGGCCAGGTGTCCTGAAGTCACCTTAACCTGAGTACTGGGTGGGGAAGTGTCTCAGGGACAACAGGTTGGGGAGCCCAAGAGTAACCCCAGGTTATTGGAAAAGGCCCCAGGGCCTTGGTGGAACTCAGATCTGATCAGGGGAGAGGTCTGCTTATGTAGGGCGGTGCCTTTCGGTGGCTCTTGAGCTGGTTCTAGAAGGAGTGTGTCCAGGGCTGGCTGTGAACCCGCCCCCCAAGAATCGAGCAGGCCTTCTTGGATGGATGCCTCTACCTTGGGAAGGTGATTCACCATGTGTAGTCAGGGCAGAGAATGTAGACAGACTCATCCCTGCACTGCCACAGTGATCTGAGCTGTGCCGCCTGCAGGTGCAGAGGCCATGCCCAGGTGGGTATCTGTCTGAATGCAGGAGGCAGAATCAGTGGAAAGCACAGGAGGGTCCAGCAGAGTCCCAGCCCCACCCGCCAATCCAACAGTGAGCTGCTGAGCAGACCAAGGAGAGAGAGTCTGGATGTACTGGCATTTGGACCCAGCACCATAAAACCCAGGTTTGGAAAGGAAACCACATAAAGCTGCAGAAGTGTGGCAGGGATTTGGAGCCAGGTGGAACGAGTTTCGGGAAATACTGAGCACTGACCTCAGCACAGATGCTGCGTTTCAGAAACACAGAGACAAAGAGTCCTGTCTGTCTGATGAAGAGATACTGCCCAGTGTGGGAGACTGTGTGCAAACCACAACTTTAATATCATGTGATAAGAAGAAGGGTTATATGTATCTACCTAATCACGTCTATCTATCTATCGATCTGTCTCTATGTATCTATCTCACATATCTGACATCTATTTATCTATCTCATGTACAATGAACCCTTGAGTTACAACCAGCCTGACAGACATTTGGGATACGATCAGAATTTTAGTTTGAACCTATGAACAGAGTCTTGAGTCACGACCCAAAAGCTGGCTGCTTGTGTTTTCAGATTGTCTTAGATACAGATTTAACCCTTAAAATGTTCTGGAAGGAACAGTATAACATCCTTTCCTGCATGGGGTTTATTGAGAAATCTTGGGCCAGTGTGTGTCTAAGGGCTCTGAGATCGGCCTGTACAGGAGAGAGACTTTGAAGGCTGTGTAGAGGAACCTGGGCCTTCAATTGACCAAACTTGAGTTACAACCAGCCCTCGAAAATGAATTAAATTCATAAGTCAAGGATCCACTATCTATCTACCTATCTATCTATCTCTATATCTATCTAATATAAGGAATCTGTGATACGAGGATGAAATGACTCAGTTTGTCTGGAAGTCAGGGAAAGTGTCAGAGGAAACTGACTTCTGACAGAGGTGTTAAAGGTAGAATAAGAGTTTGCCATGGGGATATTAAGCAGTGGCCGTGACAGCTGTTACAGAGGTGCAGAGAAATAACAGCCCGGCGTGAAGCAGGGCGCTCATGCGGGGAGAGGTAGCAGAAGGGCGCTGGGCAGCATGCTCAGCACCTGTCTTCCAGCAGGGACTTGGGACTTAGCTTGGGCACCTGTGAGCAGCCCTCCGTTTCAACTCTGGACACCATAAGAAGGAGCCATGTTTATACCTGGCCTCATAACACATTTGCCGAGAGAGCATCTGTGGACTTAATCCCTCCTACCAACTCCCTTCTAAGAGGATCCAGTCATTCCCCTCTTAGTGGCTGTGATGATGGGGAGCCATGGAGGAATTTTAGGAGTAGGTGAGATTTGTGTACTCAGTCCAGGAGGCACTCGAAAGGGCCAGGTCTGAGTGCACATGACAGTAGAAGAGAAAGAGGCTGTCAGGTCAAAAGACTCAGAAAGCACAAATGAGACAGCCAAGCTAAGAGTCAGAGACACGTTGGGAAGATAATTCAAAATGAAAAACAATAGTTAGAAGTTCAAACTTGGCAGGAAGTAGAGGGTTGGTGAGAAAGAAGTAGAAAAGTAGGATGATCCCCAGACTTCCAGCTCGGGAGATGTGAGACAGGGAATTCCGGAGTTGGGAACTGTGTAGTTGGAGGGTGAAGACAGAGAGGTGAGAGGATCATTGGTCTCATTTTGGACCACTGGCTTTGAGGCTGCTATGGGGAAGGCAGCGGGTGGAAACGCCCAGTGAGAAGTTGTGAGCACAAATCTAAATGCGAGACAGAGTTCATGTTTAGAAAAAAACAGACTTGGGGAGTCACCCATAGTGTACTCCAGACAGAGTGGAAGGTGAGACAAGGCTTCCAGGGTTAGGAGGTGGTGCTGCAAGGAATCCTGGGAGATGGCCATGTCTACTTCATTCCTTTTATTTTCCAAACCCCTTCCCAGTGCACCGCACACAGAAGGCCCTCAATTAGGTTAAAAAAAAAAAGAAAAAAAGCAAGAGGTCAGAAACTGTGAGCAGTGTGATTCCTTTGGAAGTCCCTGCGGAATGAACCTGGGGTGTACAATATGAAAAATGAGGCAACATTCACCTGTTTTTCAGCATGGATCCAAACAATACAATGGCTCCTGTCCACTGCCAGCTTTGGCCACATGAAAATCCCCAAGGGAAGTGGTCCTTACTCCGTGGGTTGTACAGACCTGATGTCTGGTTACACTAACCAGGTAATTCTTTGGTTGGTCAAGTTATCCTTATACTTGAATACTGACTTACTCTGGTATTAAAACTTGACCTTACTCCCACCTACAAATGACTCCCTTTGCCATCTCTGTTGCTCCCTTCCCTAATTCTTTGCTGTCATCTAATTGAATTGTCCTATAAACTCTTTTTATTTTCCTCTCTTTCATAACTGAAGCACACTCTCTTTACACTCAAAGACTATTTCTTTTCTCCTTCATGACTATATTCAATCATCACAGCAACTTAAAAAGTCTCTGAACCTCTTTATGAATGACAGAGGTTTTTAGACCCCACGAACGAAATATGAAAGACATCTGTTGGAATTTGTTTGAGAAGGAACTGAACTAAAAACACATTCATTTCTTTTGTCAACAGAGCATTTTCTTACGTTTGTATTATCCGTCGCAAGATAAAGATGGCCCTGATACCTTTTGGATACCAAATAAAGAATATTTTGAGGGTCTTAGTAGAGTCCTTGGATCACCCAGTTTCGTGGGCAAAGTTTTCAACTTATTATATGGTAAGATTTCTGTTGGTCTCTTGGTGATGAGATTCTGCAGGGTCTAGAATAGAGAAACAAGAATTTCTGAGAGTTAAGAACAAAGCAGATTTTCTCCAGTCTAAATTTCCCCTAAGATGACACAGTCATCATTTCTCAAGAGCCCAAACAGCTTTGAGAGCATCCAGATTTTTCAGTCTGTCCATCCCAAATTCACTGGGAGTGGGTGAGATGTCAGCTCATGCCCTTCCATGGTGGCTGTTTTGTTTCCCTTCTTAGGAACCATGGAAGGAGCAATGAGCTGGCTAGAGAATCAGGTTGGCTGTTGTCACCACTAACCTGTATGCTCTGTGTCAGGTAAAAAGAGATCGAAAGTAGAAGCCACTGTCATGCTCCAGACCAAAACAGAAGAGTCAAAGTTCATTTCTCACAAACATGGAGACTGAGCTCTTCCTGTCGCCTACTCCAGGGGACTATCTCAGTATATCCATCATGAATTTTTCTTCCTGTCATTAACACAGACTTCCCTTTCCTCATCTATGTAACCAGCAATACCATTGGGCAGATGTTAGCTCTGTCTTTAAAGTTCTCCCTCAAAATTACCTGTGACTTTTGGAATTCATTTCAACTTCCCTTTAGAGTTTTCTTTACAAAACTACTTTAAAGCAGAAATACTGACAGTACCCTAGCTACACGTCTCGGCAGCTGAATAATGTCCAAATCACTGCTGTACCAGTCATCACATTCCGTCTTCATGGCCTTGTTGTGTAGGTGAGAAAATAAAGCACAAATACTTAATAATAAAAATGAGCATTACATGAAAAGTAAAGGAAGAGGGGATGAGATTTTCCATTTTTGAGCCCCTGACTATGTGACCAAAGAAGTGATTTGGTTTGAGAATGTTGTCTGTTGTCTTGCTGAGTACACCTGTAAGAAGGAAACTCTCTCACCCTCCTTTGGGAGCTGACACTAAGAACTGTGATTAATGCATGTGGTGTGAGGAAGGGCCATGGTTCAGCTCTTTGGTTGGTGACTGTCCAGCAGCTGACGTTTAAATGCATTTACTATTAATCTGTGAAAACCTTAGGCCTAAATGCTTCAGGGCTTTATGTTTTAAATGAACTGTCAACATCCAAGCCACAGAAAATGCTGACTAATCTCCCTTGCTGTGTGTAGGCTCAAAGACTGTCCCTGCAAAGTGGAATTCTCCTCTGAGAACTGGTGAAAAATACCCATTAATTATTTTTTCTCATGGTCTTGGAGCATTCAGGTAATGTTTGAGAGGTCGAGTGGTTTTACTCTCTATCAGTCACTGAATACATTTTTTTTTCTCCAAATAAGGGAATAACGGGTATTAGAATGTCAGGCTGGCCATCACCTGGGGAAGGTGAGTTCTAGAAGACCTGGGCACAGTCAATTGCTCAGTCCCAGGATGTGGGGATAAACTCACAGCCAAGAAGAGAGGAGGTTACATTTTTGCTGATTGTCCTTCTGCATCATAATTATTTACACCCTTCAAATTATCCTCTGTGCTAGTTGGAGTCTTCCAAGAAACAGACACCATGACTGGATGAGACCCAAAGATATTTACTGAGAGAAATGAGGGGCAGGGAAGAAGGTGCAGATAGGTAGGAATGGGGAGAGCCTTCAGGTATGGTGCAGGTTGGACACCTGGACAGGAGAGGGGGAAGGGAGAAGGGTTTGGTACCAAAAGTCTGTGCAGCACAGTTCTGAAAAAGGTCTTCCAGGACAACAGGAAGAGTGCTTGGCCCAAACTTGGTATGCAAAAGAGTCCCCATCTTATAGGAGTGAAGCAGTGTTGGTTCCCAAGCCGGGCCATGTTGCTGCAAGCTTGCCGCAGAGTAGCCTCCATTTGATGGTGGGGACAGACACAGAGGGTCAGGAGCTGGCTTGGGGTCACCTTTGCCTCTGCAGCATGACACCCAAGGGGCACATTTCCAGGACAAGCCACACTCACTCAGCTCTCAGCTGAGCATCTTAGGGCCATTAGCTGGGAAGAAGTTGGGTAGTAGCTGCAGTAAGGAATTATACTCAGCTCTTTAACTGTAGTCTGGTCAGTTCCAGTTGAGCAGGTGGCACGTTGGATCCCAAAGCCACATTGTGCCTGATGCCCATTTCTGTAATGCTTTATTGGAGCACACCATGGAGCACACTTTATTTCACATTGTCTATGGCACTTTTGTGCTATAACAGCAGAGCTGGGTAGCTGGGACAGAGATGGCTCGGCCTATGGCGGCCGGAAGCACTGTGTCTCTGATCTTTGAGAGAAATGCTCGCTAATTTTCTAGCTGATTGCTTCCCTCAGCGTGGTCCTGTGTTTCCAGCAGTGGGTGACACGGTTCTTATATGCCCCCTTTTATTCTCTGCGTGTACAATGGGAGAATGAGGCTGTGCAAAGGGAAAGCATGGGAGGGATAAGTGTGCCTGGTTCTGAACTACTCCATTCAGGCAGGTTGATCAGTTCTGCAGCAGCCAGCGTGTACTAAGTATGCATCCTGTTTCAGCCAGGGGGTGTGGTAGCCCCTCTGTGGCATTTCCTGAGATAAACAACTCAAAGGAGGAAAGCTTTATTTTGGCCGATGGCTTCAGAGGGTCCCATCCATGGCTCCCTTGCAGGCTCCCTTGCGTTTAGGCCTCAGGTACGGCAGAAGGGGGTGACCGAGGAAGGTAATCACCTCATGGCAGCCAGGAAGCAGAAAGATAGGAAAAGAGCTAAGAGGATGGGGTGGGGGCAGGATTCGGTCCCCGAGCTCCAACACCATGACTATTTTCTTCAACCAGGCCTTGTGTGCCACTTACCATCACCTCAGTAATGCCATTAAATTATGAATCCAGCAGCGGATACTGAGAAGTTAGTGCCCTCATGATCCTGTGACCTTGCAAAACCCACCTCTAACACTGCTGCACTGGGGACCGTGCTTCGGACACATGAGCCTGGTGGGGAAGGTTTGAGATGCAAACCCTAACCTTCTGCCCCTAGGGAAGAATGGTGGCACCAGGAGGAGGGATTACTTAAAGATCTTTCCACTCCACGTTTTGCTCACGATTGTCACCAGAAATCTGGCTTAAACCCACACTACCCCCTGAATGTTATGCTTCAGTGAAATTTCCTCCATCAGATAAACTAGTTCCTGACCTTTATATTCAGCTTCACTCAAAGTCTCAGGACATGGACAAAACGTAGAGTCTTTGCTAAATTGTAACACAAGTGGTCTCCAGCCCAACTCCCAGTAGGGTCTTCATTTCCACTGACGTCCTCCAAAACTGTGAATCAAAATGGTCTTTCCTCCTCTGAGTCATTCCCAGGAATTTTATCAGATCAAGGAAAACTAACTAACGGGTCACAGGCACTGGAGATTCATCCACTCGTGTGATCCTTACCTATGGGGACAATACCCTAGCATCGCCTTTTTACAGAGAAAACCTAAGTGCCCATCCTGGTCTCTGACTCCCTAGCTTCCCACACACGCTATCTTGTTAAACCCTTAATACCATTCTATAGGTGAGAACAAAAGTCCAGTAATTATCCAAAGGCACGACTGGCAGTTGGCAGTCAAAATATGAAAACCCCAAACTCTCAAAGGTAGTGCTTGTGATCACCATGCCAGGCTTTTGTAACTTCTGTAGCATTGGTCCATTACCTGCCTTATAGAGTAGCCACAGAATGTGAGAATAGTGATGGCAGCTTAGGCAAGGACCTGCTGATTGGAGCTGGCATTTTTGATCTCTGCTTTTCAATGCTTATTATTTTCCAGTTAGGTTTTATTTTCAGGAAAACTTGAAAATTCCCTGAAACAAGGCCAGCTCCTTTCCGGTCTTAGAGGCCTGCCCCATGCATTGGAGGGTTCAGCAGTACCCTCTATTCACTAGAGACCCACAGCACCCTCCCCCAGAGGTGGTTCTGAAATCTCCACCAGACATCATCAAATGTCCCCCAAGGGGTGAAGTCGGGTTCCTTTGAGACTCAGAACTCCCCTCTACCCTAGAGCATTGGCATGGGCAAAATGACCTCCACCTTCAGCCTTCTTTGAGGACCCATACTTGTCATCACACCAGGTAATTTTGATGCCTCCTTCTTTTTGCTTTGAAGGACAATTTATTCTGCTATTGGCATGGACTTGGCGTCTAATGGGTTCATAGTCGCTGCTGTAGAACACAGGTACGTTACCTAACAGAGCTGGATTCTTTAGTCAAACACAGGGAACGTGGATGCCCATAATTATGCTTCTAGCTGATGCACAGATTTATAAAAACATTGATGGAATTTCCAACTGTGGTGAGAACAAAAGGAGACTGGTGCAGATTGTCAAGACTCAGGAACAATTATTTTGAGAGTGTTTGTTCTATGCCATGGATTCAGCTGGGTGCATTTCATACACCATCTCATTTAGTCTTGGCTACAATCCCAAGATTGTTGTTATTGCCGTTATTTAAGGGAGAGGTAAATGAAAGAGAGAAAGGGTAATTTGCCTGAAGCCAGACGACTAGGAAACAAACAGCACACTGGGATGTGATTCCAGAAATGAGTTTCTAATGTGGCTGCGGGTGCCTCCCAGAATCATGAAGACTGAATTTTTTTTCCCACAACAGATAATAAGCTGTTTTCCTAGAGGTCCTTTGGGGTCCTCTATAACTTAAAATGAGATGTAGAGTTGGAGAGGAAAGGGAAGTGGAAAGATCAGGGGACACCGAGTCCAGCCTGGAGCCGAGGAAGGCGGGTCACACGAGGAGGAGGAGAGCGGAAGGCTGCGTGTGAGTAACCGAGGCCGTTTCTATTACAGAGACGAATCTGCCTCTGCTACTTACTACTTCCAGGACCAGTCTGCGGCAGAATCGAGCAACAAGTCTTGGCTCTACTTCAGATCTGCAAAAGCAGAGTCAGAGACGCTGCGAAAAGAGCAGGTACGCGACCGCAGGGCAGGGCAGGCGGGGCTGGTGGCCTGGGCGTAGAGAGAAAGCTTGCTCTGTGCATCTAAGCTGACACAGGGCAAGTGATGCTCCCAGGTCTCTGACCACCATCTCCCAAAGATCTGGCAGAAGGGCGTCGAGGAATAAAGACCCCTTAGTGAAATTCTGGTTCATGGTAAGAGCAAAGGCAAACACGAGAGTCCTGGGACATGAAAGTGAATATTCAGAATCCTCTTGTATTAACATATGTAACTTTAGACTCTCAGAATGACAGACCATAGATTCCCCCACCCCCAGAGGCACTGTGAGAAAGACTTCCTGTCAGCCAGGCAGCGTACAGTGGCACCAAGAGTGTGGCCTCCGAACCTGACTGTCTGTCTGACTCTGGGCTCTGTCCCTTGGCAGTGCAGTGACCTTGGAGAAGTTGACCTCCCTGTGCTTCAGTGTTTTACTGTTACAGAATAGTGAGTGATAACAGTACCGGCCTTGCAGGACTATGGTGTAATCACAGGAAACAGAGCATACCGGCTGCTTCTTTATCCTGGCACCTAATAAATGGGGTGGTGTTTGAGCTCACCCACATGTCATTGCAGTAGGTGTTAGTGGACAAGAAGTGGAAGCCCAAAGAGTCTGTGTAAGACATCTAAAGTCGCATGGTAGGAAAGCAACAGAGTTAGGGTTTGGACTGAGCTATACCTAAGTGTAAAGCGGCTTCTGATCACTTTTCAAGAAGACATTTCCAGGATACAACAGACTGTTTTTCCCACATGCTAACTCTGAACCTTAGAATAAGTGTTACAGCCTTGGACTCTTGTCACTTCTTCCTGGTGATAATCCTGTCAGGTTCGGCACCGAGGAAAGGAGTGTTCCCAGGCTCTCAGTTTGCTTCTCGACATTGACGAGGGAAAGCCGGTGAAGAACGTGTTGGATTTGCAGATTGACTTGCAGCAACTGAAAGTGAGCTTTAAGAAGCCATTTTTCCTTTGACCCGTGGTTCATTATTATTTTTTGTTGTCTGGCTTTCTGCTGTATTGCAAGGTATGGCATGATACAGGGCTGCAACACACACACACACACACACACACACACACACACACACACACACACACACATCCAGTACAGGTTAAGTTGACAGCATAAGAATGTGTGGGGTTGAACTGCAAATGAAAGTGTTAATAGTTTGAAACTAAAAACTGGCAGTTTCCTTATGGTTACCTAAATGCCTCTAAGGAGAATATCATTCCTTCTTGGACAGCTCCTACATGTTCTTAAGCTTCACCTTGAAAAATTGGCCAATGTTTAAGGTAAAATTTGCAGAGAAGGCAGGGAACAGGGAGCTGAGGGAGAGAAAGAGGAGTTACTTGGATGGCAGATGAGATGATGGAGTCTGCCCTCAGTGGACAAGGAAGAGTGGGCTGTCCCCAGCCAGCCACTCTCCCCTATCCGTCTGGTACCATGTCCTCCGGGCCTGACATACCTTCCCCTGACTAACTGCTTGAAACTTAAACACAGTTTTTGGTTTTGTTTGTTTTTTTTTTTTCGGGGGGGTACTGGGGATTGAACTTGGGCCCTTGCACTTGCGAAGCAGACATCAGCACCACTGAGCTAAATCCCGGCTTGACCTTTTTTTTTTGATACTGGGACTCGAACCTGGGACCTTGCATTTGCCAGAGAGGCAGTGGAACCACTGAGCTAAATCTCAGGCCCACTAACTGCTAACCAACCTTTAAGACCCGAGTCCAGTAGCACCTCTTCCAAGAAGCTGCCCATCCTGGCCTGGCCGGCTATCCCTCCCCTGGGCCGTGGCTGCTCTGTGCTGCCCTGCATGAGGCTTCCGTATCACTCCCTCCCCTCAGTGCTGCAGGAACAATCAAGGCCTGGCAGAGTGGGAGAGGTGAGATAATTGCTGGGCCCAAGAGTTCAGAAACACCGTCCATTTTCTAAGACAGCAAGGTACTTACCCAGGCCTGTGAAATGCATAATAACTGTATGATTGACAGAGTATTTTTTAACACCGTTTGAGATAGTTACCAATTTTCATTATGCTTTTTCATATAGGGCTCTCTTGCTAGGAATAAAATAGCAATCATTGGGCATTCTTTTGGTGGATCAACAGCTATCCAGGTGCTAAGTGAAGACCAGCGATTCAGGTAAGAGAATAAGGTGGAGAAAACAAGAAAACAGTAAGTTATAGAAGAAGGAGAATGGGATTTAAATCCCAACAAGTGTGGGATTTAATTTTTTAAAAAATCAAATTCTTAGTGGAGAAGGGATCCTTTAGGGTATGAAAGTTTATTCTTTGCCCTAGGAGGAAACGATTCATGTCTGCTCTTAAAAAACTCCCTGGACCCTTATATATTTTCCTCCATCGTTCTTCATTATCACCTTCAAGACTTAACATTTTCACTTAGAAATTTATCTTTATACATATCTTTTCTGTGGCATAATGTGGTAACAATGCTGCCACTATCCAGAATTCCCAAATATTAACCCCACCTCATTCCATACTCTATCTCTAAGGTGGAGCTGGATCTAAAATTATACAGCTATCTGGGCAGGAGTCCTGTGAGCTGGCAGGAACGTTTTGTCCCTGACTCCTTCATCTCAGGCTGATGAGATGGCACAGAACCCACCATATAGGAAGTAAGCATGACTGTTTATGAAACTTCACCTTGAATTCCTTAAAAATCCATTGCAACATAAAGCAGTTCTCTTACCTTTTAACACATCAGGCAGCTTGTTCAAAAGTTCAAGAAGCAGCAAAAACGTACTTAAGAAAGTTACATTTCCAAATGGTATGCTTTGTGTGTTTTTCTTCACTCCCCGCCCAATATTTTTTTCAGATAAATTACCTTTAAAATACAAAGCATGGGTGGGTGCTGCCACCTAAGGAAAAAAACAAAACAAAAAACCAAAGCAATGGGCCCCACCGTTAGTGTGGAACAGGTATAAAAACACACTGTGAAGCTCCTAAAGCTCTGATACACAGGTTACCATGCGCTTAGTGTACTTTTCCAGACACCCCACAGTTTTAAAAGAAATGAATACTTATTTTGAAAACAATAGAACAAAAATGAATAATAAACACAGTTGAGGCCAGGGATTTAGCCAGGTCCTGAGTTCAATCCCCCGTACCAATCAATAAATCAACAAATCAATCAATCAATATCTCTTTATAGTTTGCAATGCCTAAACAAGACCTGGAGAAGATGATTGCATAATTCCAGATCTGCTACCTTATTTTTTAAAAATTTAATTTATTGGTACATTCTAGGTAGACAGTACAGCTACATTCATTACTGGGATCTTGTACTCTGCTACCTTATTAATCAGACCCCTTGTCACACTGCAGTCTGATACCTCCCAAACTCAGCCAGCTACCCCAAGCCGCCACGGTGGGGGTCTTGGGCATAACCTGCCAACTCCTATCTGCAGGTGCGGCATTGCTCTGGATCCATGGATGTTTCCAGTGGGGGAGGAGGTCTATTCCAAAATCCCTCAGCCCCTCTTTTTTATCAACTCTGAACGGTTTCAAAGTGCCGGTGACATTGTGAAACTGAAAAAATTCTTCCAACCTCACAAAGAAAGAAAAATGATCGCAATCAGGTAAGTCTCAGTGACTTATCATCTGAAACAGAGACTTGAAACTGGGGATAAACATCAGCAGATAGCGTTCGGTAGTCATCGTAGAATTGCTCAGTTTGTTCGTTGAGACTTTCAGTGAGGAGAATATTGATCAGTTTCTACATATGTTTACACATCCTCATTTTAAAATGAAATTGGTTTTAATTATGTTAATGTATGCAGTGCTGTACTGCTGATTTAAATTTGCATTAGGATATACACTACTCTCACTAAATACCTGCACATGTCAGGATGGGAGGACAGAGTATTCCATCATCAGGCGACTCTGGGAACTCTGAGGTCAAATTATCTATTGTGTTTACCTTCTGGGAAAAAGGGTTCAAAGGACTAAAGGAAGGCGAGGAGGAAGAGCTGCTGGGAGGGGTGGCCAGATGTTCTAGCCTTGAGAACTGGGAAGTCTGGTGGGAACGGGAAGCCATAAACCCAAAGAGCACAGAACTCTCCTGACGCCAAACATGACCGCTTTGGAGAGACCCTCTCTCTCTGTGCTCAGCGCTGTGCTTACCACATCTTCGTACACTGGAATATTCTCAGCCAACAAGCAGGAAATACCCTTAAAATCAAGATGCTAGGCTCCTTTGAACTGTTCTATAGCGGGGAGAGGAATAGAGCCTAAGATTCCTAAATAACAGCTTTCATCCCCCAAATATATCAAAGGAGATCAGATTACAAGTTTTGTTTCCTGATTTTCAGAAAAGGCCAAGCAGACCAGTACCTTTCCTGCACGCTAACTACAAAAATAATAGTATTAAGTAATGTGCAGTGTAAACGTGTCATTTCTCCTTTAGGGGTTCAGTCCATTACAATTTTGTCGACTTCACTTTTGCCACTGGCAAAATAATTGGACATATGTTATCACTGAAAGGAGACGTAGACTCGAAGGTGGCTATGGACCTCATCAACAAAGCTTCATTAGCTTTCTTACAGAAGTATTTAGGTAAGAACCAGGAATTTTCGTGTGATCTGACCTGGATGGTTCTCAGGACAAAACTATGCACCCCTAAAACCCTGCTAGTTTCATAGCAACTGTTCGCAGTAGATCTACAATTAAACAAAGTAGTAAATCAATTTGAAAACAAAAATTGGAGAGTTGATTTTACTGCTGGGCACATTACAGATCATAGAAAGCATGTCTGCCTGTGAAAGTGGAGTCCCGCTGTGGAGCTGGGGTGACGTGCATGTTGGGGACCTTGACCACGAGCGTTCCTGACACCTTCCTCTGCTAAAGCAGCCCTAGGAGTGGAGTGGTCCCTGTAATTCTTAATTCTGTGGTGCCACCTAGAGGCCCTGAACTGTTTAACGCTCTCAGACGTTTAATAGTTTATTTCTGTTTGTGTTTTCCAGGACTTCATAAAAACTTTGACCAGTGGAACTCTCTGATGGACGGAGACAATGAGAATCTTATTCCACAGGTCCCATTTGACACAGTCACCCTATCTCCTACTCTGCAGCAGAGCTTGACAGGAACAGAGAATGCGACTCTTGATTAAAGGCAGTTCTTAAAAAGTTTCATTTAAAAACCATCCAGAAGAGAGAGGATGCATGTAAAGAAAGCGTGCATTAAAAAATACCAACCTAGGTTGTCGTTTTATTAAAATAAGCCTTTCTTATTATAACAGTTTAAAACTGCTTTTACAAGACTTTGATATTGTAATATTAATGTGTACTAAGAAATGTGTATTAAATGGGCCAGATGGTAATGAAAGTATCTCGATGGCATAAGGTTCCCTAACACACAGTAAAAATAGACATTTACTGAACAGAGGTACCATTGGTATCAGAGTTACAGGCTGGGGACCCTGGCCTGTGAAGGATAACAAAGGAAACATTTAGAATTATACTTTTCTTCATTTTCCCAACTAATTTTAATAGATTTAAAATTCTATATGTAGCAGTGGTGTAACAGTTAGCTGGTGGTTAAACAATACCTTAAATGTAGAAACACTTATGAATCTGGCAATCAGGGGAAATGTTTACCTTTCCCATGATGTTCACTAGTTAATATATAATTCTGATCTAAGTTTGATATGGCTCCTACAAATTTTCCAGAACTAAGTATAATGTAGCCCATGTCAACAGGGCCATCCACGCTTACCAAGCAAGCCTGGCCGATGGACCAGTCTCTAGCTCCTTTGCCTGGTTGCTAAGCAATGGTGTGTCCCGATTTAGCACTTCAAGCCTAGTTTAATGGCTAAAGGTGAAAACTCACTCATTCTGAGAAATCTGACTTCTCCTCACCTGTTGCCATTCAGAATAAAGTTGTCTAAATGCAGAATCTGACCCTTAGTTTGAAACTGACAGTTTTCTACAATCTGGCTGCTGCAGCACACGCCCTTCCATTTTTTTCTCTTGGTAATTCACAGCTGAGCCAAACTTGTCTACTGTTTCATTACCCTAGGAACAAACAATATATTTATCACCTCAGTTGTTCATACAAATGCGTCTCCTTTCCATTTACTGAAATGACACCCCTTTGGCTGGTCATTTGTTTTTGTTGTTGTTGTTTTGAGACAGGGTCTCACTATGTAGTTGAGACTGACCTGGACCTCACTATGTGGCCCAGGCTGGTCTCAAACTCACAGTGATCTTCCTGCCTCAGCCTCCCAAGGGCTAGGATTACAAGCATGCGCCACCACACCTGGCTTGGCTGGTCATTTGTAATATTGGGTGTAGAACCCATGGCTTCCACATTGAGCTGCATCCCCAGCCCTTTTTATTAGTTTAATGTTTTTGAGACAGGATCTCACCAAATTGCTAAGTTGCCCGGGCTGAGCTTGAGCTGGGAATCTTCTTACCTCAGCCTCCCAGTGCCGGGGTTACAGGCGTGCGCCCCCACACCCGACTCTGAAGAGCACATTTTTAACAATCATTTCCTGGTGGCACAGGCACATGCCGAAAGGAGAAAATAACTCATGAACATACCCAATGAGTTCAAGCTTAAAAAGAAAAAAACCTAGCTTAGTGCGCACAGTCTTTTTCAGGGAAAAGACAGAAACGTTTGCCAAATGCTTACCCCTTTCCCGGAACTTTGCATAAATTATTTCTAATCTGAGAAATGCTGCCAGAAAGGTTTTATCACAGCCATTACACAGATGAAGACGACCAAGGCTGAAAGACATTATATAACCTAACCTAGGAAGCAGCAGGTACCCAAGAGACGGGTGTTCTGCGCCACACAGCCACACGAGACTGTATTTTAAAACAAGGGCCTTGATGTTGGAGGGAGTGCAATTGCTCTGAGCACCCCTAGCTCACCTTAGGTGAGTCTTTGAACGTCTCTAAAAATCTTCAGTTTTCTTGCCTATCGAATATAAAACAACAGAACTTTACACCTACGAGTCGAGAAAGTATCAGCTAACACACTAGGGCCGATATTTAATACTACTAAATTTTCCCAAGCCCCAAATACAGAGGAGGTGAGATGGAACCACAGGGCAGAGAGAAGTGAGGCCACTGCGCCTTTAAGGATAAACTTTATTGTAACCTTGTGTCATATTAGCAAACAGAATAATAACAAATGTTTAACTAGAAAGACGAAGCAAAACTTCAAAATCCAAATAAAAATTCTGAAAACGTTACTGCAAACAAAGCCGTACGTCATGTAACAGACTTGTCACAAACCTACATTTTTCTCTTTAAATATAAACATTATATCGAAAAGACAGCAATAGGGTTTCTTTTGAAATGTGAGGCATGTGTTACCAAATTGTTTAGCAAAGTAAACCCTCCCAGCTGATCAGAAACAATACTAATTAAAGGTAGAGGAAATGCATAACAACAGCAGTCATACTGCAAATACACCCTGCAGCCAACCACAGGCTTCTTGTTTTCAACACACATCAGTCTTCAAAGGTGGCAGCATCCCGCAGTGATGCGCTGGCAGCCTTCTCCGGCAGGCCTGATCTGGGCGAGACACCACTCATCCAGGTGTACGGGTCCTCAGCAAAACCGAGGTCAACTCCAGGCCCTTCTTCTGAAACGAGAACAGAAAAAAACCTTCATCTGAGAAAGAAAGACTAAGACAAATTATCAACGGAGACTCAACCATAGCCAATCTAGCGTGCTCTCAAAACAGGGAGAGGGAAGCGTGGGTATTCTAATTACGGCAAAGAAATAGAAATAATGACTTCTTTTGTAGTTCGGTTCTTACACTGTGCCTATTATCAAAATTTCTTCAAAAGATTACAAATTCGTTGTGCTTTTGCTAGAGTGAGGTAAGCAGGACTTGTCACCAATAGCCCTTTGTTCTCTTTGATGGGCGTGTGTTTTTCCCCTAACACCAAAGCTGCCGAGAGCTGATTTTGTGCTGCATGTGGTTCAGCTGTGAGAGCCAGTGTGCTGGTTCTGAACCTCAGCTGAGTAACTCAGAGCACTCAGAAACTTGAGTCTTACTCTACCGGTCAACTAAACACACACCAAGAAATTTCAGAAGAGTAACACAAAGAGATGGTCACCTGGATAGAAACTAATACTGAGAAAATCCTTTAAAGTACTTCAAAACACAAATTTACCAAACTCACACTCTAGTTTTCAAGATTAATTCAATCACCCAACAAATTTGCTCTGACATTTCAAGAACTCATCCTCTTAATTATCCTTGTAAGCACATTTAAACATTTTACCCTAAATTTTTAATTTCCTTCCTTCCTTCCTTTCTCATATTACTATCATCCAAAGAAACTGACAACCCATTTTTTTAGAGATTCAGGGTAATGGTATCATTAAGGCTTAGCAGTCCTACTTGATGAAAGTTGTGATTTAAAAAAACAAGTTACCTTTAGATGCAGTGTCATCCAGTGACAGGAAGAAAAGATCTTTTCCCAGTGTCTGGAATGAAGCCTGATAAAAAGAATCTTTAGATTACTGCCGTTTTAAAAATTACAAGTACACAGTAGTTTAAACCAGAAATGGGACCACAGATAAGCCAGATAAAAGATAAGCTACAAAAGTATTCCTGTTAAAATTGGACAGGGTGGTTTTACAGTGAAGAGTTGCCAAGCATATTTTCTGTTCTTCCCATATTTACTTCTCCTCTGAGCTGGGCATTTGGGTGGAGGAGGGAGGCTCATCCCTGTCCAAGAGCTGCCACTCAAACACCCTTTCCCGGGGGAGCCCCGTGATCCAGCTAAGGCTTCCCGTGGAGCAACAGACTCGTCCCACCTTCCTCCCCGTAAGTCACAGTGTGCTGTGCACGCTTGGTGTGACAGGGAATCTAATGAATGAAACATTTTTAGATTTTAAAACTCTAAGAAACATAATCAGAAAGACACTCAGACTATAAGGATTTGATGTCATTAAAAAGTTGTGCATAGGGCCGGTGATTTAGCTCAGTGGAAACCAGGCAAGCGCAAAGTCCTGAGAGCTCAATCCCCAGTACCGACAAAACAAAGCAAAGACACAAAAAAGTTGTGCATAATTTAATACCTCATAGTATTCACTTTTTAAGAAAAACTAGTTTATCTGTAGATGGATATGCTTAGAGAAGAGGTCCCTCAATTTTTGAGGAAAGGATCATTTAAATCCCATGAATAACCAAATCAAATATTTGAAAGCTTTATTCATAGTTTTTATTGTTTTATAACTGGTTTAAAGTCAGAGGTGATTGCGTGTGTGTGTGTGTGTGTGTGTGTGTGTGTGTGTGTAGTTTGTGACTCCTTTAGTCCTAAATTATTATTTTCTCTTTGGCAGATCTAAGATATTCAACTAAAGTCCTCTGTGTGTATGTGTGTGTCTGTGTGTATTTGGCTGTAGAGTTTAAATTAATGGATAGAGGTAACTGGGATGTAAAAGAAAGTTTTAGTAAACGAGATGCAATAAAGGTGCAGCAAGCTGTAATTTTTGACAAGTAAACAAAAGCGGAATTAACACGAGGAGGTGAAGCAAGACACAGTGGTTTTTAATGTGAACATCATCGAGGGGACCGGATCTAAACCTCCAACTGTAACAGGAGGTGGTTTAGAGGATGGTGGCCCATGAATGCCATCACATACTGTGTGTGGACTCTGGTTGCAGCCAAGATGAAGCCAGCCTCTCTCTCCCACTGCTTACACCTGAAGTTCTGGACAGACCGTAGAAAGCGACACCTGAGAATTCTCAAAAGCAAACAGGAGCAGGCAGCTGGACAGCCAAAGAGAAAACTTGCAAAACGGCTCACAAGAGGTGTACGTTTTCTTCTCCTCCTGCTTCCTCTTTTCTCCTTCTTCCCTCCTCTCTCTCTCTTCCTTCCTCCTCCTCTTTTCTTCTCCTTCTTCCTCTTCCTCTCTTTCCTCCTCCTTTTCCTTCCTTCCTTCCATGTTTTTCCTTTTCCTCTTGCTCCTCTACCGCTTTGTCCTCTGGCTTTGATCCCAAGTCAAAACTGCTCAGCGGGGTGGAGAGCAACACTGACAGAATCCCCTGCCACTAGCCGGAAGTTAGGGAAGTTAGAAAATAGAAAATAGAAAGCGATGGGAATGGCCCTTATTGTGTTGTGAGTTTGTTGTTCCTCTTCATTCCTGTCTTCTAGGGCCTTAGCTCGGGTTCTGCCCACTGGCAAAATCCATCTCTCTGGCCAGCAGAAGCAGGGTGGGTGGGGCCTCTGCTATGTTTTTCTCTTCTCTCTCATCTGTTTTGCTCCAGACACGGGCTCAGTTACACAGAAGTGCACGCCCGCATAAAGGGAAATCAGTAAGGCAAAGAGGTACACACTCTGGCCAGGGGCAAGAGATAAAGGAGGCATTTAGGGGCTGGATGAAAGAGAAACCCAGGGGCCAGAAAGTATGGAAGAAACTTCAGGAAGGAAAAGAGCTCAAAATTGTAAGCGTTTTCCCCTCTAGGAAGCCATATATGTCTGGGATAGTTGTACTAGGCAGAACAGAATCGAAGAAGCCCCCAAAGCCTTTGACTCTGGATGACTCCATAAGTATGGTCTGAGTCCCAGACCAATCCCCACATGGCCTGAACGTGAAACTGACACGGGGACTGTCAACCAGAGGGGGGTAGAGTTAGGGATGCAGCAGAGTGGGGTTAGTGGCCTGTGGAAACACAAGCTTCAGCCTCCTCCACAAGCGGTGAACAGGACCCAAGTCTTACAACGCAAGATTCAGTATGTTCAGGATATAATCCCAAACTTACTTCACACACAAAGAACCAGGAGGAGCTGAGCCATCTCCCTAGGAAAAGACAACCAACCAGTGGGTGCAACTCCTGAGTTTTTGGAACTTGATGGTCTCTGGATGAGTCCTCCCAGAGCCTCATGCACTCATAGGTGGGGCTTTTGAAAGGTGACAGGACGATGGGGTGCTGTAGCTGAAGGTGCTCTTAGGAGGTGGGGTTTGGTCAGAAGAAGTGGGTCCCTGGGGAGCGACCTGGAAGGGTTTATCTCCCTCCCGAGATCCCTTCTCTCTCTGCTTCCGGGCCGCAATGATGTGAGCAGCTCCTCCGCCCAGCCCTTCCACCAGACCTTCCTTTCTTGGAGCCGGACAGCTGCGGGCTAGAGCCACGAGCCAAAACCGATCACTCCTTTAAATTGCAGGTGTCGAGGGTAGGGGATTTAGCTCAGCAGCACCGAGCCTGCCTTGCAAGCGCCAGGTCCTGAGTTTGATCCCCAGTACCAAAGTAATAATAGTAATGATGATGATGATGATGATGATGATAAAATAAATTTCAAGTGTTGAGAATTTTGTCCCAGTAATGAGAAAAGTGACCTAAGCCAGGAATTCCTAGACAAAGATTGATGAAGTAAGAACTTCAAGTTCAACAAACCCAAAACAGGATAAATTGAAATGTTTGGAAACATCCCAGTGGCAAAGGAAAATGCCTACCACGTGGTCTAAGGTGAAGAACAGAATATAAACTACAGACTGTGACCTCAATTGTGTCCAAAATATTTAAAGGAAATACTTCAATGTAAAGGAAAACTATGGAAGAAAACCAAGCTGATTGACCTGTTTGTCTTTTCTTTTTCTCTCTTTTTCTTTTTTTGTTGGTTGGATACCAGGGATCAAACTCAGGACCTTGTCAAGGCAGGTGCAGTGCCACTGAGCTAAATCCCTAGCCCAACCTGTCTGTCTTTTCAAAGGCATATCAGAGGTGACTATTGCCTTCTCATTTTTAATTCTGCCACATTTCCGAGACTGTGTGTGCCAACCTTATATTTTATGAGAGTCATGAACACCAAATAATTTTCATTCTTTAACCTTAAAGTGAAAAACCAGGAGTAAAACACTTATAACTAGTTTGCCCAGATGTTTGTGATATGTGACACAATGGCCAGAAATGCTGATTTTTGTTGTGGCTGTTTTTAACTGTCATTGCTGCAGTATTTTTTCATCATTGTTCCTAACTTAAGGGCTTTGGAAACAGTTGTTACAGTGTTCTCACTAATGAATGCTCACAGAATTCCACACCTCTGATGGACTCCTTTCCGACTTGGGAATGCCGTTCCAGACATCCTCAGGGTTCACCACCTCCTCCATGCCATTTGAAAGGTTCAGAACCTGAAACAGAAAGTATAGTAAACCTGGCAAGTTCCCAAAACTAAATGATTTATGTACCACAGCAGTCCTTAAAAGGAGACAGTAAGACAAAGAGAACGATTGGTACTGTATTAGACTTCAATCTTACATTCCAAACCCAATGCTACTCCAGTTCAACAAACATATATTGAGTATCTATGCCTGGAGATCAAAGAGGAATGAAGTTCAGACCTCCAGTGATCAAAATCTTGTGACAAGAAGACCTATGAACAGATAGACACGATAAAATGCAGGATGCACAGATGTCCACAGCAGCAGGCCTGCTCCTACATGTTTACGTGCAGGAAAATGATACCAGTATAAAGTCCTTTTAAGAGTGGGGAGGGTTTGAAGATAAAGGGAAATCTAGATAATGATGTCAGTGAATTCTTCCTAAAAGAGAGAATGGCTAAAGCGAATCTTTAATGGTAAGTGGGAGTTAACCATTTTGGGAATGGGATATAACACAGGTAAACAGAACTGTGCTACTAAATACACAAAGCAGCAAGCAGAATGGTTCTATATATAGGAGAGGCTAAGCAGTTGTGTGTCTATCTAATGCAAAGTACAAAATATAAAGAAGTAAGAGTTAGGACCAGGGAGGTAAAAGCCACACAGCCTTCTAGGATCTCTTCTGCCATTTAGTGAGCTTGCCTGTATTCTAGGCCAGTGGTTCTCCAGTTTTAATGGCATAAGAAGGTACATTCTGGAACTCCACCCCTGGAAATCCTAAAGCGGAAGGCCAGGCCAATGCTGAGGAATCTACTATTAAAACACATACCAAGCGGTTCTGATACAGGTGGTTTTCCGAAGACAAGAAAAACACAGTGAACTGGAAGGCCCTACAAAGTTTTAGCCAGAAATGATGTAGCCAGATATGGATTGGACCAGCTTCATACTAGTGGCATGGACAATCAATCCATGGAAGGAAAACTAGAATAAGTATGTCAAGTAGAAGGTTACTGGAGTAACACAGCTGTGAAAGGAGAGGCTCCACTGAAGTAGAGGCGTCAGGTATAAACTGCTCCAATAAGAGGTAAGAAGTGCAGAGGGTGGGGCAGGGTGTCAGAGGATCACAGGTGGTAAGAACCTAGGGCCATTTCCCGCTAGGATTCTCCTATATGAATATTTAAGGTGGGGTTTGCACTGCATCAAATCACCAGGGGGAACAAGCGGGTGGGCACCCACCACTTGCACGCTGTAGCCTGATAAAAGTTAGGAAAATTCTGTAAGTCTGCAAGTACATTTTGAGGTAAAGCATTTCAGTATCACTTACTTTTGTGCTGCCTTCAGCTGTTTCCAAAATCTCACATTTAGACCATGTGTTTCTGAGATTTGACCACACAACACATTTGGATCCAACAGTGAAGCCTTCCAGAGCGTAAGTATTCTGCGGCTGAGCTGACAAACGGAATAGAGGAAGACTCGATGCATACCTCTCAATTCCTTCATGTGATACACAAGCAAGGTATTTTCCTAATCTGTACTTATTATTCCTATGTAATCAATACCATGTTACTACTATATTGGCAGTAATATATTAAATCTTTCCAGTGTTCCCTTCCCTTACAATCTTTTCCTTTTTTTTATTTTTACCCACATATATACAGCATGCACATTGAAAGTCACTGCTAAAATCTGGTACTTTTGTTACCAATGATGCTGTCCATGGTCATGACAGCCAAAAGCCATTCCTACAGCAGGCAGCATGTGGAGAGTGAATACTGGTGTCACAGAGCCTGCATTTGCTACAATTAAACTGTGACAAGCCGGGCATGGTAGTGCACGCCTGTAATCCCAGCACTAGGGAGGCCGAGCCAGGAGGATCGCTGAGTTTGAGACCAGCGGGCTACATATAATACTGGTGTCACAGAGCCTGCATTTGCTACAATTAAACTGTGACAAGCCGGGCATGGTAGTGCGCGCCTGTAATCCCAGCACTAGGGAGGCCGAGCCAGGAGGATCGCTGAGTTTGAGACCAGCCTGGGCTACATAGTGAGTTCCAGGTCAGTCTCAACTACATAGTGAGACTCTGTCTCAAAAACAAAACAAAACAAAAAAAAACTGTGACAATGAGGAATAAACAGCTACTGCAAGGTGATAGTTACAGAAATGACAATGTCCCCACAGGATGGTACACTATGCTATGTTAAAATATTTTACAGTCATTTCAAGGGAATCAAAACACAGGACACATTGTAGGATCATATGATCTGCATTTAGCTTTTAAACTGTATGCAGGATCGGGGATATAGCTCAGTGTTGCCACATCTGCCTGGCAAGCACAAGGTCCTGAGTTTGATTCCCAGTACCATAAAAAAATAAAATACACTGTAGGCAGAGAGATGTACACAAAGAAGGTAAAAGACTACAAGAAGATCGCGTGCCGTGTGCTAACAGTGGTCGTTCCTGCAAGGTAAGAGTATGATTTTCATTCTCATTATTCCACTCTTTTCTGTTTTGTATAATTATTCAAATGTAATAATATTAAAATTGACATTTGAAAAGAATAACATTTAAAAAGCCCAAAGTTAGCTACTTGGTTAACTTTTTTTTTTTTTTTTTTTTAAGACAGGGTCTCACTATGTAGTTGAGACTGACTTGCTACTCACTATGTAGCCCAGGCTGGTCTCGAACTCACAGTGATCCTCCTGCCTCAGCCTCCCAAGAGCTGGGATTACAGGCATGTGCCACCATGCCCGGCTACTTGGTTAACTTTTAAATTTTTGTAAGTAGCAAGGAAAATGACAATTTATCAGAAAGTTAATATGATAATTGTTCTTCAAGCTTTACTCCTATTAACTTGTGCTGGTTAATATGGGCTCCCTGAGTCTATATTTTTTAAAGGACTTAGAAATGAACTGCAAAATAAAAGCATGATAAGCTAAGTCTGAAAAACTAAAATGTATGGCACAGGAGTGCTTGGTAAAAGAATAATTCACCAAACTGTACACTACCTTGCTTTGAAGGTTGATGTCCTTTCACTTGAAATGTGCTTGCCTTTTGAAAACGTTGACTGTTAGCATTTTATTTTTGAACACAGAGTTAATATTTCAGCACTTTGGGTGGTGGGGGTGAAGGGAGGACAGGGGTATGGTGAAAAAAATGAGAACCAAGATTTGTCATGTAAAGGCACAAGACCCCAAATATAAATGTGACTGTACTGTATTCTTAAAAAGTACCAATAAACTCAATGAAGGAAAAAAAAAAAAAAAGAAATCAGAAAATAGAAAAAAAAAAAAAAGTTTC
>NW_022900932.1:11317334-11322713 GCF_012274545.1 Fukomys damarensis | reverse complement strand
AGCAAAAAAAAAAAAAAAAGTTTCAGTACTTCATCTAGCATTATTTTAATTTACATTAATTTCACAACTAATTGTTCCCATGTTTAAAATGCCCTTAATATACTCTGGTTTCCTTTCAGATTATATAAATCTTTCACCTTTTTAATATGCCCTTAACAAAAGCCAGGCCCCCCTGTAATCTGAGCTACACAGGAGGCTGAGGCAGGAGGATCAAATGTTTGAAAGCAGCCTGGGCAACTTAGTGAGACCTCATAATTAATAATCAATTAACTAACCAAATAAATAAATAAAATGCCCTTAATAAAAATCTAAATATAATATGATTTACCTATCTGCAATTAATCTTTCCTCCAAAAAAATAAATTTAAAAAATGTGTAGAATAACTACTCTCTTTCCTTTAAAATAAAAATCTTCTGAAAGACAATAAGTTAAACTTATAAGTATAAGAAAACAAACTCACATACCTAAGCCATTGTCTGGTGAAGCATAATTTTGTTTCCTTCCATCTCTGAGCCCTTCTTCAGGAAGCAAAGGTATCAAGGGTGAAATGGCATCACTGTTTTTGTATTGTGGGAATTTTTCTTCAAACAGACTCATTTCTGTATGTATTACCGGGTCACAGGTCTCCCCATGGAGATGCAGTGGCACCCTGAGTGGGCCATCAACAGGGTTCCCACAACCTGCCTCTCTTGTACCCTCAGTACACCCAGGCTCTTGGGCTTTCTCATCAACCAGTACAGATGAGGGACCTACGATATCCTCAGGAGACAGTGGGACTGAGGGAAGTTCCACTTCAGGCTGTGTCTCAGAGTCACAGCTGTGGGGAAGCTGGACTGGAAATGGCCCTAGGGTGGCTTTGTTGTCACAGCCTCCAGAGAGAGGGGTCCTTGGTGGCTCCAGGCTTAGATCCTCTTTGTCTTTATCCCTGACTGGAGAATGCTGTAACTGAAGGGATTCTAGTTCTAAGAATTCTTTCAAGTCTTCATCAGGGGAAAGTGGAACCTCAAAGGAATTCAGTTCTAAGCTCTCTGCTGTTTCACCAACATGTGGCAATAATGTGTTAAATTCTGTCATCAGGAATTCATCACCAAACACAGCCTGGTCACCCAAGTAGCACTCTTCTGTACTTTCTAAGACAGAACCAGTTCCACCTTTATAAGTGTTTTCAAAAGCCTCAAAAATGTTATCCGTTCCAAGGTCACAGAATCTACTTGGTTTGGTTTCCATAATGTTTAAGCCTTTTGCCAACCTTTCAGAAAGCACATCCACATACAAGGCTTTATCTTGGACAACTTTATTACTTGGTTTCTTAAATCCAACATCAGGACGAGGGTGCCCAAGTCCTCCCTTGATCTCTGGTCCATCTTTCTCATAAGGCAGAAAGGTCTTAGCAGTGCTAACCTTCTGGTATTTCTTCATTTTCTCATTAATACTTTCCCCTTTGCTTCTCAAGTCAACAATTGCTAAAGGGATGTCACAAACATCCCTTTTGATTTCTAATATTGTTATTTCCAACACATCTTCTGTTACTATTTCATAAAAATAATCATTTCCCTGTTTAGGACAGGAACCTTCCGAAATATTAAATCCTGAGAGGCAACACGGAAAGGCTTGCATGGGAATGGATAAGAGCTCAGGAGGAATATTCAAGACTATTTTTGGGTCCACGTAGTCTTCAACATTCCCGAAGTCTACAAGCCTGACAGATAAACGATGATCTTCACGAATATTAGTAATGAGTGCTCTGTAATAACGGCCATCTTCTCTATATTTTACCAGACAAGGATCTCCAACATGAGGACATCGGACACTATCTCTCCAATCTATTGTCTGCTTTGCAGCAGTTTGTACTCCAACTTCTAAATACCGAAGTTTCTCGGTATCAGCAAACTGACACCAGAAATACTCGGGCCCATCTACTACCATGGCATAAGCCCTTACTGTCTTCATTTGGGGTTTGTGCCAGTTGATCAATATTGTAGTGTTGACAGCTGACTTGTTACCATACTTGGCATAGTCGCCCTTGATTATTTGGGTAGAACGACATATTTGAGGTTCTCTACGGAAAGTATATCTGCTGATCAGATCTTCTGCTATGATCCCATGTTCATCAGCAAGAATAACTTCCCATTTCTCTTGAAATTTAACAAATTCACATCTCATTTGAGCCTCACCCGTCCTTTGGGAGAAGTAATGCATTACTTCCTTGCATTTGACAAGGTCAGGAAACCAAAGTCCCCTTAGAGAACAATGAATGCACAGCTGTGGTACCAGTGCATTCACGAGGTCAAGCCTACCAATGTTGTCAGAGTGGACCATAGAAACATTGCCATAATCGATGAACTGCACAGAGAGAAGACTGTAGGATTGTTGCTCCTTGACAACGGCACGATACCATAAGCTATCTTCTGAGAAAATGGCACATATTACATCTCCCTTTTGCAAAGGACCTACATAGTGCTGAGGTCTTGTTTTCACATCATTTAATCTCTCTGAAAGATGGTTAATTTCAGCTTCATCTTCTGTTAGCTGAACATAAAAGTCAGAAAGATCATCAATATGTGAAATGTACACAGTTGTTTTAAAACCAGGCATTATGGTCTTCTGTGGGAACATATAGAATTTTAGAGGCAGATCTTTGTTATGTGAATCTCCTGTTTTTGCTGCAAGGGTGGCTTCCGGTTTTATGGCTCCCAAAGGTGGATCATCAAAAACATCTTCTTTCTTTTCTCTTGTAACTAGAAACACTTGATTATTTTTGTTTCCCGTAGAGTCCTGATGATGAGTGACAGAGTTGGTCTTTGTTGAATTTTGTAAATGTTTGAGCCTATTCCATGGCGAGGTGATCTTAGGCTTGAATGATTCTCCCAAAATTTCTAAAGTGTGTGATTGGTTCTCTGTGGATTTACTTAAATAATCCATAGGTGGAAACTTCACATTTTCATTATTTTCTTCAAGAGTTTCAGTGGTGGAGAGGAGTGTTTCACTTTCTTTCTCTTTGCCTCTTGTAGTTTTGTAACCAACTAGCCTTAACTTCTCAGTAATATTAGCGTTGATTTGACTATAGTTATCATATAGCTCTATAATCAGTCTTCCATTTGGATCTTTTGCTACAACTAAGGCTTTCATTGACTTATCTAAAACAGTCTCCTGAAACCATGTTGTAGCTTCTTCTGGCATCTGATCAGGAATATCAGATAATGAACATTTCACAGCCTGCATAGGCAAAAGTAAAACCTCATATGCATCATGAGGTATGGGAAACAGATTATCACTTGTCACATAAACATTCCCAAAATCAACAAAGAAGACTTTAGTGGGCTCTTGTTCAATGACTACTCCACGGTACCAGCTGCCATCAGTATACTTGGCAAGGCACAAGCTGCCAGTGGTCAAGGGCGATGTTTGTATACTGGGCAAAACTTTGATTAATTGTGATATATGACCTGACAAATCTTTTAAAATATCCACATTTTTTGCTAGCTGGCAATAAAATGTCCAAGGGTCATCAACATGGGTTATATACACTGATTCTTCACTTCCAATTTTCACATCATGTGCAGAGTAGTAGTAGGAAAGTAGCTGAACAGAAGGCTCCAGGGGCTTCTGAGGTTTTACTGGTCTTGCAAGTCTCTTTTCCACCAGAACATTGCATGCGCTCTGAAAAGGTGTCAGTAAATCCACAATGTTAAACTGTTCCTTGTTTACCGAGACTACGGCAAATATTGTGCAACTTAATTCTAGATAGTTTTGTAGTGCATTATGCACATATTCACTAAACGCTTGGGTTGCCTTTTCATCCCAAACAAAAGGATTTTCACCAGTTGGTTGAATTAAGTTATAAAGACTGCACCTGAACGCCAGAGCTCTAACACTGAGAAACTTGTCACTAGTTGAGTAAATGTCCTTCATAGAGACCACATCTTTGTCTCCATAATCTACAAAGTGTACTCTCACATGATCTGAGGACAGTGCCCCCATCACCAGGGCTCTGGACCACTCTCCACTTGCTGCCCGCTTTGCCAAACAAGCAGGGGAGACCCCCTGGTAGGGTTTTGCAGTGGTTTTGCAGTAGTCCTCAATGTCATACATTAGGTTTCTAAACTCTTGTGGGTTCCTGGCCAGTTGACACCAGAAATCGCCAGGGTTTTCAACATGAAACACTTTGACCTTTACTGTACTTCCAACCTCTAGCTCTTTAGAAGAGGAGCCTGGCTTCATTGTCAAGAAATCCAATGGTAAAAGAGAAGAATAAACAGATGTTACATTCTCTTTTTCCTGCCCAACTCCTCCAGTTGAAACGTTTGTAACAATAGCTATGTCAACCAAAGCTTCTGAAACAGACTCAGATTTCTCTCTCTCTGATATCCGTTCTTCTACTTTCATGGCAGAAGGTACTTTGTCATTCTCAGCAATGAAATGGTCTGAACTGTGCCCCGGTGAGAGGGCATGGGCTGCCATGCCTTCTGTGGTTTCAAACTCCTGATACTTGGCATAGCCGGCTTGAGCAATCACCTTCCCGATGTTCTCCTCCCCTGTTCTTGACTCATCCAGGATCTCTATGACATATTGCTGTGCCTGCTTATCGAGGGTGTGGATGACCAACTCTTTGTGCAGTACAGTCTTTTTGAAGAAGGAGATTGCCTCCTGGCTCCAGGCTGTTCCAAAAGGCCATGCATCGGCAAGAGTGCACTTCAGGGCCAGCGCCGGCAGCCGCCTGAACTGGGGGAGCAGCGTCCTTAGGTCACCCCAGTCCACTTGCTCTGTGTTGCCGCGGTCAAACAGGAAGACCTCCACACTCCTGTCACCTAGTTTGGTGACGACGGCTCTGTAATAGCCATTGTCTTTCCATTTGACACAGCAGAGATCTTCCTGTTCTGGTTTCAGGACGACGCCCTCTAGTTTGCTGGCCAAGGAGTAGAAACTGCACATTCTCCTCCACAGCCTGTTGAAGGGACCGCTGTGTTTCTTCAGGCGGATCCAGAACTCGGAGGGGCTGGTGACAAATTCCACCTGGGCGTCGTAGAAGGCACTGGGCTTCAGCCTGACGGACCTTAAGCCCGGGAGGACAGCGTCTGCGTCCCCAGCCTGCCTTCCTGGTTCCTCCTCCTCCTCCTCCTCTCCATCCTCCTCATTGTCTTCTTCCTCCTCTTCCCCCTCCTCCCCTCCTGAGCTCTGGAGGAAGTGGTCCGCCAAGCAGCATGTCTGCGCCCCGAATACGCGGTTGAGGTTGACGCCGTCGTCTCCGTACAGGGTGACGTAGTACACGTGCTCGAAGGCGCAGTAGAACTCGATCTTGGCACTCAGCTCACGGCCCAGCAGCAGCGCCCGCAGGTCGCGGACCTGAGTGCGGGACCAGCCGCGGCCGCCGTCCCAGA
>NW_022900932.1:11316955-11317236 GCF_012274545.1 Fukomys damarensis | reverse complement strand
CGGGCCCGCAGGCGGCGCAGGGCGCACCCGGCCTGTCGGGGCCCTCGTCGGAGCTGTCGTCTGGGCTGTCGTCAAGGGCTCCCTGCTGGGTGCCGTCAGCCTTTTCCGGGGCGCCATCGAAGGCCTGAGCCATGCTCTCCGATAGCAGGCGAATCTCCTGAGCCAGTCCCCAGAGCTGGCAGTGCACGCGCAGCGGGTGGCACACGTGAGTGACCACCACGGGCTCCGTGACGCCGCACTGCAGCTGCGGGTAGAAGTAGTCGGGGCCGGGCTGTTCGGGC
>NW_022900932.1:11296310-11315918 GCF_012274545.1 Fukomys damarensis | reverse complement strand
GCCGGGCCGGGGGACCGGTGGGACCAGCGGATCTCGGGGAGACGGAGCCTCGAGGGCCACAACCTGCCTGGGCTCCGTCCGAGATGAGGACCGGGTTCAGAATCGCTGCCGCGTCCCTCAGGGACTCCGACTGCTTGCGCCTATGAGGGCGCGTGCTGGGCGTTAGGCAGCGAACGGCAGTTGGCAGGGCGCATGCGCGCAGGGAACGCGGCTCAGGCGGCTCCTGCAGGGGCCTAACGCTCTGTGGTCTCCCTGCTTCATCCCGAGGGGACTATGGGGAGGGAGGCGACTTGGCGAATATTCCCTCCCCGCAGGTCCTGGGCCCTGCAACCCACTTTGGAAGGTGCTCCTGGTGTGTTCTGAGCCAGCACCACGTGGCCTGGCCAGAGGGGTTCTTCAGGCCTGCAGTGTCCACAGCCTCCGGTGCCTGGGCTTCTCTACATCCCTCCCTCTCCCCAGGACACTCTTTGGAACCTCAAAGCAGCACAGGAACTGTGTGAGGCTCCCAGGACGTGCCTGCATTCCAGGCGTATGCAGGTGTAAAATTGCACACCTCCCTGGGAGCTTCTCTTACTCGGTGTTTCATAAGACCCTGGCCTGACAAATCCCAATGTCTTCCATCTGTCCAGATCAGGGCACCATGTGCTTTCTGATCACCCTGTGTCACCCTTTGGTGATCTTTCAAGGACCTTTCCTTGTGTCACTGAATCTAGGGGTGGAGACCAAACATGTTGGCTAAATGAATGAATGAATTTGATCTCTCTAGATACTTTTGATTTTTCTCTGATGAACTCATCCTTGAATGTTCAATTATGTCTTCCAAACTTTTGAAGTTATGAAAAACTTTCATGGAAAGCATGAAAGCATTTGGGAAGATCAATAGCACTGGCCTGGCTTGTGAAGATGGTGTAGGACATTCACATGGTAACGGTCCCTTGCGATTGTCACGATATGTAGGAGGTCTGCATTTTTGTCCTGGTTCTGCTACTAAGTCACTTCTGAGTGTGGCCAGTTGGCTGTACTTCTCAGTCCTCAGTCTCCTACCGCATAAGGTGAGGTTAAACCAGTGTTCTCAGGGAATCATTTATTTAGGGTAAAAATCTCAGTTATTTACATTGATTCAAAGATGCCAAGGAACAGTGTCAGTATTTAAGCAATGTTTCAGTCCCACCCCCCCCACAAAGAAAAGAGCTACATCGATTTTTCACAGTTCAGTTTGCATGTAATTATTTTGATTGAGTTTTTACATAGTTTTAAAAATTACAAAACATAAAATAGCAAAGTTTCCCCAAGGCAGTTCAATGCAGAACACTTGGGAATTTAAGCACACGTTACACATATTAAATATATTTGACAATTCAGTTACACACTGACCAACACAACGGGAAAGTAGACAACTGAAAGCTTTGAAGAGATTAAACTGCACATTCTGCAACTAGAAAAATGATAAGCTACTGCATATTAGCATAGCACATTAGAATATATATTAAAGTGTACTCCCCCTTGGAAAATGGCAGTGATTTATACGTTGATACTGTCACGGAGCACTTGTGGATGCTTTTCTGTCCAGCATCAACCCTGTCCACTGTGAATTCTATTTTGTTAGTGCTGCAGTCTTTCTTGGGCCTGCTCTTCTCAGTTTTCCTATTTCAAGTGTCAGCCTCTACCCTCTGATGCCATCCATCCAGAATGCCCACTGTTAAGGTTGTCGGGGGGTGGCAAGTGAATCTGGAAAAATCTCTTACCTATCTAAAATAAGAAAAGGGACTTAATTTGCAGGTTGGAGACGTAACTGTGTACCAGACAGTTTACCACATTTTAGGTAACCTGCTTTATCAGACTGAGATTGTGTAAGGACCCACAGAGTTAGCTGGCTTCCTTCTTGCTTTGGAAGGCTGATGGCAACAAAAGGGCCTTTGTAAGGGGACCTGTACAGCTGAGCTTTAATCACAAGTTGCAGTTCTTATGGATCAGGAGTCCTGAGAGCTGGTGACAAATCCAAGTTGTAAGGGAAACTTTCATAAGATTCCCAAGTCTGTGGCTGTCAGGGAGTTACTGTTAGTATGTGTGTGGACCGATTAACACAACAGTAATGATGGCAAGAACGGCAACCTTGTCTGTCCTTGAAGTGCAAACGTCATCTCCACTTGACTTCATTCATCCTCCTCACAAGGAAAAGGCACATTGACTTTCTTCAACACTAGGGAAACTCAAAATGTTTATTCATGAGCTTTCAGTTGCCTCCCTTTAGTTTACACCACGTACACTTTAACAACAGAACAGTGAGTTTTCGAACTTCAACTATAAATACTGACAAAGCAGGCTGAGTGTATTTCTGAAGCACTGGTATATATCTGTATAGATAGACAGACAGACAATTCCTCCACATCCCCGATGTCTGCTCATATCTGAGAGGCTGGCGTCTGCCTGCTACTCCTGCCCCAGGTGAGCTCTTCATACACAGTGGTGTCAGAGGCCAGGCCTTCTCGTCAAGGTGAAAGTGGCCAGGGTTCCCTTCTTCTTTACAAACACTGTGCTGGGTCTCCCTGGGTGGCCTTGTGAGATCGGACCAGATCACTTTTTAGACAAAAAGAGTCAAAGAGAATTTGGGTTTCCAGAGGGGAGAAAAAAGTGCTGCCCCCTATAAGTCACAGTCTCAGTGGAGTAGGGTCTTCCTAAAGAGGTAGAAATAATAGGGGGTGTGTGTTGCAGATGCCCACATTCAATAGTACTGAGCACTGTATCTGTAAGGGCTTAAAATGGGCTGACTCCACTCAGCTCTCTGATTTTTTCATAAGTAAGCCAGAACACCAATGACCAAGGGGTCTGAAAGATTAACGAAAGAAGTTAGTGCATATTTCAAAGCAATGATCAATCATCTACATATATGCATTTACATCTCTGAGTGACAAAGTCATTTTGAATCCACTGAAGACAAATATTTTGTCTTTTACCTTTGTACTTTATAATTCACAAAGTGTCTTAATGTCTCATTTATCATGGATTTCTCTAAAAGTCAGTATACAAAAGAAAGGAGAAGAATAGCCCTACTTTACCGATGGGCTCTGAGGCTGTCAAATGCCTGCTGACTGGGGTAGAGCTGGACCAGAGGCTCCTGTTCTCCATCCCAGAGTGGTTTTTCCGGGAGCATCATGGCTACAGGGCTGGGACAGGACACCTGACTTCTAAGCTCCTCCCCACAGTTCTTGTACATACAGTGTGACCACCTGACACATCACACATCTTTAATGAGCGTTAGATCATAACACCAAAACCTGATGTCTCACATCTTCGAGGCTTGACTCTAGGTTGAATGAAGAAGACACAGCTATCTCTAGAATTATAAACTGGCATGGGTTGGAAGAAGATATAAATGGTAAGGGGCAAACATCAGAATGAAGAAAGGGATCTAATTGGATTTAATGTCTGATCAAGATGTACTGGAGAAGAACTCTATCCTGCTCAAGAAATAAGCTTAAGCAATTAGAGTGCAAAATGTATCTGGGTAGAGAGTTTGTAATGCAATATGTTATGTGTGCAAATAATGAGCATTTTATGTTATGTTGATAAGCTGGGAATTTATGAAATAGCATATTTAGAAGAACATATCTTTGTGAGGCATCAGTAAAATAAGGAATATAAGGTTGTGAAGATACTATGTTTTTATGAAAATAAAAATGAAGTGAGCCAATGACATCACTGCAGTCAGGTGCAATGACCACTAATTGCTGTGGTAATCAGAGTTCTGCCAGTGACAACATGGTTAGCAACAAAGCCAGAGGGGCAAATGAAATAAGCCCTCAGCAGCAGCTGAGCAGCACAAGCTCTGGCTACATCCAGTAGTAGGGAAGGTGAGGGAGTCTGGTTGGGTTTCAGGAGGGTTCAGGGGGACCATGTGGCTGAAGAATGTGGGTAGGCAGTGACTGGCGTCTTCCAGCCCCTCCTGGCAGTGGGGTGTGCACTGCACTTATTCAGTGGTTTCCTCGCTGGCACAGCTCAGATGCTACCTGTGACAGAAGTGCAGTGGAACCTGTGCTGCTTCCTCAGGTCTGGCTTTTACCGTAACGGCTGGGAAACAGCACAGTCCTTTCCCATGCTTGTTCCTGTGGAGCTGGGCCCGTAAGACCTCTCTTGGGTTGATATTCTTTTACCTAAGTTTACAAATAAGCTTTCTCTATGGCAACTCCGTGTTGGCACACAGCCTACTAACACATGACTCTGGGATGGAGGGTGCCGTCCTGGGGCCACCAGCACGTAGCCACATGTGCGGTGTGAGCACACAGGAGGTTCTAGCCTAGCCTTCTGTGAATTCAGCTGGCAAATCTACATTTTCAAGCCCCGTGAACTTGGAGAAGCTCATGATCAAGATTCTGAGCTCTGAGTCACCAAGTCACCACTGTGGCAAACCACACGGCTGTGGTTCCGGTGACCTGGGCCAGTCAGCAGCCTTTCCTTGATAACACCCCTCCTCACTACACCTTAGCCTTTCCTTGATAACACCCCTCCTCACTACACCTTTACTCTTTGTTCAGCATTTCCGTAAGCCAGCTACACATCTTGAGCCCCTCAGCATCTACTACTGCAGCACAAAGGGAAGGGTTGGAGCTGGGCAGACCTACAGTCAGTTCTCAGCTCTGCCACACATGAGCCCTCTGATGTGGTATTTGTTTTTGTGTTAATAAACCTATCCGTGCTAGGGGTCACTTATGCCCAAAGCTTCAGTGACCACTATCTGTGGGGCAGTGTCCAGTCTGAATCTCCATCCCCGTTTCTCCACTGTGACCCAGTCCTGTATAATAAGCTGGTCACCCAGGACCTGGACGTTCTGCAGGTATCCAAACACCCCGCAGCTAAACTACAAACCCTCTTTCCTTCCAAAGATCCTCATTTGGGCAAACTGCTCAGGACCTGACCCTTCGTTCATCCTCTCCATTTAGTCCCTCGTCCTCAGTCATGTCTCTACCTCCTTCCTAAATCCCTTTGCAACCATCTTCTTCTATTCCCAACATCAAGCTCTCAATTTATCTTCCATTTATCACTGTCCCTATCCTTTTTCAAACCCAGGGAAGCCCAAGAAATCTTTCTGAGAATGCAGATTTCTCTGGCCACACCCATGGCTGTATCTCCCAGGCTCGCTCCTTCCAGCTTTCTACCCTGCTCTAGCTTCCCCCTTGCCCTGCTGCTCTCCTGCAGCCTGGGTACCCTGGCCTGCTGGGCATCCTGCAGCTCATGTCCTCTTCAAGTTCTGTGTCCACTCTCACTGTCGCTCTCTGTGTCCCTCTGATGTGGCTAAGTCTTACTCTTCCTTCAAATCTCAGTTCAGACCTCACCAGGGAGGGCTCCTTGATCACCCCTGTGCAGACGGCATGGGCAGCACCTAGCACTCTTCCATAACTATACCACCTACAGCGTCTTACTCCTGGCCAAGTCCTTGCACAGAGGAAGAGCTCCATTAAATATATATAAAATACCAGCTATTATTATATTTTATTCATTTTCAATTGTTGAATTTCTAAGCTAGAACGTCTATTCTTTCAAATATTTCCTAACTTACAAAATGTTTGAGTACTTTATCTTTATTATATCTGATGTATTACTTAAGCACACATAATTCTACATCTTAGTTCACAATAGTAAAAGATAAACGTGTAAACCAAATAAGAGTGATACAAATTTTCTTGCAAAGTGGAGTGATAATAAGTATTAACAGGTAATGTAATACTTACCATCAAAGTAACAAATCGTTTGAAATAGTGACATTTTTCCAGGAATCTGTGCACCTGTCTCAATCAACTGCATTTTAGCTACATAGACTTCTGAAGCTTTTATAGCACCAGAGACCCATCCACTGGCTACTCATACCCTATTTATTAATGGAGGTACAGTGGTACCTTGGTTCACAACCTTGATTCTTTCCATGATTCTGATGGCAAACCAAATTGGAAGAGAAGCATATTCAATTCAACGGTTATGTTCAGTGTTAATCTGAGGGGGACATTTGATTCGGTTCTCATTCAGTTTGGTTTGCGATCAGCATCGTGGGGAGAACTGAGTTTGTGAACTGAGGTACCACTGTAAATGATTTATTTTACCTTTATCTGCCAGGGAAGGCAATAGTACTCTGTGGAGAGGCAAAAGGAAACTTAAAAACAATTTTACAAAGAAAAGTTAGGCCTTGATTTGGGGGCAGAGCCGTGCCACAAACCAGAAGAGAAAAGCAAAAATATTCATGGGTTGACACTAATTTCAATATAAAGAAAAGAAGAAAGAAGGAAGAAATGAATCCTAACTTTACCATTCGCAGCCAAGATGGTAAAAAGCCTTTGTACAGACTCATGAACCCTTCACCCTGAACAGCCTGGACCAAGCAGTCGGTGGAGGATTTGTACAAGAGCCCCCTGTGGAGGAGATCAGAGAGCTTGGTTAAGTTGTTTCCACACAAGCACATGTGCAGGTCACATAAAATAGTCTAAGGAAATGTCTTATAATAGGTATAGATACAGATGTAGGTAGCTTCACTTAAACTTAAAGGTAACTCTCATGGCTGACTCTTCCCATCTCACTCCAGCCCTGGTCTTATACGTATCCATGCCGCCTGACTTTCCAGAGAGAGCGTACTATTTTATGTCAAATCAAATTCTCGATATTACCTGAGAGTCCTAAGTTTCTGAAGAAAGTGCTCTGTGAGTTTTCAGCAGAGTATGCTTTCACAAACTCTTTGAAAACAATAAAATCACAATGAATACCTGTGTCTAAACAACACGATTGTCACTTAGCTTATTTCCCCAAATACATAGTACTTTTTCATCAGAGAACAGGTAATTACATAAATACACTTTCCTCATTAAACACAAAAACACGCAGATACCTTTCTGTCAAGAATAAACACATCTTTAAAATATCTTTAAAGTACAATATTACTGACATTCAACCACACAAATACAGATGATTTTCTAATTACCTTCCTTGTTTATCTCGTGGTTGATTCATTATTCGGCTTTTGATGACATCAGCTGGGGTTCCCAAAATAGAAGCTACCAGTCCAGAACATAAACTGTAGTACAAATAAATGAAATGGAAAGATAACACACAATAGCTTCTACATTTTAAGAGTGTGGAGCTGATATTGAAAATGGATGGAATACTAAATATGTTACTATATTAGTCTTCATAATTATGTTCCTTCAGCTTAAAATTGATGCAGAATACAGTGGAGAGGCAGAAAAAAAAATACAAAAAACAATGGCAGCCAAGAAACACATCCCGCACACCTGCCAGTCTCGGCCCGCTGGTAGGCAGTGGGCAAGACAGGAAAGATGCTGCCTGAAGCTCATGCTCTGCATGGGAAGCGGCTGAGGAGAAATCAGTGATGCCACACGCAGACAAATGCCATGGAAAAGAACAAGGAAAGCGCGACTGAGCCACCGGGTGATGACAGGCAGGCAGGGTAGGGCTCCCGCATGGAAGCAGAAGGCCATGCCTAGAGGAATTCTGCAGGAGGAGGGTGCCAGCCGATGGAAGAACAGGCGCCAGAGCCCGAGTCAGGGAGGCCCTTGGTATGGCTGAAGATCACTGACTGCACACTGTTAGCACACCTCAAGGTTATCCAGCAGGGCAGAGGGAGCTAGGATTTGGAACCAACCTCACAAGCTGAATGAAATGACTAAGTTAAAGATAGTAGATATGGAAAAGGATCACGTTCTAATGGAGAGTGTGACACTGTGTTGTAAAGAGAATGAGATTGTGTCCCATCCCAAAACACTTTCCTTGCTGGCCTTGTCTGGGAAGAATGCATCCCTTCAGACCCTACTCCAATCTAATTCCCCTTCCTTCCTGGGCCCTTCCTGTGTGTACTCTGTCCTTCTTGTACCTCCAGGGACCAGACCCTGTCAGCATTTACCTCATCTTGCTCCCCCTGATGGAAGCTCGGGGAAGGGCTCCACCGCCCTGCAGCACAGCGCCTGTGGTGTAACAGGTTCATCTGCTGAACTGGGCCGAAGGTGGTCACCGGAGCCTGCCCTGAGATGGCGCCACTAAAGTGCAAATTCTCTGGGAGGTTTTATCTGCAATTTCATCTAATCTTGTTGGTCTTTTCCCCTTTAAGAAAATTACTCTTTATAAATGTGCTACTTTCTTTCTCTAAGGAGACTAAAAGTTAGAATTTACTCTCAAAATGGAAGAAAAGATACAGGCGAGAAAAACAGATTAAAACAATCACTTACCTGGACAAACCATGAGTCATGATATTGTCCTCAAGGGGTGTATTCAAAACCAAGTAGTGTTTTACCGTGTCATAAGTGGTTAAGTCTGGCAATGGAAAAAGAAGGTTTAAATGTTCGTGTGTCCAAGAAAGACTGAATGTCTTCTGTGTTGAGAACATGCCTGGCTTAGGGCAGCTATGTGCCCCAGAATGAAAGGTGGAGGAAGGCAGAGCTACAGCTGGAGGTTTCAGAGGTAGAAACAGGCACTCCGTTGTATTGCTGGAACTCTCACATCCAGCTAGGCCCAAAAGCAACTCAACCCTGCCTTCTCAGTATGTGAACTGAGAAATTCCTTTGTGAGCCAAAGGCTGAGTTGAGGCCCTGTATTATAAACAACTGTCACAACCACTGTTCCCCATCAAGCTTCTTATACTTTTTCTATTGAAAACAAAGCATCATTAAAGGGTTCATATAGGAGGGTGACTTCACAATGCTGATGTTTTATAAAGATCACCCACACCACACATAGGGAAGTAATCTAATGAAGGCAAGAATGGGCAGGGACGTTTTCTTGTTCACCAAGTATCTCAGTGCCCACCATGTGCCTGGGGCTGTTCTGGTAACTAGAGGAAGAGCCAGGGATAAGACAAACTCAAATCCCTGTTCTGTGTGGAGGGAAGAGACAGATATCCACACTCTTCACACAAGGACTGATAACTCTCGAGGTACCCAGGACTTCTTGGACTCCAGCCATGTTCCCATTACCTCCCATGTTCACCAGCGCCGCTCTCTGTATATTGGGTACCCAGCCGGCCCACAGTCCACGTATTCCTCCTTCTGCCAAGATTTTTGCAAATGCGTGATGCACACCCCGAAATCTAAGGAAAATAATAATGAAATGTGAAAATGATGTATTCTTGCACAAAGAATGTATTTGGAGTAAAGTAATATTTATTCAAAACTGCTAGAAATTTTAAGAATATGCACAAGTCTAATTTCTACATAAACTTAATCCTTTATCACAAAGGCCAACACTCAATTTAAACATTTTTAACAGAAATCACTATAAAGTATGTTACCTTCTTTTTCTCAGATTGTTTCAAGGATTAAAAATACTGTTCTTGATAGCTTATCAGTGGACATACTAACTACAGGAGGAAAAAGTATGCGTTACGTTTCAGAGTTTATTTCACTGGTGACGAAAAAGACCTGCAAGTTTTAAAATTTTGCCACATGGTATTAAAAATAATCACTGACTCTCTGCTGGGGTGCAGCTCAGTATACGGTGCTTGCCTGGCATGCATGGGACCCTGGGTTTAAGCCCTAGCACTGAAAAAAAGCAAACACATAAACACACACACAAAATCATTGGCTCTCATATCATCTCATAAGATAAAATTTTTAGATCAAAAAGTAGAAAAGATCATCTAAGAATTCTCAGAGTAATTTTAGCTTTGTGAAAATTTACTGTCCTGTTTTCATTTTGATCACATTTCTGGAGACAGATGAAAACTGATGCTGAGCCATGAATAAAAACCTGGAAGCCTCTGTTGTAAAAGAAAATTCTGGGCTTTTATAGTCAGAAAAACTTGGAGTCAAATGCCATCTTTCCCACTTTAGCTGTGTGGTTTTTACACAGGAGTTACATGCTCTGAATCTTCCCCAAAAGACAATGGGTCAGTTATGACATGCAGAATTGTTATTAAACTACATGGAAAGTTATAATCACAAACTATGATTACAGCTAAAACTTACTGACCACTTACTAAGTGCCAGGCATTTATATTCAAAAGATGCATTTTAATCCTGAAAACTTGATGTAGTATATGCATTATTATACCAATTTACATTTGAGAAAACTGTGGCTAGAAAGGTCCAAGAACTTGACTGTTATTATAAAGATAAAATGTGGTAAAGGTTGGCTTTGAATAGTCAGGCTCTTCCCAAGGTTCATGTTCTTTGCTATAACATTAAATACAGACAAATCAAAATTTTCCAACATTAGAGACAAAGAAAACAACTGGAGAATCAACTAAAAATGTAGGTATTTCAGGATTCCAACAGACAGTTAGCCCTTCAACCCAGGCAAAATTGCACCATTTCCTCCCACTACTTAGTAATTACAGGTTGTTCCAGAATGAGAAAATGGGCCCTGGAGTTCTGTAATCTCCTGGCTTAGTCAGAGTTCTGTCTTTTCTCCTCTTGGATAATGTAATGGGATTTTTTTAAATCACAAAAGCATAATAAAAAAATCTTTCAACATCCTTAAGGAGGGCCTTGGGGTGTAGGAGCAATGGGGTCAGATAAGAAAGTAGGAAAGATTCACAGGACCGACCTTGTTACTTTCCTTCTTTCTGGGAGGAAGAGGAAAAAGCAAGGTTTCTGGAGCTAGGCATTTTCACTAAGTGTCATGAAAATGTTTTGAGAGGGCCCCTGTTCAAGATGAAAATATGGAGACTGGAAATGTGTAGTGAATTTCACAACACCAAACCGCAATGGCAGAGCTGGAGTTCAAACCAGGGTGAATTTTTTTTTTTTCGTTTGGTACTGGTGATCAATCTCAGGACCTTGCACTCATGAGGCAGGCACGGTGCCAGTGAGCTAAATCCCCAGCCTCCAGGGTAAATTTTAATGATCAGTTTCTGTGTATCAACCCACAGCAGGGGACAAGTCCATATCCTTGGCTGGGAGAAGCAGGGAAGTCATGAATACATGTGATTTGTCTGATAAAGAGCAGGTACATTGTGCAAAGAAAAGACACGGGTTAGCTGGCAGCATTAACACTATCACTGAATACAGAATCACAAAAATAATTCCAGCAGGTAACTGTTCAAACTATGATGGAGGCAAGGGAAAAAGACAGTATCGGTTAATCGAAAATCGTACCTCAGTGGTTTCCCTTCGAGTTTCCTTTTTCCTTCCATTTGCATCTGAACCTTCACTAGATCAGTTGGGTTGGCTAAAAATTGGCCAATAACGCCAGCCATCATCCCTCCAATGACTGATTTCCTAATTGCAAAAGGAGACATGCTTTCTTTTAAAAAGTTGCCAGTGACTTCAACATACTTTTCAGTAAACTAATACCAAGCAGGTACAAGCCCTGAGTAAGGAGTTAAGACAAAGTGAAGCAAAGGATAGACTCAAATACTCAAATCCATGGTTGGATTGTTTATGGCAGGGCCAGTGGACCACAAGGAACTAAAATAAAAATTCGAAGTTTCAAGTTGTACATGCCCTGAAATCCACAGGGAAGGAGCAGCTGCTTCAAAGACATAAAGAGCTAAATAGCTAATTTGACTCAAGCTTACTCCTGACTCTAAGGGAATAAAAACAGCATAGATTGAATCCACCTAACCAATAAAGGCTAGTAAACCAAATTGTAAAAACTACTGGTTTAAGTAGCCCCCAAACAAAGGGCGATTAAAATCATTTCTCTTTCTAAAGAAACTTTTCACTTCGAAACAGGTCCTTCCCTTCCCAGCTCAGCTCTCAGTGAGTAAGACTGGATTGGAAGATTACAATCACACAGAGGACATGGGGCTAAAGGATGATACAAGTCAAAATTTTAATAAGTAGTTTATGCTATCAGAAGGCTATCACAGCTTACATTTTCTTTTAGTTTGATAAAGATATTTCAGTTAATTCCCATGATTACTGATGAGGCTGAATATTTTGACATTTTTAATGAACATTTATATTTCTTTTGGGGGGGAACTACCAACATCCTTTCCTTATTTATTTATTTTTTGTGTTCGCTTGTTTTTATTGATTTGCTGGTTAGGAGTTCTATATGCATTATTTGCAGTAACTTATTTTTTATGTCTCTGTTATAAGCAATAGGAACTTATATTCATTATCTTTTCTCCAACAAAAATGCCTAACAGTAGGTCTGACTTCTACAGTTGGGAAACTGAAGGAAAAGCAGGCGAAGACCTTTCTCAAACTACACAGCAGCAGAGTGGGGATCAGAGCTCCTCTCCGCCTGACCCGAAGTCCAGAGCTCCTCCACAACAGGGAGAAGGAAGGTGCTCACTTCAAGTAACCAAAGTCACCGGGGTTCCGAACCAGCAATGACACTATGATGGGATGAGCCTCAGAGAGAGTCACAGATGAAGAGCTATATTATTACAGGGACAAGCTTGAGTTGGAGAGGAACTGGAGGGTGTGCACATGAGCCACACCCATGGATAGGACACTCAGCCAAGGGGGCGGTGAAAGTTAGGAGAGCAGGCACCTGTCAGTCAATACCCACCGGCTCTGTCTCAGCACTACTCTCCCCTCAGGGGACCTTGAGGACCAAGACTGGGTGCTTACTGTGAAGGGGCCAATGAGTCACACAGGATGGGTCTTATGCAGGAAGAAAAGGTGACAAGAGATGGAGAAGAGATACTGGATCTCCAAAGGGTCAAAGACAGGGGACTCAAAGGACTGCCAGAGGCAGCTACATATCACGGGAGACAGGGATTTGGCATTTCTGACACATTTTTCATTCTTACACTTGGATAATGAAGTATATTAATTTATTAATTTATGTGTTCAGATCCTTCTGTTGTTAGGCAGTTTTTCAGCCTCCTAAATTTATAATTCAAACTTCAGAAAATGAGAAAATTCTAATGTACTGCTGTTTGCTAAACCAAGGCTTATTTGGAGAAGACATGTACTCATAGAATGTAAATTCTCCTCAGATGCCTCCTTAGGCTCCAAATTTAATTTTAAAAAGCAAAAACAAAATCCCATCGGAAACTTGGCATCCTCTATAATCAAGAAGTGCCAAATCCATTCCCAGGTATTTTTCTTTAAGAAGTTTAAATCAGCTAAGAAAAATACCAAGAGGAAAAGTCAATGGCTTGAAACAAGTAAGAATTTTGCTTAAGCATAGAAACTTACAGATTTTACTCTTCACTTTTTACTTAACTAGACTGATACAAAATAGGAATAATGGTTTATTTCCTTAAGATAGGTTTAAAGGACTGGTTCATATACAAACTTCTAATAATATAAAAGCTACACCCAGAAAAAAAATACATTAATCAGGGGTTTCCTCTCTGGTGGAAAACATGTTATTTTGTTTATTCTTATATGCCTTCTTTCTAAGATTCTATTTTTCATTTAGAAATTTAGTTCTGAGAGCAATGATGTCCAAATAAAATTTAGATATACAGGTAAGACAAATGCATTAGACATAAAAAATTTTAAGGACTTTATCTGATACATAAAGCCTGGAGTTTCCAAAGTGTATCATTAAGATAGCATTTCTAGAATAGAGAATGTCTTTTCATTGTTATAATTACTAAAATGCACAATCCAAGCAGGCATGTCCAACCCACCTTCTTTTTGCCCTCCGTTTTAATGTTAAAATAAAAACATTTTAAGAAGAAAGTTTTGCTGTTTATATACACTATACTATGTATTTCATAGGTGTTCCAAGACAATTCCTTTTCACATAAAACAATGAGTGCAAAAGGAAACACAGGGCTTAGGTTGGACATGTGTGAGATTTAATATATTATATTTCTGTTCAAACAAAGCTAGTAATAATAAAAATTACTGATATTTGAATTACTGATATGGTGCTCTATCACAATTCTTTTAACATTCAAATATAAATAATATCCCTATTTATGCACAAGGTATATATTTATATACTTTATGTCTATACACCCTGGGCAGTAAATGCTCAATTATTTAAATTTAGATTAAAATGACTTATAGTTTTAACTTATAACTTAATGCAATTTTAATACAAACATACAATTCTACATAAATCTCACAGATAAGCATGAATGCCTTTATAGTGTACAGTATTATTTTCAAAACAAAACTTACCAAAGGGGATAATATTCATCTTCATTTTTGCCCAAGACAACCTCTCGGAGATGTTCATAAGTGACCATCCGACCTCCAGAGTACACTGTAAAACAGGTCATTAGAAAAGGCAAATTCAGCTCTGTGCTTAATAAACAATAGGATAATCTGACCCAGCCCTGTCCCTCTGTAGCTGTGATATATGCTCCTGACACAGGGGCTTCTTGGAATTTCTCCAGCTGTAGGCCTCAGGCCGTTCTGCTCCCTGTCTGATCTCTCTAGAATAGATTCTCCCTTCTCTGCTTTGTTAACTCTACTGTATCTTTCAGGACTCGAATAAAAAAATATGCTTTTCAGAAAGTGCTCTGCGGCCTTTCCCCAGATATTCTAGGCCAGTATGATATACTCTAACTGCTATGGCTTGTGTCTAGATGTCCCCCCAAATCCTCATGTAGTCACAGGTGGGGCTTTTTCAGAGGTGGCTAGAACTAGAGTGGGTATTGCTGGAAATGAATGATTCATGGTGCAAAGCTGGGCTCAAAAGCACTTGGATTAAGGGTGTGACTGCTACCCACCCTAAGTAGTCTGGATAAGATAAAAGGGGCAGAAAGATACTCTTAAGGTCCTTTGTTCCTTTGCTGCCCTCTGCCCACCATGAACTGTTCTCTGCCAAGCCACCCTGCCTTGGAGCCAGTTGATTATGGACTGAAACCTCTACAAACTGTCAACTAAATAAACCTGTCCTCCCTTAACTTGTGGATGTTGAGAATTTTGTCTCAGCAATGAGAGAAAAGTAACTAAGATGCTAACATAGCAATGATCAAATTGATTAGCAATCACGTTCTTCTTGCTCCATCAGGCATGAGATTCTACAAGCTGATTCTGGGTGTCTGTATTATGCCAAAGGCACTGGCTCATAGCTTGGTATACAACAGGGGTTTCACTGAATAAACATACATAATCTCTTTGGAGAATTTACTACATTAATGTAATTTATTTCAGTCAAGTTTTGAATATGTGAAATGAAAAATGTAAGATGATATATAAAGGTCAGCAAAAGTACAAATGAAAAGAAGTGAAACTCAGAACAATAATGGGAGACAAATATTTTAACAGATGGAACATCAACTTATAAAAATCATCACATGGTATTCACTCAGAGAGCATCTCAATATTTCAAGAAATTTCATTTTGTATTTTAAGATAATAAAAAATATCAAACCAAAGCAGTACTCTCTGCATAATTCTGGCTAGTTCTTGATGAATACAATACACTCTAACTTTCTCATATGAAGAACTGATCTTTAAAAACATTAAGCCAATAAATATTAGAACTTGGCACTTTTCTGACCAAATGTCCCCACACACCTAAAGAAACCAGAAGGTGGAGGAGGAACTGCTACACCTGTTTGACCTCTTTTAGAAGCTAAATTTGTTGTTCCTGCCCCCAAGCTGAGATGTTAGCCATTTTCAGTCCTCTGAGTGCCACTTGGGGTGCAGAGCAGGGAATACTTACACTGACATAGCTGCTACCGTTCTGCAACAGCTACTATTAATGGCATTAATAGTATTAGTTAGGCACAAATCACCTGTGTTGCACTTAAGCTTATGGCTGGAGTTGGCTTAGACAGGAGTCCCTGTGCTCTTTCACACACCCTGGCTGCTGATATACGGTGCAAAGATTCAAGAGACCCAGCGCTGTAATAAACAGATGATTCTCAAAGAACATAAAAACATTAAATTCTGGGTCTAAAGTTTATGAAGTAGAAGAAAATGGTGTCTATTATCAAACTGTTACTATGAAGAATTTGAAACGTACAGGGAAGTCGAGAAAATAATATCACAACTCCCTTTGTATCTACCATTAAGATTTAATAATTGATAACACTGCTACACCATGTGCTTCCTTTTTTCCTTGCTCAATTATTTTATAGTACTTTACAGACATCATAACAATTTTTCAGTATGCATTTATAAAAACCGAGGGGAGTAACTCCTTAACAATAATTGGTAGTTCATTTTTTTCCTTCCAAAAAAATCACACGTTCTTTCGTCATACTGGCAGGGGGGAAAAAGGCACTGGCTATTTTTTGGATACAGCCAAAAAGCAGAGGAGATGAACACAGAACTCATAACAAACTTACCAGCTAGAATCAAGATAAATACCTACGTGTCTGTAAATGGCGGGTGTCACTCCTTGCCAGAGCTTTAGAAAGCCTTCCTCCTGGATGATTCCTAGGGCTGTGCGCACCATGCCCCTATAGGGAGCAGATTCTCTTGCACTGTCTCCCAACCGAGCAAGAGCGGCTTCTCCTTGCATTTGGAGTCGAGTTTTTGTGAGATCGAGGGGAAAGGTTGCTAACAAGAAAGAACAAATGAGGGGGGAAAAAACCCACAACATTCAGAGAAACAAACAAAATTCTAAAAGCAAAGGATTAATGGTTTCCTAAGGCTGATGAGAGCTTAGAATCATTTGATTCCCATGTACTTACAAATGTAAGAATCACTGCACCAGAATCTCACTGCATTCGAGATTACCAGTAAAAAAAAAAAAAAAAGTGACAACACTTGCATTTTTTTATACAGAAAGTTCAGACTACATTCTACTCTAAAACTTGGCTTTCCAATGAGAATTAATTTAAAATATCTATTTTCTGTGGTGTACCCCCGACTGCACCATGATGTTTAAGATCCAATTTTAGAGCCTGGTGTGATGGCGCACGCCTGTAATCCCAGCACTGGGGAGGCTGAAACAGAAGGATCACTGTGAGTTTGCAGTCAGCCTGGGCTACACAGTGAGTTCCAGGTCAGTCTCAATTACATAGTGAGACCCTGTCTCAGAAAACAAAAAAAACAAAATGAAAAAAAGAGCCAACTTTAGAAACTGTGCTATACATGCTTGTGTACTACAATAAACACAAAATGAGGCTGAATTCCATAATTTTATGGGTGACTTCCACATGCCAATGAATCACAGTCCTTAAGTACAGAAGATGCACCAGACATTATAACATTTTCTTTTATATACAAGGATATTCTTTCAGTTAAGGTATATATTGAATTGTTTTTCCAGTCCTGAGAAGTTTAGTATATGACCTTCTAAAAGTACTTGTAAAAAAAAGTTTATTTATATTCTGACTTAGAGATAGATCTTTTGTCAGTTAAGCTACCTGACCCACATAAGGAATCCCAAGCTCTTAACTGAATATATACAATGTCCTGAATAACTGAAATGATGATATCCAGACAAGTTCATGAACATTACTGACATTATGGAATACCTTTCAAGGAGCATTCCTTTTCTAAGAGAAAACAGAACAAAGAGAAGGGCAAAAAAAAAAATCAAATCTAACTACTTGCTTTGGAAAGTTAATATCTTGCCAAGTGTTTCCTAAAACAGAAGTATGTGGAGACTTTAAACAATTTTTTATTGCTTATGAACCCCCCCAAAAAAAACCCTGAAGAAATAGAAACCCCTATTTAAGCACAAATGATACCTTATAAGCTAATTTTTTTGGCCTTCTTTCTGTTTATTTAGTATTTCAAGTTCTGATCCTGGATCACTTTGTACTCAAAACAGGGAATGTTTTGATTCCCTTGTCTCTTACTCACATTCCCCACAATTCTCTGCACCAATTTTTAACCAGAGGAGTGTTTTTGTATAAAAGACACTGAGTCAGAGGGAGAAACATCAGTTTAAAAAAATCCTGGAAATACATCTATTACTCAGCCATCTGATTTTAGATTTCTTTAAAGGCTGATGAACTTTGTTTCAGTAAGAACAATAAAAAGTAAAAATTTTCCATCAGCTTTCAGAGTAGATAGAAAAACCAAGAAGTCAAAGGGCAAGAGTGGAAGACAACAACAGAATATGTGCCTTCTGTGGTAGAAATAGAAAATAAAATCATATTAGAACAGGACTGACATGTATTTACAAATGACTAATTTATCAGCGATATACCTTATTCCTTTTCTTTTTGATGAGCAAGGAAATGCACAAGTAATCTTGAAATGCACAGTTAAAGCACTCTACTCACAAATTCCTAGGAAGAAACATCACCCGTTCATGCAAAGCACCATAATTCCACTCTATGTGGTCTCTGAAAGTTTTCTCTGACTCACTTAGGCAGATATGACTGTTCTAAGCTCTTATGAGGCCTGAAAATAGCTTCATCATAATAAGTAGCACATTGTAATTATCTTTCTCTGCATGTCTCCCCAGCAGCCTGTAAGAAGGTCAGATCATGATCCTTTCAACCATACTGCCTCAGCCAAAGCCCTGTAGTCACTATAATCATGTCGCATTCAATAGATGCCCTGTCTTAGATTTAGCATTTATATATTCTTAACTTCTTAGTATCTTTTTTTTTTTGAGCAGGGTCTCTCTGTGCAGTTCAGGCTGGCCTAGCTCAGGCTGGCCCCAGGCCATCCTCCTGCTTCAGCCTCCCAAGTACTGGAATTACAGACACACGCCACCACACCTGGCTCAGTATCCTTCCTTAAGGCAAACAGGGTATGGGTGAGTTCAATTCAAAGAGGTTAGGTAACTGGCAGATGTTAAGGAACTGTTCAATTATGAATGGTTAATCATTGAAGCCCCCCTAAGGTGGGTTCACTTCTTGGATCCAAAAGGCACAGAGATCCCACAACAGAGATGATCCCAGCAAGAATGAAGAGTGGATAATTTTAAAGGGTCACCCTGACTAAAGGGAAGATGAGTTCAGGAGAGGGTGTAGAAGTTCCCACCAGCCATGGGAGCACACCCAAGGCCCCTGCAGACTTGGAGGAAGGCAGGCCTTCAGGAACCTGGGCCCCTGCCTGCCTTACCCCGGCCTTCCCAATCTAGGGATGAGGCCCAAGTCACCCATCCTTGTCCATCTCTCCACCCCTTCACCCCACCATCCATCCCTCTCCATCCCTCCATCCTCCCCTCCAGCGATCCCCCGCTCCATCCTTCTCTATCCACCGCCCCCCTCCATCTCTCCCGCTACGCGGCGGCCGCCCCGAAGGAAGCCCGTACCTAGCTCGGCCACGGTGGCCGCGCAGCCTGACAGCAGGAACTTGCTCGCCCGAGGCCATCGCTGCGTGAGCGGCGATGGCGAGTCCTCGTCTTCTGGGACGGACATCCAGCGAGGTGGGGCAGCGGCGCGAGTCAGATGGCCAGCGGGCGCCGAGGGACATCGCTTCTAGCGGCAGCTGTCAGAGGAGCGGTCCAACGCTGTGCCCGGACCCCGAGGGCTTCTGGGAGATGGAGTCCTCAGCCTGTGCCCTAGGGACCCGGGACTCTGCGCGTGCGCACTTCTCTAGTCTGGCCCGGTCCTGTGCCCTCGGGAATCCGAAAAAGAAGCGGAAGTGGGCGGGAGCGAGGATACTACTGGCGCTCAGGTGTCTGGGGCGGGGTGAAGAGGCAGCGGGGCGGAGCAGTCGCTAGGGTACTGCACCCGGGCACCCTGCAGGGCCTGGAGGGTAGGACTGGACTGGACTGTCTCCGGTTCCCTGACCCAGGAGGATGTTCGGGGTCCTGGACCCGGGAGTCGCCGTGGTGGCCGCGCTCCTGACTGGCGTCGCTCTGCTCGTCGCCCTGAGGCGCCGAGGCCAGCGC